>NC_061093.1:16004548-16118077 GCF_015104395.2 Macrobrachium nipponense | reverse complement strand
GGGAAAGAAAGTTTTTTTCATAAATTTCACCATAAATAGAAATATTGTGCTAAAGACTTCAATTTGTTGCAAAATGAAGGTAAATGATTGAATATTACTAAAATGTAAAATTTTAGCTTACAATTGCGTTTTTCGACCATTTCGGTAGAGTCAAAGTTGACCGAAACGTGGTTTTTTATTTATTTATCGTGATTTATATGCAAATATTTCGAAAAATGAGATAAGCTACAACCTTCAATTATTTTTCGTCGTTGTATTCTACATGGAATTGCGCACATTTTCTATATACAACTTTATGTAACGGCTAATTTAAAATGGTGCAAACATTACCACAATCGCACGTATGATTTTTTCGGAAGAGTTACCTGCGCTGGACGGTAAGGAAACAAAATGTAATTTTTTTTTTTCATAAATTCACCATAAATCGAAAATATTGTGCTAGAGACTTCCAATTTGTTACAAAATGAAGGTAAAATGATTGAATATTACAAAATAAAATAAGAGTTTTAGCTACAATTGCGTTTTTGACCATTTCGGTAGAGTCAAAAATTGAACGAAGGTTGAAAATTTGTCACTTATCATTTTTTATATGAAAATATTTCAAAACTGATAAAAGCTACAACCAGGGGTGTTTTTTTTTAGTTTGTATTGTGCATGAAATTGCGCACATTCCATATATAAAACCTCATGTAACGGCTATTTTAAAATGGTCGAAACATTACCACAATCGCATGTATGATTTTTTTCGGAAGAGTTACCGCGCGGACGTAAGGAAAAAGTTTTTCATAAATTCACCATAAATCGAAATATTGTGCTAGAGACTTCCAATTTGTTGAAAAATGACAATTTGTCCAAATTGCATTTTTCCTAACTATACAAACCTGAGGTCCTTTTACAATAGGAAGATACTAGCGGCAGCTGGATAGGTCGTAAGCTTTCGAACAAGGGGTTCGGTAGTTAACTGCTTGTCCGACAGGCGCGCAAGCGCGCGACTGGGAGGTAAACAAATCACTTTTGCTTTGGCCCAAGCAAAACTGCAGAGTGAGGGGTGGCATGAGGTGGGGCTATGTGTAAAAGGACCTCAGGTTGTATAGTTAGGAAAAATGCAATTTTGGACAAATTGTCATTTGTTCCGACACGGCATACAAACCTTCGGTCCTTTTACAATAGGAAGACTCACTTCTTGTGGTGTGGAATCTGAGTCTTTTGTGAACAGACTGGTGTTCGCCCTACCTTGGAAGCCTCCCTGGTCGTAAGAGCGAGGGAGGGATCCAAGCCTCTGTCCGATTGATCGGGGTGTGCACCGCAGGATCAATGGTCAGACCGCTCTGGACCGAATACTAAGAGAGGGGCATGCGCATCTCTTAGTACCAGCAATGCAAGAAACTTGTTCCTGTACAGGAGCAAATATAAAGTCATGGTTTGACTCTTGTAGGCATCCACTTCCCCCCTTGCAGAAGAAGTGGTGGATATTCTGCTCCTATCCCTAGTTGAAAGGGATAGGATGGGGCTCTGTCATATAGCTCACCTGCATCTCGTCCTCATCCAGCGTAGTGACGACCATGGCCCTCTGCCCACAGGTGAGGGGAAGGAAGAGACGGGAAGAGAGAGCCAGTCACTCACTCACTCACACATCCATCCACACAGTCACACAGGACTCGATGCTGTTCAGCCTGCGAGGGTCTGGGTTAGCTACAGCAACTTGTTGAGCAGCCACCACGGGTCCCAAGGAAAAGGTATCCAAGGACCTGTGGGAATATCCCGAAGGTAGAAGGACGTAAAGGTAGTCTGGTTAGACCAGACCCCTGCCTTCAGGACCTGCGCCACGGAGAAGTTCTTGCGAAACGCCAACGAGGGGCCAATACTTCTGACTTCGTGAGCTCTCGGACGGGACGTACGGATGTCGTCACTACCATCAGCCTCATACGCCCTCCTGATGACCTCACGCAGCCAGAATGAAAGAGTGTTCTTGGATACTTCTTTCTTGGTGACCCCGGTGCTAACGAAGAGGCGTCGACACTCAGGCCTGAGGTGACGAGTTCTCTTCAGATAGCGCCGTAGCGCCCTCACAGGACAAAGCAAGCATCTCATCCGCATCATTATCGGTGAAGTCCAATATGGGAGGGAATCGTGAATGACTCGAACCTGTCATCAGGGACTGACGGTTTCTTTTGAGTCTTCGCAACGAAGTTCGGGACGAAATCGAGCGTCACGGATCCCCATCCCCTGGAGTGTCGTACATCATAGGAAAGACCATGAAGTTCCCCTACTCTCTTCGCCGATGCCAGGGCCAGCAAGAAGAGGGTCTTGAGGTTCAGATCCCTGTCTGACGACTCTCGGAGTGGCTCGAACGTGTTCGAGTCAGACTCCTAAGGACGAGAGTCACGTCCCACGCAGGGGGGCCTGAGTTCCCTGTGGGTGGGCAAGACCTCTCGAAGCTCCTCATCAGCAAGGAGATCTCGAACGAGTTCGAGATGTCCAATCCCCTCAGTTTCAGGACGAGCGCCAAGGCGGCTCTGTATCCTTTTACTGTGGGGACTGAGAGGAGCTTCTCTCGCGAAGAAAAACGAGGAAATCCGCTACCTGCTGAAGAGTGGCTCTGAGGAGATAGACCCCGTCTACGACACCAACCACAGAGACGGCCCACTTCCCCTGGTACACAGCTGCAGAGGACTGACGGACGTTTCCAGCCATCTCTGTTGCTGCGCTACGAGAAAAGCCTCTCGTTGCAAGAGATGGTGGATAACAGCCAGCCGTGAAGACGTAGGGACTGGACTGCTCGGTGGTACCGCTCGACGTGTGGCTGGGCGAGAAGGTTGTGCCAAGGGGGAATCTCTCTCGGTTCTCCTGCGAGAAGAGCCAGCAGGTCCGGATACCAAATGGCCTGTGGCCATTTGGGAGCCACCAGGATCATCCTGAGATTCGGGGTGACCAGTGCTCGACTGATCACCTTGCGAATCAGGCTGAACGGGGGAAAGGCATAGACGAAGAGGTTGTCCCACGGGTGTTGAAGAGCGTCCTCTGCAGCTGCCCATGGGTCCGGCACGGCCGAGAAGAACACCTGGAGCTTCCTGTTGTGCCGGGTGCGAACAGATCCACGACTGGTCGCCCCCACAGGTCGAAGAGCCTTCCGCCACGTCCTGGTGTAGAGACCATTCGTCCCTATCACCTGATCCCGACGGCTGAGCGTGTCTGCTACTACATTCCTCTTCCCTGGAATGTAGCGTGCCGACAGCTCTATTGAGTGTGCCTGAGCCCACTCGTGCACCTGCCGTGTCAACTGGTACAACGGGAGGGACACTAGGCCCCCCTGTTTGTTGACGTAAGCCACCACCGTGGTGTTGTCGCACATCAACACCACTGAGTGTCCCATCAAGCGGTCCTGAAACTCTTGGAGAGCGAGGAACGCTGCCTTGAGTTCCAGTACATTGATGTGAAGGTGCTTGTCGTTCTCGTCCCACACTCCTGAAGTCAGCAACTCCTCCAGGTGTGCGCCCCATCCCTCGGTCGATGCGTCTGAGAACGGCTGCATGTCCGGGGGGGGAGTGCGCAGAGGCACTCCTCTTAAGAGGTTCCTGTCGTCGAGCCACCAGGCTAGGTCCTGCCTCACCTCCTGTGTCAGTGACACTGGAAAGCTTGGGGGATCCGTCGCCTGTGACCAACTCTCCTTTAGTCTCCACTGAAGAGACCCGCAGGTGAAGACGCCCGTGAGGGACTAACTTCTCGAGTGACGACAGGTGTCCGATCACGACTTGCCATCGCTGAGCTACCTGTTCCTGCCGAGACAGGAACTGGTTGGCTGCCTCCCTGAATCTGCTGATCCGCGAGTCCGCGGGGAAGACTCGCCCTGCTACACCTGTCGATCAGCATACCCAGGTACTTCATCCTCTGCTTGGGCTCGAGATCGGACTTCTCGAAGTTCACAACGATCCCAGATCGCGACAGAACTCGAGAAGCCGATCCCTGTCCTGTAGCAACTGCGAGCGGGAGCTCGCCAGGACCAACCAATCGTCGAGATACCTCATCAGACGTATCCCGTGCGAATGGGCCCAAGCAGACACCAGAGTGAACACTCGCGTGAACACCTGTGGGGCGGTTGAGAGACCGAAGCACAGTGCCCTGAACTGGTACACCGTCCCGTCGAGGATGAAGCGGAGGTACTTTCTGGAGGACTGATGAATGGGTATTTGGAAATACGCATCCTTCAAGTCCACTGAAAGCATGAAATCGTTCTCCCTGATGGAGTCGAGCACTGAGCGTGCCGTCTCCATCGTGAACCGGGTCTGGCGAACAAACCGGTTCAGGGGAGAGAGATCTATCACCGGGCGCCAGCCTCCCGTAGACTTTTCCACCAGGAAGAGTCGACTGTAAAAGCCCGGTGATTGATCCGTGACGATCTCTACAGCTCTCTTGCTCAGCATGGTCTTGATCTCCTGTCTGAGTGCTACGTCCTTCGGTGACCCGGGGACGTACGACTGCTGTTGGACCGGGTTGGAGGTGAGGGGTGGCCGAGATTCGAAGGGTAATAGATATCCCTCCCGAAGGGACATCTACAATCCAGGTCTCGGCGCCGTAGCGCTGCCAAGTTGCCCAATGGCTGGCCAGGCACCACCCCCCCACTTCCGGCAGCAGGTCGAGGGGGAACGCCGTCCCTAGCGTTTCCCCCCCTTTCCCCCCTTTCTTCGACTTCTTCCCAGAGCCTCCACGGGATGAGGAGGGCTGGGAGGAGGGCTGGTTACGGCCCCCCTTGCCAGAAGTCGAAGAAGACAGAGTCACTCCTCGGGGCTTCGACGCAGCAACCGTCTTAGCAGCCGAGGAGGCGCTAGCCGAGCTCTTAGACTTGGCCGCAGTCCGAGGCTGCCCAGAAGCCTTCGAGACTGCCTGGTGAACCAGACGGTCACTGTCATCAGTGCGCCGTCTGTCCACCGCAGCGTCCACCATCTCTCGTGGGAAGAGAGACGTGGAACTCCGTAAAGGTCCGTTTCGAAGTCCCAATGCCGCTTCACGAATGGACCGCCCTGGAAACCCGAGTAAGGACAGCGTCCCTTCGTCGGAGAACCAGGTTGGCCCACAGGTTCACCGTCTGGTGGGCAAGGAAGGAGATGGCTCTTCCCCCAGACTGGCAAACTCTCCTGAAGGCCGAGTCATCTTCGGGAGAAATTCCCCCGGAGGTGGCTGCGACCTTAGATACTGTGAGGGACCACAGATCTAGCCAGGAGACGGCCTGGAAAGCTGCCATGGCGGTAGATTCCAGGCCTAGTGCCTCTTGCTGCGAGAACCACAGGTTCTCGGACAGGAGCTGCTGCAGAGACACACCCGGAGTCAGCCTCGCTAACTCCCGGGTTCACCCTGTTTGGGCGGCAATCGGATCCTCAGATGGCACATAAAACCGCCGCTGTCGTAGCAGAGGAGGTGGAAGTAGCTTGCTAGACCTGCCAGACTTCAGCGAACCGTCCTGTCCAGAGACAAGCGATTCAACTTGATCCAGCACTGAGTCAGCCAGCTCTGACCGCGGCAAACCCACCGTCGGTCTGGGTTCCCTCTTCGGGCCCCAGAACGACTCGAGCCGGGACGTGGGCTCGGATGGTGGGAGCGGCGATCCTTCCCCGAGGTCGTTGTGCTGACGAATCAGCGCAATAACCTCGGCAAAGTTCCTCTGGATCTCGGGCGTGATAGCATCCTGTGGAGTCGGACCGTCCAGTCCCTCGAACAGAGTACCTCCCGAGACCCTCCTCCTCAAGGAGAGGAGCAGCGACAGCCCCCTCTCGGTCTCCTCCAGCCACCTGTGCGTAAGACCTGGCTGGTCCGAGAACCGAGCCTGGTACGTACGACGACGTGGCGGGATCCTGAAGGGCGCACCCTTCACGATCACTCCTCAATACCTCGCCCCTCCCGGTGTAACCCGAGGAGGTTGAAGGTATGGGAGAGGCAGACCTGACGCTCCCTCCTCGCTCGCTGGCAGAACCAGCGGGCTTGGAAGGACTGCAGGCGATCGTCACCCGCGGTGGCGATCGAGCTGCAGGCCTAGTCGAGCCGTCTCGCTGTGGAGAACGGCTGGACCGAGAACAGCGGCCCCAGGTCTCGTGTCAGAGGAGCTGGTGCTGGTCGCCGTACCCGATCGCTCTCTGTGAGAGTGACGGTCAGGCGACCGGCGAGCTCCACTGTCACGGTGAGACCGGTGCGTATCCTCACGGCGCGTCACGTCGCTGGTACCAGCCGTGGCTGGTGCCGGCGAACGGGGGGACCTCTTCCCAGCCTCAGCCCGTGGCCGGTCATGGACCGTCACGTCCGCCCAGGGTAGCCAGCTGCCTCGCCGCGAGAGCGAGAGCTGGTCTGGTGAGAGTCGCGTGAGCGGCTGTCACCAGTCTTCCGCTCCGTGCCGTGAACCTGACGCTGAGCGGACTCAGAGGTCTGGTTCCTGGCTGCAACACGGTCGCTGGTAGGCGACCGTACACTCGGTACCTCTCGCGAACGAGCGGCCGAGCCGGATCCTGCTGCTGTGGCCGAACCACTGAACAGCAGGTGAGGAAGTGCCGGTGTTAGCCGGCACCCCTTCTGGTCCCCGTAGTTCTTCCTTCCGGTTGCGGGAGAAGGAGACGGGTCCTGCTCCCGAAGGAGCAGGGCGACCAGCGGAAGAAACCCCCCGTCTCCCCCAAAACACCAGAGCGAGACGGGCCCTTAGAAGCTCCCGAAGAAGACTTCTTAGGGGGGGGGGAGGCGACCTTCTTCTTCTTAGGCGGGGGAGCCTTAGAAGAAGAAGGGGAAAAGAGGCGGCAGACGACGACGACGAAGAAGACGATGAAGACGACGACGACACCTTCCTCCTCTTCTTCTTCTTCTTCGTCAACCTCCTCAGGACCGATGTCAGGTCTGTCATCCAGGACGAAGCCGGGCTGCTGTTGCCGAAGCAACAGGGCCCGGACGTACCTGTCCGAACAGACCAGCATCGGGAGCAGCGGCGCCAGGAACGGGAACGACATCAGCAGGTGCGGGCATCACAGGAACGGCAGCAGACACGGCAGGAACAGGAACAGGAACAGCAGCGGTGGTCACGGCAGGTACGGCAGATACAGCTGGTCGAACCAGCGGCACAGACGTCATCGGTACCGGTGGGAGGTCCAGGGGCGAGCTCTTCGGGCACATGAAGTCCGGTCGCGGCAGCACGGCAAACCCAGGTGGCGGCATCACACTCCCCCGAGTTACGGCGACTGGCCCCTGCACCCGATGTTGTTGGTGTTACAGAGACCGCGTGCTGGGTGTACACCAGATGAGGAGGTGACGCGTAGCCAGGTGTTGTCAGGGGTCGTGGTGGTGGTTGTTACCGTAGCGTGCGTAACCGCCACGGAGCCAGCGAGATGATAGAGCAGCCCCTGGACACTCGGCACGCCCTGCAGTCCCAACGACGCCCACACCTGTCCAAGGTCATCCTTCACGGCAACCGCACCTGAGGAGGCAAAAGTCGGGTGATTAGGCGGATCCTCTACCCGCTCGCGCGAAGACGAGCGGATAGAGGACCCAGAGTACAACTCTACGTCGGGGTATCTAGCGCCCTCCTCCACACTCGACACATCGGGAGAGGAGAAGGACCTAGACACCCCCCCCCGAAGGGGAAGGCGCGAGACGTGGAAGTTGAGCGGGCGGCAGGAAAGAAGACGAAGTGTCCGTCACCAAAGGAGTCGCGGGAGAGCTTTCCGACGACTCCTTTGCAGGCCTTCGCTTCTTCCTGCCCTCATACAATGTCCACTGCGCCTCCGACCAGTCCATACAAACATCACAGGGCTCGGCCCGGGTGCATTCGCGCCCCCGGCACCGAGCACACAAAACATGAGGGTCTATCTCGGGAAAAGATCTGAATTTCCCACATTTGCGCCCTTCGGTACCCGGGCAAAGTCTCCTTGGGGTAGCGAGGCGCGGAGATTCCATCATTAATGAATTCAGCGTAATTAATATGAAAAGAGAGAATACTGTACTTACAATCTTTTCATACACAATTACAAACAAAACAGAAAGCAAACGACGAGCAGCGGGCAGAGAGCGAAACACACACGTCCATCCACCGTGAGGCCGAAAGCAAAATGTTATTGTTACCTCCCAGTCGCGCGCGCGCGCCTGTCGGACAAGCAGTTAACTACGAACCCCTTGTTCGAAAGCTTACGACCTATCCAGCTGCCGCTAGTATCTTCCTATTGTAAAAGGACCGAAGGTTTGTATGCCGTGTCGGAACAAATAAGGTAAATAGTTGAATATTACTACAATATAAGCGTTTAGCTTAAAATTGCGTTTTCGACCATTTTGGTAGAGTCAAAGTTGACCGAAGGTTGAAATTTTGGCACTTATCGTTATTTATATAGAAATATTTCAAAACTGATAAAAGTTACAATCATGAGCATTTTTTTTGTTGCAAAAATTATGTCAGTGACAAAATAATTTTTGAGATGTGTCATTGATACTTTAAAGTGCGATAAGAAAGAAATTCGCGCTTGCGCGCCTGCGTAACGATTGTAAACAAAACAACGCCTTGATCCGTGAACTCCCAGCATCCCCCAAGGCGCGTGATTCAAAAGTTTTCGGCTGGTAGGCCTATAAGTATTTTTCCGCGAATTTAAAAAAAAACTTTTTTTGAGCAGACGTATGGTACGCCCATTCGGAAATCGGGGGAGATTTTGACTTGACGTTTAATACGTCCATTCGGCGTTTAAGGGTTAATAGTAATATCTATTAGTATCAATACCAAGGTGTATGGAACACTTTTTTTTTTTTTTTTATTTTTTTTTTTTTAAGTGGCTTAACCCTTAAACGTTGAAGGGGTATAATAAAAATCATCTCCTGTATGCCGAGGGGGTCTCGGAGTGAGCACAAAGTGGAAAAAACTATTTTTTTTTTTTTAAATCACAGCGGCGCTTAGTTTCAAGATTAAAAGTTCATTTTGGCTGCTATTTTTGTCATTGCCTGAAGTTTAGTATGCAACCATCAGAAATGAAAAAAAAACAAATCATTATCATATATAAATAATGCGATATATGATAGCGCAAAAACAAAAATTTCAATATATAATTATATTCAAATCGCGCTGTGAGCAAAACGGTTAAAGCTAACGAATTTTGTTGTTGTTATATTGTACACTAAATTGCGATCATTTTGGTATATGACACATTGTAATACGTTCAAAGCAACACAGAAAATATTATCGCAAAATGATGCATGAATTCGTAACGCGCAGACGTAAAAAAATTTTTTTTGTCAAAAATTCACCATAAATCTAAATATTGTTCTAGACTTCCAATTTGTTTCAAAATGAAGACAAATGATTGAATATTACTATACTGTAAGCTTTTTAGCTTACAATTGCAGTTTTCGACCATTTCGGACGAGTTAAAGTTGACCGAATGTCGAAATTTTTATATATACATTTTTTTTATATGCAAATATTTCAAAAATGAGAAAAGATACAACCTTCAATTATTTTTTGTTGTATTTCACATGAAATTGTGCACATTTTCATATATAAAACTGTATGAAACTCCTAGTATGAAATGGAGCAAATATTACGAGAATGCGACATACGCATTTCGGAGATTTGCGGCGGAGAATCCGCGCGCGGAGGGAAGGAAAGTTTTTTTTTTTTTAATTCACCATAAATCTAAATATTGTGCTAGAGACTTTGAATGTTTCAAAATGAAGATAAATGACAGAATATTACTAGACTGTAAGTTTTAGCTTACAATTGCGTTTTTCGACCATTTCGGTAGAGTCAAAGTTGACCGAACGTGGTTCTTTTCTATTTATCGTGATTTATATGCAAATATTTCAAAAATGAGAAAAGCTACAACCTTCAATTATATATAATGAAATTGCGCACATTTTATATGTAAAACTTTATGTAATGGCTAATTTAAAATGGTGCAAACATTATGACAATCGCACGTATGATTTTTTCGGAAGAGTTACCGTGCAGACGTAAGGAAAGTTTTTTTTCATAATTCACCATAAATCAAAATATTGTGCTAGAGACTTCCAATTTGTTGCCAATGAAGGTAAATGATTGAATATTACTAGAATATAAGAGTTTTAGCTTACAATTGCGTTTTTCGACCCATTTCCGGTTAGAGTCAAAGTTGATCGAAGGTTGAAATTTTGGCACTTACTGTTATTTATATGAAAAATATTCAAAACTGATAAAAGCTACAACCATGGGTTGTTTTTAGTTGTATTGTGCATGAAATTGCGCACATTTCCATATATAAAACTTTATAAAACGGCTATTTAAAATGGTGCAAACATTACGACAATCGCATGTATGATTTTTTCGGAAGAGTTACCGCGCAGACGTAAGGAAAAAGTTTTTTCATAAATTCACCATAAATCTAAATATTGTGCTAGAGACTTCCAATTTGTTGCAAAATGAAGGTAAATGATTGAATATTACTAAAATATAAGAGTTATAGCTTACAATTGCGTTTTTCGACCATTTCAGTAGTCAAAGTTGACCAAAGGTTGAAATTTTGGCACTTGTTATTTATATGAAAAAAAATATTTCAAAACTGATAAAAGCTACAATCATGAGTATTATTTTGTTGTATTCTACATGAAATGCGCACATTTTCATATATAATACTCCATGTAACAGCTAATTTAAAATGGTGCAAAAATTATGTCAAAGTGACAAAATAATTTCTGAGATGTGTCACTGAATACTTTTTAGTGCGATAAGAAAGAAATTAGCGCTTGCGCGCCTGTGTAATGATTGTAAACAAAACAACACCTTGAACGTGAACTCCCAGCATCCCCGAAGGCGCGATTCAAAAGTTTCAGCTGGTAGGCCTATAAGTATATTTTTCCGCAAAATAAAAAAAAAAAACTTTTCTATGTTGACGTAAAATATGTCCAATCATGCACACCCGACAGACCAATTTATCTTGACGTAAAATACGTCCAATAGGCGTTTAAGGGTTAAAATACTATTTTCTTAATAGTCACTCTGCTTACTTCTGAAGTACGTTATAATTTATTCATTCATTAGACTTTTGGTGTACATATAATTTATTCATTCATAAGGTAACTTGAAGTGTAAGAATGTGCAGATGACTTCATATGCTTTCTAGCCACAAATTGTCAATATAGGTATGAATGGGAACAAAAGAATAATTGTTTAAGTGAATAGTTCCAAGTAAGCCATAATTTTTTGAAGTTGTAACATAAATAATTTTATTTTTTAGAAAGTCCAAATATTCAATATAAAAATAAATGAGCAAGATGATTTCATTAGTGCTACTCACTGCAGACCTATGTATGTCCCAGGTTGGTTCATGTTATACTGCCAACCTAATAATTGCCAATTGCGTCACACACGCTCCACCTCACCAGTTGACATTGGCGGACGATGCTTTCTGGCTACAGTAATACTTACATATTTATTTAATAGACATATTTTAGCACTGAGGCATAAAAATCAAATATGACTATTTCCAATTTTAATGGTTGCATTGGAAGCAATATCAGTATCACTTTTTCTTCTTTCAAACATTTGAACTGGGGTATGGTAATGACTTTTGTCAAACGCCAATTGCGCTTTGTAACTTTTTCCAAAATTTGGCGACATTCTCTTAGTTTTGAAACATATGACAGATTTCACCCCTATGAAACATATTATAGCCTTATTGTATGAAATAATTGTTTTTGCATTGAAATAATTTATTAATATGTACCATGTTAGGTTGCCAAATTGTGAATTTTTTTAATGAAATCCTATGCAATCATGTTGTATCACTTAAGAGCATAGCTGTACATACCTCCACTACATCTTAGCATTAGGTACACAAATTCATTCTAATGTCTACAATCAACATAATGATTAACCCATAACTCAATATTTAGGAAACAAACTTTTCACCAATTACCTGGGGCTCTGCCTGTTGAGATGTTCATCTCAAACCTTGTCTAGTTCATAACAAATTCAAATAAATAAGTATACAAAAACCACTCATTGTATCTATGTAGAGGAGTTAATGACTAGTACATAACTTGGGGCAAAATTGAGTTTTGCATGAACACACTTACAATGCAAAACTAGTAATATACTCAAGTACCATAAAATATGAGAATATCCCTACCACTTACAAAATTCATAACAGCATGCAAAACACTCCCCATACCTGATGGTGTTATAATTGGTTCCCCGGGCTCTATGGTGACTTCCTTCACATCTACGGATGATGAATCCCCACGTAACCGTCTTCTCTTGCTGTTGCTGCTAAAAGTACTGCAGCATTTAGTCTCTCTAGTAATCGACGAATGCCAGGATCCATCTGAAAATATTTAAGTTTAGGTTCTGCCCTTCAATTCAGCCTTTTAAGAAATGATGCAATAAGTAAAAATGACTGGTAACAGTATGTGATAGTGTCAGTTGAGTTGTGTGCATCAACTGCTGGAAGATCCAGATCTACTTAGATGAGAAGGGAGGCTGGAGATGAGTTAAGCAATGGAGAGAAATACAAGGAAGACATGAAATAGCAGAATTTCACAGTGCACCTGTATCACACTGCATTAGAGGTACAATGTGGTGTATCATAAGAACTAAAATGCTCCAATAAGTACTTTTAGTAGTTCATAATAAATTTAAAACAAAAATTGATGAAGTTCAATATTATGTGATATGATATTCTTTAGACAGATGGCCTAAGCTGGAATAAACAAAATTCAAAAATTAGCCTGTGGTTAAAATTTTGTTGTAACATGCATTTTAACACCTCTATAGAGCAATAAGATTTCTAAAGTGAGCAGAGCAATGACCATCTTAATAGTGTACGTAATAGCAGATGAACCGAGTTGAGAGAATTCTGTTGCAGTCCAGTGCAGATATAGGACCCATGTAAATATAGTCAAATTGGTGGATATCACATGCAGCGTGCACTGTGACAAATTCAGGACAATATTAATGTTCCCTGCAAACATCCCTTCAGCCTTCAAAAGCCATGCTTTTCTTTATTTTACTTTCCAAGGATTCATTTTGGTATTCAACAAGCAACATAATTACTTCCATTTTACTTCAACTTTTACCTCTTATAAGAGAAAAAATTCTTTTCCCAAACCCTATGCAAATCCAGAAATGTGACAAAGTGGGTAAACAAACCACTTTTCAATAAAACAGTAGTACTAGGTTTAATTTTTCTATTACCACAAAGTATTTTAAGCAGTAAACCTGTCAAGTTTCATTTAAAAAGATATGTAAAATGGGGCAACCATGGTTTTTTAAGTTAAAATGTTTAACTTCATAAAGCACAAGTGATTAATTTTTGCTAGTAGCATGGGATGCTTCTTCCAAGCCAATGTAAGGCATTTGTGGTCCTTTACTTCACAACCAAATAAGTAATTTAAATCCTACGTATTTTCTAAACCTTGGGCTGGATGAGATTTCATGTTTTTATTTAAAGCCTAATATGCTAGTCTTCAATCTCTCCCTCCCCTTTTTTTTTTTTTATTAATTCCTTTATAGTTTTATTATTCTAGACAACTTGATACCTGCCCAAAATGTCCACCTGTCTCTTTAACTGAAAGCAAAATGCCCACTGTATTAACATTTGAGGCAGCAAAATGAAATAAACAAAGTAACACATTAAACTCTTCGATTTTCATAGGAGCAATTCATTATCAACTGAATCAGCAAAATTGATGTTGCAGAAACTTACAAGACTCAAACATGAATAATAAGACAGGTAGATCTTACATCAAAAGTCAATGGTATTTGCTTATTTGTTGAAGTCACATGCATCTAATGTGATTTTTAAAAAAAATAGCTGAATGGTTAGGTTAAAACTAAAAAAAAAAACTAAAAAAAAAAATAATAAAAAAAAGAAAATGGCCAAATATAAATCACCTGTTCACTCATCAAAGCAGTGATTTGACCGAACACCACAGTTGCCGGGTGTTGATGAGGTGAGCTAGGTGATAAACTGCCCGGTATAAAGGATGTGATTCATCATGTGTGACCATTGGATTATTCAAACCGATGAGATGCTTGAGGTGGGGTAAGGCTGTCACCAGCACCTGCTCCAGGTGGCGTGTGCGAAGTCTGACTTTGGTAATGCAATGCAGGAGGGGTCCCGGAGAGTTACTCCGTGAAGTAGGTAGATTATTTGAGAGGTTAACTTTCACCATTGTTGCTATCCATACATCTCCCATCATCCATCCCTCCTCTATATCCTGATCCTGGTCTCTGATCTTTATGTGGGCCTAGATAGCCAAGTTGGGCTGACAAATGGGCCAACTGCCTTACCCGGTGGAAGTTGAGGTGCAGCACCTAATAAACCCATAGCAAGCATCTTGCTGTTCTTTTAGCTGACGCCGTCTTCTCTTGCTCCACAACTCGTGACAATCTTGGTATTTGGGTAACGGTGGTGGTTCCATGCTGTGATGATCAAAAGTAAATTTACTAATCTCATTCTCACAAAAAAAAATATTTAAAACTGAAAACAAACTGAACACCCTGAAACAGAAAGATCAGTCTGATAAAATTCTTATGAAAGAACTTGAGAACACAATACACCAAAATATACTGTGGATAATTTTCTAAGCCAATCCTCATTACTTTTCATTAATATTAGGAAACCTTGATGGTCCTTACACTGAATATAGAGTTCTACTCTTAAACCATAGAATATAACAGGCAACCAAAAACTCTTCAAACACCTATCCACCATATAAATCATGCCATAAAGAAAATTAATTTTACTTGGCAGGCAGGATATTCAAATCTTGTTACTACTACCCAGATAAAAGAATGTGAAAATATGAATAACTTGGATAGATGCACAACATCGAGTAAACACCTTTTTTACGGAAAAATTTCGAAGTTTTATTTACAATGAACCAATTAAGAGAAATGTAGTGAATATAATAACCTGCATCCTCTTCTATCACTTAAGTCAATAACATTAATACGACCATTCCTGACTGCACATATAAATTACCATATCTAATAAGATACATACGTTCATTTAGTAAGCTGATACCGATCAAGAGTAAAATTTTCAAGCAACCCCCCATGGTGTAGAAACTGCCTATCCAAGTTTATTATATTCATCTGTAGGTATGAGTCAACTCTACAGAACAGCATTTGTATCTTTTTTTTTACAAATCTGTCCAACTAATGCATAAAAAATAGCAATGTGTATAATCATACACAATGCAATGGATACTTAAACTACAAAAGAGAAAGAAAAATAAGGAGGAAAACTAATCTCAATGACAACACTGCTAACAAGGGCAATTACTTACAGTTCAGGGTCAACATTTTTCAGCCAGTGCTGTTAAGAAGAGCACTTTCTGCAGTGATACGTTTCGATGGATCTAACTTTAACATCTGGTCAAGGAGTTCTAAAGCAGGTTGAGGCATCTTGTCTTTGAAATCTTCTAATATTCTTCTACGATAGGTTTTCTTAGGTTTCATTGCACCCCAGCCAGGCAATTTCACAATGTCAGGCCAGTCTGCAGTGGTTGGAGTTCCACAAACCCGAGAAATGACATCTAACTGCATTGCTTCTGTGCTGGCCTGGTATGGGAAAAGGCCAGAATATAACAATAGTTCACTGTAAAAAACTAATGATCTCAAATCTGTTGGGTTATTAAAACAAAATGGCTCATTACAATCCTATTATCTTAAAATCTATTGGGTTATGATACACTAAATAATTTTGATTCACCAAATCATCCAATCTGGAGGAAAGTTGCTATTTAACATCAAAGTGTTCATTCTTACCCAAGATACATGAACCTCATCAATTCCTAGAATTCTACAGAGAACATATTAAGCCCCATCACAGTTCTTTTTCTCAAGTGTACTGTATGGTATAGTACATAAACTCAAGTAAGTACATAAGAAAAGTTAACCAATGACCTGAACTTACCTGAAAAAGTGGCCTTTTCTGGAACAGCTCCCCAAGGATACAGCCACAAGACCAGACATCAATAGCTGGTCCATACCGTTCTTCCCCTAATAATAGTTCAGGAGGACGGTACCACAAGGTAATAACTTTATTTGTATATGGACGTTCCTTGTTTGAGCTAAATAACCTTGCCAAACCAAAATCACCCAGTTTAATTTGACCCCTGAAATAAAATCATCTTGGTTAATATCAGCCTTAATTTCATCCAATCTCAATATTTGTATACTTAAAAAAGAACCCAGATAAAATTTCTTTAATTTGTCTCAAAAGTCTCCCTCAAGAAAATTGTTCAAAAAACAAGCCATTAACCATTTAAAAAATTAATCAACAAAAAAAAACCTTCAAAACAAAGAACTAACAGACAAAACATCACCTACAACAAAAAATGACAAATTTTTAAAATCAATTTGTATTTTTCATAACTAACAAACCTGAAGTCTTAACATTAGGACATTCTTCTAGCTCCAGCTGTAAAACTAGTAAAAATATAGGCAGTCCCCATTCATCTATTAGTGGCTTCGGTTAATGGCCATCCGGCTTTATGGCACTTGTCTAGACATACGGCGAGTATCGGTTGGCACCAATAATAGATATATGGTGCCATTACATACCTCATAGAGGCACCATTAACCAGTTATCGTCACATAAATTGCTGAATTTCTGTCAATAGTGGGTTTTTGCTTCCCAGCACCCCACCGAGATCAGAACCTCGCCGATAAACAGGGACTGCCAGTAAAATAATAATAATAATAATAATAATTTCAAAAAAACCTGTGTAATCAAGGGTCTATTGGCATCTGTGCTTGATCACAGGTTATTTGTGGGAGCTCACACAATGCCTTGGACATCCCTTGAATGCATTACTTACTCTTTCCAACCCAGTTTTGACTGTTGGAGGGGTGGTTCAAGGTGGGCCTTTATATATTAAGACCTCAGGTTTGTTAATTATGAAAATACAAATTTATTTAAAAATATATTTGTTCATATACAAATCAACCCTTCAGTCTTCAAACATTAGGATAGACTTACTCATTGGTGGGAGGTAAGTATCCTTCACTGGACAAGAGAGTTTGCCACCTTTAGTTCATTCCAAATAAAATTATTCCAAGACATCGAATACAACCTCAGAAACTATGATATATGAAAGTTTATCGGTTTCATCTCTCTGGGTGTTTCATAAAAAACATAGTTCATTGCATTTGCAGAAGATGGAGAGGTATCTATTCTCATAACGCCACGTATTCTATTGTGAATTTATCATCATCCCACTCTCTCCTTGCCACAGAGAGGGTTGTGTTGCTACTGAAAAGTATTTTATGCTATTGATTACCTTAGCAGCATGGCTGTCTCAATCACCTGTTCCAGCTTAACAAGGTATTCTTCCTCTTACTGCCCGTAGGTAAAGTAGATAGAAAACATAGGGGGGGCAAAAAAAAAAAAAAAAAAAAAAACACACACACACACACCACCACCATTGGACCCAAGGGAAAAAGTCTCCAAGGATCTATGGGCAACACCTTTTAAATAAAAGGATGCGAAAGTTGTCACCAGCTTTCAAAATAAAAATCATCCAACAGACATTTTTCTTGAATGCCAAAGAGCTCAGGTCCCTTGTGTCATGAGCTCTAATTCTCACAAAATTATTTGACCTTTCAGATTCTGTTAAATACATATACATTTCTGATTGTTTCTCTTAACCAAAATGATATTGTAGTCTTGGACACTTCTTTATTGACCCAGCCTGTACTCACAAAAAGCCTTTGGCATCTAAGCCCGAGATGTCAAGTTCTTTTTAAGTAAGCTCTAGACTTTTTAAGGGTTTAAAAAAAAAAAAGCTTTTAGGTACTTTAGACAAAAAAGACTTTAAACAAAATCAGGGTCATTAACCAGGGCCCTTCCCAAAGATTGTATAGAATAGGAGACAAATGTGTCGTCTGCCACATAAATTCTGGTATAAATTTGAAGACTACTGACTTCAAACCTCTGGAATAACTTCACCCTCATATTACAAACCATGTTTAACTCTCCTACTCTTCTGGTCAATGCTAGAGCCAACAAGAGAAGTTCCGAGTAGAGAAACACTGCCTACAACACCAATCACAGTAGACAGATAACTTTCTATGATACACACATTGATGACTTTCTGATATATCCTGCCACTTGCGATGCTATTTTTTGAGAAAAACCTCTCGCTCGCAGGATACTTGACAGTCTCCACCTAAGAATAGATAGGGACTGTACTAATTGGTGGTACCTGTCCACGTGTGGTTGGTACAGTAGGTTGTTCAAGGGAGGTAGTTCTCTCGGAACATCTATCAGCAGTGCTAAAAGGTCCAAGAACCATTCTTCCTTTGGCCACAAGGGACTACCCAGGTTATCATGAGACTCTGAGACTGCATCACCTTATTCAGAATCAGACGGATCAGACAAAATGGAGGAAATACATATATGTGCAGAATATCCCACAGATGTTGTAGAGCATCTTCTACCGTGTCTGGGACTACTGAACAGTATATCTCCAACTTCTTGTTTGTTGAGAGCAAGTCCATGACCGGTCTTTCCCACAAGATAAACATTCTGTCTGCAACTTCCAGATGCAAGGACCACTCTGTTCCCAGAATCTGGTCCCAGCAGCTCAACTTGTCTGCTTTACATTCCTTTTCCCTGGAATATATCTGGCCCTGATGTCTATAAGTTCTCTACAGCCCACTGATGAAGTTGAACTGTCATGAGTTTGTTTATATGGTGTTTTTACATTGTAAGGAACCAGTGGTTATTTAGCAGCGGGGCCAACGGCATTAAGAGACTTCCTGAACTGTCTGAGGTGTAACTGTCGAGATACCAGACCTCCTAGTTTGTTTACATATGCTACTGCTGTAGTGTTGCCTGATATCACTACTATAATGAGTGTCCCATCAACCCTCATCCCGGAACTCCCTGTAGTGCTAAGAAAAATGATAATTTGTCAATTGTTAAAACAAACTAAAGTTTTTATACATACTTACCTGACAGATATACTTAGCTATAGACGCTACAGGTAGGTCAGGTGATCTACCCGCCCTGCCCTGGGTGGCAGGACTAGGAACCATCCCCGTTTTCTAATCAGAATTCTTCTCTTCCACCTGTCTCCTGCGGGGAGGCTGGGATGGGCCATTACATCGGATATATATCTGGCAGGTAAGTATGTATAAAACTTTTATTGTAACATGACAATATCATTTTTATACATTCAACTTCACCTGCCAGATATATACTTAGCTGAGTAGCACCCATTGGTGGTGGGTAAGAGACAGCTAACAACTGAAATAGACAGGTAAACAACATATGTTGTAGGTATTAATAAACCTTGGTTCCTACCTTATTAGGCTGAAGACTTCGCGGCTACTGCCTTGGAGTCTGCTTAGCCTCAAGAGCCTCAGCGAGATATTGATCTATGGCTAAGAGTTCTTGTGGGTCTGCCAATGGGGTCTTATCCACTTACTCGGCAGAGTCCTAAAGGCCCCTTTGTCATTGGGTGCTATTCCACTAACATGACAATACACCTTGTTCAAGGAGCACAAAACCGATCCCGATCACCTGATCCTAACATCCATGTTAGTTCTAAGATTGTAAGGAGTTATCCCCGAACTCCTTACAAACAACCAAAAACTCGAAACATAATTACACTTTCATTACAAAATATACAAAAAAAAATTTTGTACTCCCCTACTAGTCATACATACCCTTGATCCCTACCAGCAATGACACTCTGCTCCCGTGCGACAGTAGTGAGCTTGCTAATAGAAAACCAAGCACATATCTGACAAGAGGGTTTATAGTACGCTAAAACACAAAATTAAGGATCAGTCTTTGCTCCAAGACCCAGTACCTGTATCTGCTGATACAAAAGGACCTAGCGAGAAGCACTTCTCATAGGTCTCTCACATCCTTCAGATAATGAGATGCAAACACTGAATTGCACCTCCAATATGTAGTCTCAATGATATTCTTTAGAGACTATTCTTTTGGAACGCCAAAGACGTTGCTACTGCCCTCACTTCATGAGTCTTGACCTTTAGAAGACCGAAGGATTAACCTCCCGAGCAGTTCTTGTGAGCGTCCGTAATAACGCTTCTCACAAAGAAAGCCAAGGCGTTCTTGGACATGAGTCTTTTGGGGTTCTTCACCGCACACCAAAGACCTTGTTGACAAGCTCCCATCTGTCTCTTCCTCTCTAAATAGTATTTAAGAGCTCTCACTGGACAGAGAGATCTCTCTATCTCTCTGCCTACCAGGTTAGATAGGCCTTTTACCTCAAAACTTCTGGGCCAAGGTTTTGACGGGTTTTCGTTCTTTGCCAGAAACATTGTCTGGAAAGAACAGATGGCAGCATCTCCTTTGAACCCCCAACCCCACCGTGGAATCCAGAGCGTGTAATTCGCTCGTCCTCTTGGCTGTAGCGAGAGCCACCAGGAACAAGCATTTCCTAGTGACGTCGCGGGGAAGGACGCCAGATGTAAAGGCTCGAATTTATCCGATGAAAGGAATTTCAGGACCACGTCTAGATTCCAACTAGGTGTTCTAGGGAGTAGCTGCTTTCGAAGTCTCAAAAGATCTAATTAGATCGTGTAGATCTTTGTCGTTAGCAATGTCCAGGCCTCGATTCCTAAATACTGAAGACAGCATGCTTCGGTATCCTTTTATTGTCGAGACAGATAGGTGTGATTCCTCTCTCAGAAAGAGGAGGAAATCGGCAATATTCACTATAGAGGTACTGAGGAGGACAGCTTCTGACCCTTACACCACCTCCTAAAGACTTCCCACTTCGACTGGTATACTCTTCTCGTCGAAGCTCTGCGGGCTCTAGCGATAGAGCCCGCACACCTTGCGGAAACAAAAGCCTCTCGCTCTGACAAGTCTTTCGATAGTCGAAAGGCAGTCAGAGCGAGAACCTGGGAGGTTGTGATGAAACCTCTCGAAGTGGGGTTGTCTGAGTAGATCGTGTCTGTTTGGAAGCGATCTGGGGAAGTCCACTATCCACTCCAGTACCTCCGTGAACCATTCCTGGGCTGGCCAAAATGGGGTGGGGCTATGAGTGTCAACTTCGTGCTCTTCGAAGCTACGAACTTCTGAGCTTACTTCCCCAGGATTTGAACGGGGGAAAGGCGTATGCGTCCACACCCGACCAATCCATGAGAAACGTCTACTGCGAAGGCTCTCGGATCTTCCACTAGAGAGCAAAAGATCTCTATTCTTTTGGAGAGGAACGTCGCAAACAGGTCTATGTGAGGTCCCCCCACAGGGACCAAAGACTTCGACACACTTCTTCGTGAAGAGTCCATTCTGTGGGAAGGACCTGATTTCTCCTGCTCAGTCTGTCCGCTCTCACATTCTTGATCCCTTGAACAAACCTTCTGAGGAGAGTTAGTGCCTCTTTCTTCCGTCCAGGTTAACAGGTGTCTTGTCAACTGATAGAGGGAGAAAGAGTTGCGTTGATCCCTTGCTTGCGTATGTAAGCCAGAGCCGTGGTGTTGTCCGAGTTTATCTGTATCACCCCGTCTCTGACTAAGCTCTTCGAAGAACTTTAAGGCTAGGTGTATGGCCACAAGTTCTTTGCAATTGATGTGCCAGGACACCTGTTCCTTTGTCCAGGTGCCTGACACCTCCTTGCTCCTAGCGTCGCTCCCCATCCCGACTCCGAAGCGTCGGTAAATAACACTTGGTCTGGGTTCTGCAGAGCAAGCGATACGCCTTCGTTCTTTTGAAGCGGAGGGATCCACCACTTCAGATGATCTTTTACTTCTTGTGGAAGTTGGAAGATGTCCGAGAGTTGACCGTCTTCCAAACTCCACACCTCTTTGAGGAAAAACTGCAAGGGAGAAGGTGAAGTCTCCCTACGCGAGAAGAACTTTTCCAATGAGGACAGGGTCCCTAAAAGGCTCAGGTAATCCCTCGCTGAGCTGTTTCTTTCTCTCTAAGAAGCTCGAGATTCTCGACAAACCTCGAGCGATTCTTTCTCGCGAAGGATATACCCGAAACCCCGAGAATCCATCTGAATCCCCAGATAGACCAAGTTCTGGCTGGGGATCAGTTGTGACTTCTCGAGGTTTGACGAGTACACCTAGCGAATCTATCATTGTTCCTGGGTTTTTTACTTCTAAGTCCTCCAAGCACTGAATCTTCGACTTGGCCCTGATCAGCCAGTCGTCCAGGTAGAGGGAGATGTTATTCCCTCTAGGTGAAGCCATCTTGCTACATTCGCCATCAGGTTGGTGAATACTTGTGGGCTGTAGACAGACCGAAGCACAGAGCCCTGACTGAAAGATCTTGTCTCCTATTACAAAGCGAAGATATTTCTTTGACAAATGGTGAATGGGAACGTGGAAATATGCGTCTTGTAGGTCCAGAGAGACCATCCAATCTCCTGACGAAGAGCCGACATTACAGAGGCGGACGTTTCCATGCGAAACTTCTTTTTCTGTACGAAGCGATTCAGAGCGCTTACGTCCAGAACTGGCCCTCCCACCCCCCCGATGCCTTTGGTACTAGAAAAAGGCGATTGTAAAATCCCGGGGAGTGTGGATCCTGCACAAGTTCGATGGCCTCTTTTTCCCACATTTGCTCCACCATTTGAAGGAGAGTCTTTCTCATTAACGGGTCTCTGTACCTCGCTGACAGTTCCCGAGGCGTAGATGTTAGGGGCGGGCTGTCGTCGAAGGGGATTACATATCCCTTCTTCAGGACCGACACTGACCAAGGGTCGGCCTCCCTTTTTGCCCATACTCCTGCAAAGTTCAGGAGTCTGGCGCCCACTGGTGCTTGGAGGAGCAACAAGTCACTTTGATTTCTTGAAGGGCCTAAATGAAGACCTTCCTCTCTTTTCAGAGCTTCTTTCTGCAGGGGGACGAGCCGCTGCACCTCCATGAAAGGGCTGCTGAGTAGGACGAGATTCCTTCTTACCCGTCGACACTACAGGGCGTCCTTTCTTGGACGTTTGCGTTAGTAGGTCTTGTGTCGCCTTCTCAGTTAGCGAAGCGAGATATATCCTTCACTAACTGAGAAGGAAACAGATGATCTGATAGATGGGGCGAACAGTAAGGCAGTCCTCTGGCTCGGAGAAACCCCTTTCGATAATAGGGATCCATACACTGATCTCTTTTTAGGAGACCAGCACCAAAAAGGGAAAGCCACTTCACCCGAACCGTCCTGTACTGCCTTGTCCATGCAGGACAGGACGCTATGGAGAATTTCTGGGTTTTTCAGAAAACTCCGGATCCTTAGATTTGTTGGCCAGAACTCCGAGTGACCAATCCAGAAAATTGAACACCTCTAAAGTGACAAAAAGTCCCTTTAGAAAGTGGTTCAACTCTGAAGTGCTCCACGTCGCTCTGACCGATCCTAAGGAGTGACGTCTAGAGGCCTCCACTAAACTGGAAAAGTCGGCATCTGCAGAGGCAGGTAGAGAAGACCCATAGTCTCTCCTGTCCCATACCAAATACCTCTCTTCCCCGTGCAATCTGGAAGGAGGCATGCAGAATACCGTCTTTCCTAACTCCTTCTTCTTGTCCATCCAAGAATCTAAAGAATGGAGTGCCTTCTTCATTGATATCGCAGGCTTCATTTAAAAGGCCGACGATTTAGCCGTAGCTGAGCTCGAAAAGAGCGAACGAGGAGAAGGAGGAGCCGCCGGACTAAGAGAATCTCCAAACTCTTGCAGTAGTAATGAGGCCAAGACTTTATAATTAGAAAGGCCCTCATTAGCAGGAGGTTCGTCGTCAGACAACTCGTCTAACCCTCGATCAGACAAAGGAGAAAGTTCACGTTTGGAGGGAGAGTCCTTCCAAGACCTCCTATGTTCGATGAGAGAGGACTCCTATTTGGAGAAGAGTCATAACCTCAGGAACAAGTCCCCGACTCTTGCCTCCTGGCTCTTGACTCTTGCCTCCTGACTCCTGCCTCTGGCTCCTGACTCCTGCCTCCTGACTCCTGCCTCCTGCCTCCTGCCTCTGACTCCGGACTCCTGACTCCGGACTCCGGACTCCTGACTCCGGACTACCGGACTCCAGGACTCCGGACTCCTGGCTCCTGCCTCCTGCCTCCTGACTCCTGACTCCTGACTCCTGACTCCTGCCTCTTGGCTCCTGCCTCTTGGCTCCTGCCTCTTGGCTCCTGGCTCCTGCCTCTTGCCTCCTGGCTCTTGCCTCTTGCCTGGATGCCTCTACACTCCTGGCTCTGGGCTCCTGCCTCCTGGTTGACTCCTCACTCCTGGCTCTTGGCTCCTGACCTCCTGGGTGACTCCTCACTCCTGGCCGGTGCCAGACGTCTGATTTCATCCAGGTTCGTACCGGAAACTCACCTCGAGTAGGAGTTAATCGATCCTGAGGCAGATACCTCCATACGTCGGAGGATCCTTTTAATAGGAAGGGAAGTGTCTTTCCTTCTAGGAGGCTCCTTTGACAGACTCCTACAAACGACGAAATCTGTTCCTGCATCGCCCATCATGAACCTCTTTGTAGCCTCCTCTTTATCCTCTTCGGGAGGAGGGGAAGGAGGAGGGGAGGAGTCCATAGCCTCCACCTCCTGCCTCCTTCTCACTCTGGTTGAAAGAATGGCTCTTCTTGCCTTCTTCACTCCGATGGAGACTCCTCAGGGAAGTTTTCAGGGCTCGAGTCAATATTCGGAGCCTTCCAACTCCTCTTGAGAGGCCGAGAACGATCTGAATCTCTCCAATCACGTCTCGGATGATGAGATCCCGACGACGAGAAACACTCACGTAGGACGCTTTTACAATAGCGGTCCTTGGCAGTCTGGGGTGTCACAGAAACCGCCGAAGGGACACCTGATCGGTGGGGATTCTCCACAACCTCCTTTCGGCTTTCGACCATTCCTTCTCCTCTGGGCATGTGAGCTTGGAAGAGGTCTAGACCTAGGAGCGTTGCTGAGCCGACCAGATGCCCCCTCCACTACACTGGGGACACTCATATCACTGTCCACTGAAAAATCACTAGCCTTACCTTGTATGGCAGCCATTTTGTTTTCCATCAACTTGAAGGCTGCTTTTAGATCCGCAAGTTCTTTTGCTGGATCTTACAGGTTCTGCAATAGGAGAAGGGGCTGCAATGGAAGGAGAAGTAGCAATACTTACCCTTGGGGAAGATCCCAAGCTTGGAATTAGTTCAGATCTAGACTACTTAAACTTCTAGAGAAGCCTTCCTCACTCTTTCTCTTTCTAACCTTTTTAAATAATTAGTTAGATTCTTCCATTCGTTCTCACTCAAGTTCTCACATTCCTTACAAGTTTAGTTAAAAGAACATTCATACTCCCCTGCACCTCTTGCATACCGTGTGAGGGTCTACCGAAGCTTTCGGCAACCTCACCTTACAGCCTACTTCATTCACAACGTCTCACAACCATACCAGAGTCAGACATTATTAAAGAAAATTTTCCAAAATCAAGTCCACAAAACAGTCCACAAAAGCGTATGCCAATCCAAAAAAAAAACAATCCAGATACGTCACCCAAAGTCGGTCAAGAAAGATCAAATTGTGCCGTGAACAAAAAAGAAAAACCAATCGAGAGGAACAACAACAATGTTGATGGTCCGGGCGACAGAAGAATTCTGATTAGAAAACGGGGATGGTTCCTAGTCCTGCCACCCAGGCAGGGCGGTAGATCACCTGACCTACCTGTAGCGTGTGCCGCGAAATTTGAAATTCTGTCGGAGACGACGGAGTCTATAGCTAAGTATAATATCTGGCAGGGAAGTTGAATGTATAAAATGCGGCTTTTAGTTCTAGACATATTAATGGAGTTCTCTGTCCTTCTGACTTCATCTTCCGAAGTCATCAGATCCTCCATGTGAGCGCCCAACCATCAAGTGACACATCTGAGAAACATGCAGAAGATCTGTAGGATTGTGTTCTTGCAACCACCAGTAGATCCTTTCCTCACTCTGTCCGACGGGTGGAATCTGCTTGTATGGGATGGATCTTACACTTGGCAACCAAAACTCTTCATCTTCCATTGTAAAGACCAAAGGTGTAGTTTCCCATGTGGAACTAACTTCTCCAAGAAACTTGGGATCCCTAGAACTTCTTGCCACTGCTTTGCTGGTTATGTTTCCTTTTCCAGGACGGAATTCACTATTTTGCATTTCTCTACCCTGTGATCTGAAGAGAAAATTTTGGCCTTTACTGTGTCCAAAACCATCCCTAAGTACACCAGCTTCTGCTGAGATCCAAACTCGGCTTCTCCCGATTTATCACAATGCCTCAGCTATGACAAAACTGGAGAAGGAGACCTTTGTCCTGAAGTCATTTTTCTTGGGACTAGCACCAACCAATATCCAGGTACCTTATAATCTGATCCCTGAGCATGACCCTATGTCGACAAGAGTGAATACTCTTATAAATACTTCAGGAGACGTTGTCAATCCGAAACAGAACTGAATTGAAAAATGATATTGTTATAATACAATATAGTTTCATACATACTTACCTGGCAGATAATACATAGCTAAGACTCCGTCGTCCCGACAGAAATTCAAATTTCGCGGCACACGCTGCAGGTAGGTCAGGTGATCTACCGTCCTGCCCTGGGTGGCAGGATTAGGAACCATTCCCGTTTTCTATTCATATTTTTCTCTTCCACCTGTCTCCGCGGGGAGGCTGGGTGGGCCATTAATCGTATATATCTGCCAGGTAAGTATGTATGAAACTTTATTGTATTATAACAATATCATTTTCATACAATCAACTTACCTGTCAGATATATACATAGCTGATTGACACCCTTGTGGAGGGTAAGAGACAGCTAACATGGAATAGACAGGTAAACAACATATGTTGTAGGTATAAATAAACCTTGGTTCCTATCTGATAGGTAGACTTCGTGGCTGTTGCCCAGTAGTCTGCATACCTAAGACTTTAGCGAGATATTGATCTATGGCTAAGAGATCTTGTGGGTCTGCCGATGGGATATGAACCGCTTACTCGGCAGAGCCTGAAAGGACTTTGGTCAATGGGTACTGGACCACTTCTATGACAATACACCTTATGAAGGAGCGCAACACCGATCCCGATCACCTGATCCTAACACGAGGGTTCGCGCTCAAATTGGAAAGAGTTATCCACACACTCCTTTCAAAAACCCCAATAATTTCACTAAGTTAAAAAACTTTAACTCAAAGTTAACGATCAGTGTCGGCTCCTTATCCCAGTAACGTATCCGCAGAAACGTATAAACCAAAAGAGAAGGATTCTCTCGTAGGTTAACTTGACATCCTTTGTGTAATGAGAAGTCAAACACAGAGTTGCCTCTACCGTACAACACAGCTAATATGTCTTATATGACATATTGTTATGTAAAGAACAAGAATTTGCAAAAGCGCGCACTTCCTGCGCTTTAATTCTCAGCTGTTTGAAGGAATCAAGTCACTTATGAAGTGCTTAGGAGATCTCCATGTTTCAAAGAAGACCAGGGCTTTCTTGAAATGGATCTCTCCCGACTGAAGCCTGAAGCCTGGCAGGAACCTCGCGCCTGGCTGGTGCTTCGCTCTTGGTTGGCGCCTAGCCCTTGTCTGGTACCTTTCGCTTGACTGGCACCTCGCATTTGGTTGACGCCTCGCTCTTAGCTGGAGATTCGCGCCTAGAGCCTGGCTGGCTGCTCGTGCCTGGCTGGCGTCTCGCGCCAGGTTGGCGCTTTGTGAGCCTGCCATGCCTCGCGCCTTGCGCCTGCCTGGAGCTTCGCGCCTGGCTGGCGTCTCGCGCCCGGTTGGAGTGGCGCCCTTGCGCCTGCCTGGAGCTCGCGCGTGGCTGGTACCTCGCGCCTGCCTGGCGGCCTCGCGCCTGCCTTGGCGCCCTCGCGCCTGGTGGCTCCTCCCCACTTGCCGGAGCTTCGAGCTTGGTAGAGTCTCGAGGATGTCTGGCAATGTCCACATCGGTACACTCTTATCTGTCCTATATGTTCGCATCTAGCACATCTGTGTCAGGTTGTAGGCCCGGTCTTTCTCCTCATCAGACAATGACAGTGTTCTTGGGGCTGTCTGCAGGTTTCTTCTTCCTTACTGACTGTGTCAGAAGGTCTTGAGTCGCCTTCTCAGTTAATGAACGAGAAATGTCCTTCACTACTGATAAGGGGAACAAAAGTCAGACAAAGGCGAGTACAGAAGCGCTGGCCTCTGAGTGTGGGAGACCGCTTTGGTTAAAAAGACACTATATACTGCCCTCTTTTTAAGAAGACCTGCTCCAAACAAAGAGGAGATCTCAACCGAGCCATCCTGAACCGCTTTGTCTATACAAGACAAAATACACAGAAGGACTTCTGGTTCGAGTCCTTCAGAATCATGGGCTTTCTTGGACATCACCCCAAGGGACCAATCTAAGAAGTTGAAACTTCCAATACATGAAAGAGTCCCTTGAGGAGATGGTCCAGTTCTGAAATGCCCCAAGTTATACGGGCAGAGTTCAAACCTTGTCTACGTGAAGCGTCAACTAAGGTCGAAAAGTCCGCTTCTGACGTAGACGGAAGAGAAATACCCATATTCTCTCCCGTCTGATATCAAATGCCTCTTTTACCAGCTAGTCTCGCTGGAGGTATGCAGAAGATCGTTCTAACTAACTCCTTCTTCGACTTCATCCAAGAGTCTAAAGACTGAAGAGCCCTCTTCATCGAAATGGCTGGCTTCATTCTAAGAAAAAACGAAGATTTCTTCGTCTTTGCACTAGGGAAAAGAGAGGCGCGGGAGAAGGAGGAGAGGCAGGAGTCAAGTCGTCTCCATACTCCTCTAGAAGCAAGGCTGTCAAAACATTATAGTTCGACAGTCTTCTCTTCCGTTGATACTCTCCTCCGAGTTTACTTCTAACTCGTGTCTAGATGAGTCTCCGCTGCTAATTCAGTACGTCTTTCCTCTGGAGGAGACAAACTCCTAATAGGAGAGGGGCTAAGGGAATGATATTCCTTCCTCTTCCCCACTTTAATAGTCCTGGAAGGCGCCAACAGCCCAGGCTTCTCTCCATAAATGGATGACGCTTCTAGTCCGCCAAGCGTCCTGGCTGACGCCTCCCGTAACGGTTGCTGACGTCTGGATGACGCCTCGCGCCTGGAAGACGCTTCGCTCTCAAAAGGCGTCCTAACTGGCGCCAAAATTTTGGTTGGAGCCTCGCGTCTAAAAGCAGCTTTAAATGACGATTCATGTCTTGACGACGTCTCACGTCTCTCTGGCGTTACGTGTCTTCCGTAAGATTCTCCCGATCTCGCTCTCGAAACCGAAGCCTCTGCGATATGTTTGGAAGCTTCACGTCTGCATGACACTCGCTTCGCAGGGGAGAGAGGACGAGACTTCTTGATTGGAAGCGCAACGTCCTTATTCCTACGAGGCGCTAACACTCCACCAAAGAGGCCAGTTGCTCTTGTACTGCCAAGATAATCTTCCTTGAAGCTTTTCCCACGTCATCTTCAATCGGGGGAGAAGTAGGAAAAGGAAGCAGTCTATAGGAAGCCTGTTCGTCTTCTACCTTACTGAGAGATCTATGAAGAAGACTTTCCGCAGGTTCTCACAACTCTTTCCAATAAATGTTAAACAGTTAACAGTTATTATCGTCGATCGAGAAGGATCTCTTTGTTAACGCGAATAGGAGCGAAAAAAGAGATTCTCGATGCTCTATGCGATATGAGAGAGTCGTGGAAATGGTCCTAAGTGATTAAATGGTAACGAAATCAGGAACGAATCTTGCCGTTTACCGAGCTTGGTGTCCGAGAGGCTACTGGACTCTTAGGTTAATAACTCACTAAAACGAGAAAATCTTGGATGGTGCTCTTGGCTCACTGCGCCAGGCTGGGCGCTTCTGGCGCAAATTTTGGGCACCAGGCTGGCGCTTCTGGAGCATTGCGCCAGGTTGGTACTTCTGGCGCGTTGCGCCAGACTGGCGCTTTCTTCTAATTCTTTTTATGTTATGTGCCAGAACACCTGTGCCTTTATGGTACCCGACATCCTTTCACATGTTAATTCCGTTCTTAGTAGAAAAAAGCTTTATATACGTAGTATAGTCCATTCAGGGAAACAAAGTTCTGCCCCAAGAGAATGTTTCCCATCCGACTCATCCATCTTCTTCTGAGCAGGTACTCTAATAAGCTATGCTTTCGTAAGCCTGAGAGCAGTACATAATATAATGTTCTGCTGCGATAGAATTCCTTTAATAATGTTACCTACGGTAAACAGCATTGAAAAGGTTGTACTATCTCTCTTATTGAAAGCTTCTTAGCAAAAGGCATACAATATTTTATTTATTGTTAGCTTAACTATCCCCTCAATCGAGGTTAAGACCGCGATTGTAGGGGAGAGATACGGATAGATATTCCATCCCGCAGGAGAGAGAGAGACGCCCGACCACTCATGACTGACACCTACATGGTACTGACAGTAACTGGCGTATGCGTACTGCGTTGGTCTCAGGCTCTCAGCGAAAGCAGTCCCCGCTTACTCTTCAGAGTTTGCCAGCTACTCCAATTAATAAAGGAATTTTATAAAATTATTATCGAACTTCAGGAAGTTCTTATTAAGCATATTTAAGCGAAACAAGACTTCGATAAATCTAGAAGCTAAGTAGGTGTTGTCTTAACAATCCCTTTAAGCGTAGTCCTTCCTATTGGAAAGACGTAGAAGGATACTGGAAATTGAGTTGCACAGAAAAGAAGTAACTACGGTATGTGTTTATGATTTGACCGTATCGTATTCTCATACAGCAGAAACTCTACTACCTTCTACTATCTTCGTTCTTTTCGTTAATAGAACGATAGAAAGAGTATATATATATCCTTAAGGAACGAAGTTAATCAAGGAACTCTTTAAATCTTCGTGATTTCTTCATAAATCGCGGAAGAGACAGAATTCCTGTTCATCACTAGGGTTTACGGAAGGAAGTAGATATTTTCTATCCGCCATCATACCCAAACATCGATGAGATCTTATTAAGAAAAAACTCCCAAAGCTCTTGCCTCCTCAAAACGAGGGAAGAGCATGGATGAAGGAGAGAGTCCGCATTGAGAGGAACTGCCTAACAAAGGAGTCTTCTGAATAATGAAAAGGGGCTTCTTCTTAGTATCAGAATCCTTCTGACAAAAGCAACGGCCGCCTGTGCGACATCTTGCACATTTGCCAGGGGAAAGTTGCTCAAGTTAAAAATTCAACAAGAGGAGTCTCGCGACTGACTCTCTCAAATGAAGATTTTTGGAATCTTCTGACGCCTGGCGTCTGGATCCTTGCGCCTAGCGCCTGGCGTCCTGGATAGTTCCGCGCGCCTGGAATGTTCCGCACGCTAGAAAGGAGACTCGCTCCTGGAACGTTCCGCTTGCGTGGAAGGTCCGTGCGCCCTAATAGATCCGAGCGCCTCTAGTCTTGTTATAACGAGCCTCTTGCCGAGAAAACGTTCAATGGAAGCATCCTTCTGATTGCCAGTCTACTATAAGGCTCCTTAGTTAAGCCGTCTGTTTTTCTCTTTGAAGGCGCCTTGCGCCAAGAAAAAGTTCTGGAACGCGGCTCACACTCAGTTGCTGGAAAGCGGCTCGCGTTTATCTGTATGAACGAGGCTCGCGCTAGTCTGTATGAACGAGGCTCGCGCTAGTCTGTTGGAACGCGGCTCGCTGCTGGCTGTTGGAACGTGGCTCGCGCTAGCTTGCTGGCTGGCTCTCAGCCTCTCGCTCAGTGAGTCAGTGTTCTCTTATTCAGAGAAACGAGCCAGATCGTCCGAACTTCTAACATGTACATTCTTCGTCTTTTCGGATGTAAGATGAAGAAACGGAAGAACAGACGCACTTTTAAAAGGCTGCCTTTGCAATGGCTATCCCTGGCAGTCTGGGACGTTTTATTACAGATCCTGCCGAGGGAACGCCCGATCGGTGGGGTATTCTCCATAACCTCCGTAAGGCTTTTTCGACTTTCCTTCTCCTCTGGGCTTGTGAGTTTGGAAGAGGTCTAGGCCTGAGAGCGAGACAGAGCCGATCGAACGCACCCTCTACTAATTAGGACGCCTTTCCAATGGCGAACTTGGCAGTCTGGGACGTTCTACAGATCCTGCCGAGGGACGCCTGATCGGTGGGGATTCTCCATAACCTCCGTAATGGCTTTCGACTTTCCTTCTCCTCTGGGTATGTGAGCTTGGAAGAGGTCTAGGCCTGGGAGCGAAACAGAGCCGAACAGAACGCACCCTCCACTGCACTAACAGTAAAATCACTTCTTACCTTTCAATAGCTCGTATTTGAGCTACATTCCTTGTCTTCAAATTGCAATATGAATTTGAAGATCTGTGAAGTAAGAAGGAGATGAGGATACCACACTACTAGTAATGTTTAATGCTACTAACTGCTCGTTAGTACGAGAGCTATATAAACTTCTAAAGGAAGCGTAACTATTCTTTCCTTACATCCTCAAGAAGGAGTTAGCTCAATCAATTCTAACATTTACTACACGTTATTATGAATAAATATTAAAATTTTCCTTCTTGCAAACTATGTGAGTGTCTACCGAAAGTTCGTAGTTACACATAAACAATTCTTCGAAATTTTCGAAGCCAAAGTTATAAAAACAAATTAATATGCGTATGCCGAACCAAAGATCCAGTACTTCCCTGCAAAAGATAGCCCAGAAGATCGATGGCGATGAAATCCAAAAATCAAGTCAGAGGAACTGCAACGTTGTTTACATTCCAAGCGACAGAAAAAATATGAATAGAAAACGGGAATGGTTCCTAATCCTGCCACCCAGGGCAGGACGGTAGATCACCTGACCTACCTGCAGCGTGTGCCGCGAAATTTGAATTTCTGTCGGGGACGACGGAGTCTTAGCTATGTATATATCGGACAGGTAAGTTGATTGTATGAAAAAACCTTTCTGCCAGACTGAAACGGAGAACTTCCTGGAAGAATGATTGACTGGAATCTGGGAGTATGCTTCCTTCAAGTCTATTGTCGGCATAAAACCCTTGTCCCTGACTGCTGCTAGAACTGTCCTTGGGGTCTCCCGTTTTGAATCACATCCTCCTTATGAAAAGATTCAGCAATGACATATCTATAACTGTCCTCCAATCTCTAGTGGCCTCAGGGACAAGGAAAATGCGGCTGTAAAATCCACTTGATGGGGTTAGTACTTGCTCTACAGCTCCCTTCTCAATCATCTTCCTCACTTCTTGCTGAATAAGAATTTCTGAGACCCAAGAATGTAAGAAAGGTGTGGTAATGGTTGTTCCGCCAGGGGTGGAGTAAAGTCGAATGGGATCAAGATAACCCAATCTGAGCACATCAACTGCCCACTGCTCCGCTCCTAATCTCTGCCACACCTCCCAATGACTTCCCAGGCATCGCCCACTGGTGTGACTGACTGGGGAGAGACGTACAGTCTATCATCTTGCACCCCTCCCTCTGCCCCTAATGGCCCTTCCTCTATTGGCTCAATTGTGAAAGGGCCAGAGGCAATTTTCCTTGGAGAAGGTCTTGTCAGCTTAGGGATTAGCCCTCACTACTCTATTCTGTGGTGTTTGTTGTAATTGTCTTATTTAATTAGGACAGTTTCCAGACGATTTTACTAACTACCTGTAGAACTATATATCACTGATATTCATCCTTCTATCAACTACACCTTCTAGTATGTCCTATGGTAACAATTGCAACTCTAAGACATCCCCATTCCAAACAGCTAACTGATAGTCCAAATCTACAGTGCAGGTTAATTTAGACAATGCTGCATCTCTCCTCAACAGAACATTAGCCTATACGTTGGCATTCAAGTTTGTCAAATATGAAAATGCTTTGGATCTAGATTGAGGCAAGCTGATAAAGTTTGCTTCATCAACTAATCTGGTTAACTCTGAAATCTTTGCCACCGCAGTTGACCAAAGGTCTTACCACAAAGCCTTTTGAAAGATAAAGCCATTGATTCCAATGTAGCAGCTTCTTGAAAAGTGAAAGGCATTCCATCTTCGCCTGATCTAACAAGGTTAAGCCAGGTCTTAACCTCACAACATCTAGATTGATCTGTCTTCCTATTAAAGAACAGGTGTCGCAAAATATTTCCTATGTCTCAGCAACGGAGGGGCAAGGAACTTGAATGATCCATTTGATTGCAAAGAATTATCCCTCCCAGAAAGCCATGCATTAACATGCTAAAACACAGACTCTGCGTGACTTGAGTATAGTAGTTCATACAACACTTTTGTATCATTTTTTAGTTCCGATAGAGCTTTAATTCCAGTCGGAGCTACTGGAAGGAGTTTCAGACCTCCTTGAAAGATTACTGAACTGACAAATCAAGTCAATCACCTCCGCATAAGAAGCCAGAAACTCCTGATTCTCTCCTCCTCCTACTTCCAAACCATTCTGTTCAGCCGCTGACAAAGGCAAATCAATCCTATCAGCAAACAAACGTTCATAGGATTGATGGTCAACCAATCCTACGACCATGGCACCAATGTCCTCTGACCGCTGTTGCTGGCTAGTTCTTGAATGGCCACCAGGTGAACACGAACATCTAAACCTTTCACTGCTCCTTGCGCTAGAGCAGAACACTGTCCATTCCTCCAGAATGACGGCTCCCTGGAAGTAAAATATACGTCATTACTGTTTCTACTGCCATCAACAACGGTCATTGGGGATCGTGACCTTGATCTTCTGGTCCCAGGCCAAACCACCTCTTAACCAGTGTGTTCAGCAGGGTTACTAATGCTGCATTACTCAACCTTTTAATTGGAGCATTATCAACTTTCCTTCTCATCTTGAAAGGTCTTACAGGAAAGACTGGAACCTACTCCCCAGCCTTCGAAGATCGATGCATACTCCCTGTTAATTCTCTAAACACCTGTGGTGCATCCCCAAAACATCTTTCTCATCCACGATTGGCACCATACTCCAGCTGCTTCCACCCCAGTCTATGATCCCTTCAGCCGTGATGATGTATCCAAATGACGGCTGCCATTTTGCTTTCCAGCACTAGCAACTATCTGTTGTGCTTTGTTTTTCATAGGGATGAGACAGCCATAGTTTGAAGATGAAGAAGAAATTAATCCTCTCCTCCGGGCATGAGGATCAGCCACAGAGTCCCTCACCCTCTAATGCTGACTGGTGCACAACACTTGACGTCACCAAATCTTGTGATGACACCCAACTAAATGAGGAAAAAGAACAAGAAGAACATATTTATCTTTTCTTTTTGCCTGTCTTATTTATCTTCTCTTCCAAAGCTTGCAATTTCTCCATATAAGCATGCCACAGTCTGAAATCATAGTTACATTCGCCAACACCAAAGATGTGAGTGGAAGTAGGCTGTGGCGTCACCATGCTTGATGGAAGACGCTGCATAGATACTGATGGTATATCCCTGCAGGGGCCGTAAAGTTATTTCCCAAATTCTGTGACGTTGGAATCAAATGTGCTGCTACAGGTGTCATTGTGTTAGCCCCCATAAACTGCAGACCAGGGGGAGGAAGAACATCCATAGACAGATGACCTGGAGGGAAGTGTGACATGACATAGCGAGACAACCACCCATCCAAAGCTGGTACCCCGGATAGGCCTAACGACATCCACATCGCCACCATCCTGTGCATATCAGGGGCTGAAACATACGACAAAGATATTGATGCTCCCCTCTCCCAGCGGGGAAGAAATGAGCATAATTAGCTACAAAACCCCCCCAAAGCCCCCTCCTGATGCATCCAACGATGAATCATTGGAAGAACCTGAAGGGGTATGGGAAGCATCAAATACAGGTGACAAAACATATGGAACAGCATCATGCATAGTCGGAACAAAAGAAGCTGAAGACGCTTGTCCATCCAAAGATGGCAGCATCTCCTTTCTCCTGTATTGATCCTTTCATAAAACTTTCTCCATTGTTCCACCAACCAACAATGACAAATTGAACATTTTCTCTGCACTTACTGCATGTTGGTTGAGGATCCGTAGACACAAAGTTAGAAACCTCGAACAAGGAAACCCACTCACGCCAGGCCATTTCCTTTGTTTCTTGCAAGATCCCAAATAAAGCTTCGTTTGAAACAAAAAACTCCATATCTCACAACTTATACAAACCTACAAACCCAGAGAAAATACTGAAAAGAAAAAACAGGCAAACTAAATGGGCTTGATAGACAATAATCACGTCCTCTCTTAAAGGCGTTAAGGAAGTAACTCATGCGATCACGGGAAGCCCCCCCAAAGCATTTTTTGGGTAGCTCCCACATACGCTGTAATCATGCACAGTTGACAATACTTACTTCCTTGAAATACACAGGTTTTTTTTTTTTCTAAACCAAATTTACAGCTGGTGCTAGAAGAATCCTAATGTTAGGACCAAAGGTTTGTTTCGTATATGAACAAATGTTCAATCAATCAATCAATAACCACAGAAAACAAAGGTTAAAAAAATCTTTAAAGGCAGAACAAAAAATTCTTGTCCTAATCAAATAGGCCCATTCAAAGACTGAATGTTGCATTAAAGATAAGAATAAAAAAAAAAAATCATATTTGAATCTGATATGCCAAACCCCCCAAAATATGTATTTCTCCTCAACGACATCAGTAAATGCACTTACTTGTTGTTCATTAAGATATTGCTGCATTTGATATCACGGTGTAGAAAATTCTTCTTATGACAATAACTAAGGCCGTTAAGGAGTTGTTTCATAATGGAAGCATTGTGCTGCCCTGAGAACTCCACCATGCCAGACTCCAACAGCCCCATGAGATCATGGTCCATATATTCAAACACCAAGTAAAACGATCCCTTGTCCTAAAAAGTGTGCACATTTTAGGATAAATTACATTATCTTGTATGTCACATATGCATTCACATACAATACTTTGGAACAAGTCGTATTTATACATGAACAATACTACAACTCTATACCTACATGTCTGAAATCCACAGCATCCTGTTTGTCAGTCACAATTTCCTTGAGGTTAACGATATTTTTATGGTTCAGTTGCTTAAGAATTTTAATTTCTCTAACTGCAGTTATTGGGAAGCCTTCCTTCTCATTCTCTAGGCGCACCTTTTTCAATGCCACCATCTCATCATCTGCAAATTTCACATTGCATAAATTTATTTCAATCTACAATCTCAATCAATCTAATAGGCATTCCATATCAACTAGAACAATATCAAAATAAAGTAAAACACATCACAGCAAACTTGAACCACAAAATAATGAACACAAACCAGACATCCATAATCTGTATTCAAGAAATACTATGGAACAACATGATTTCACAGTCTCTTCAGCAAATCAATGATACCTTTAACAGTTACCTATAGTAAACAATTTTGGTAGCCCCAGCAGTCAGCTAAGAGCTTGCCCAGCAAATATTTAAGAGTGCCCAGATTGTCAGCAAAAATTTTAAAAAAAATATAAGCTCATGTTCTGACCATTGAGCATTGATTAAGTTTTATTTATTCTAATTACTTGCCTTTTGTATGAATGTATTGATATTACCTAATAAACATACACAGAAAAACAAAATACGTGCTGACAACTGCCAATAATGACATTTATTGTAATAGTTATTTAATCTTAAGAGTTTATTTACTCTTCTACTTATCTAAGAAATTTTATAAACTAAGTGATACATTAAATAAGGCAAGTTAAGCTGACTGACCTTGAAAGGAAAGATCAACTCTCCATATATTTAAATGTTAAACAGCACGGGTAAAGCTGGGCCACTACATATTCAAATATATCAACTTGTTACAGGGTTATTATAAATTCCACTGATAATACTTACATGTGGCAAAAGTCATGGCTATACACAAAAATCAAAATGTCTAAAAAAACATTAAAAATATTAACTTACAAGTTTTACATTTGTTTTCCTTTGATGTGGATAGAAATGAAATTTTTTCATTGCAAGTCACCACTTAAATGCAACATTCACATTTCAAAAAATTTCACTAACACATAAACATAGCGGTAACAGACAGGTAGATAGGTGCATGGGCCTTCCAGCTCATTGGTGGAGCAACAGTCCGATAATCAACTTGTGTGGATATGTTGTAGCGTGAAAAAAGGGGCTGGGAGGAGGGTGCTATGAATTACAATTAGTGTAACTGGTATGTGTAACAACAACATATTCTGCACACATTACTACAAAAATTACACTTGTAACAAAACTCACTACATAGCACTTATAATTGCCCAAATCATTTTTTAGGTAATTCTTGGTAACAAGTGACTTCTCTGAGCTCCAGAAACTGTGAAAACAAAACATTCCTTGGGTCTAAGAGCCAGACATGGAGTTGTAATTAGCAGTGCACCTACTAATAGCTCCAGATTAATCACTCTTTTTCCTGAATACCAGAGAAACCATGTTGAGTAATCAAACTTTTGGAACACTCAGTTGAGGGATATTACTCACCTAATAAGCTACATGTTGAATATATAGCCCAAAGATTTTCTATCATACAAGATGCCATAATGATAAAAGAAGGTAGAGTATTATGAGGAAGAGATCAGGATCCTGATCTCTTCCCAAAGCAGAGGATAACGAGAACAAACCCAACCACCTGCGAGTTAATTGCATCAAAGTTTACAAATGTAAATTGACACATGCAAATAGTTGCCAATAAAAACAAATTTTTTAAAATCAAATTGCATTATTCATAGCTAACAAACCTGAGGTCTTAACAATAGGATAACTTTCCAAGCGCCAGCTGGTAACCGGTTAACACAAAGACTGTAAAGCAAGGAATCTGTGAGATCTGGCAACTCCTCCCCGTACGAGGTGATAGCTGGTCAGAGACCACACACCGGACCTCGTGACGCTTCAGTCTTTTCCCCAACCCAAGAAATATAATAAGAGAGAGAAAGGGGCGGCTGGAGGTGGGCAGTAAAACATTAAGACCTCAGGTTTGTTAGCTATGAAACATACAAATGGGTTAAAAATTTGTCATTTGTTCATATGCAGAACAAACCTTCTGTCTTAACAATAGGATAATCTAAAACTTGGTGAGAGATAGAAGTATCCTAAACTGGCTGGGAGTTAACCCACCTTCTTAGAAAAACAAGTTCTAAAGAAGGTGGCTCCATGCCCGTGAGAAGCTACATAAACTGATATCTAACAACTCAGCCTGTCAGCAACCACATTCCTCTTGCCTGGAATGCATCTGGCAGAGCTCCACTGAGTGTCGATTGCCCACTGGTAAGTAACTTCTCAAATTATTTTTCCTAAGCAAGTAAACTTTTAGTGACCTGTTGCAGTGTGAAGCTATATCAAAAGATTATCAATGGCATGAAACTCTTCAAGGAAACCATACCAGGTGTATCTCCAAAAAAATTCTCAAAACTTACAAATCATGAAGGCATGGCATAGGCTGCAGCTTCCTTGGTCAGGTCTTTAGCTCCTGAAGTAGTTATCTCAGGATATTGGAACATCCCATCATTCAATAAATCTCCAAGTGTCCCATTTAAGAGCAAATAGCTGAGGACAGATCACTGAAACCTTTCCATGCAATACAATGCCTTGTGAGTACAAAATTTTTTTTTTTTTAAAGTCCTTGAGCTTGACAGTCTGATCTAGACTCTGTGACTGAGGCTATTTTATATGTTATCTTATGGGAATCATCTGCAACACTTTAGCCCTTGACCCCTTAAAGTTACAATTTAACAAGGTTCCAACTCATGTAACTCAGTAATTGACTAAAAAAAATTCCACAACCTATAAATAAACTACTAATGAATCCTGATATAAAAAGTGCAATGAAAACTTAAGAGTACCTGAAAATGTGCACAGCTAACCAGGGGCTTAACCATATTTGCCAAGTGTTTGCCAGATGCTTCCCACAACTGGTCACCTGCCACCAAATCACTGTTACCCTTTGATTTTACAAAATTTAAGCTGTCAAACCTACCACAGGGAACTTGCAGCCATTCAGTTCCAAGACAGAGAACAAGAGGAATTTAAGAGTTGTTGGAAAGCAAGAAAAATGATCCAAAAAATAAGGGAGGTGAAGGACATGCATCTAGGTGGAACTGGGAGAAAACCACATGTTGCACAAGGAGGTAACACCTAAGAGGTGTTGCACTGCAAGATTGAAAAAAGGAAGTGGGCATGGAGTTAAACTCATCTGTGATGCCCACATAACACCAAATAAGGTGTACTCAAGGCAATAAGCCCCAGTGGAGAATGTTACCCTTTGAATAATACTGTCTTTTTTATCAAGCTGCAGTCCATAAAGCATAATGTAAAATATTAAGGTCTGTCACTGTGAAAGAAAAAAGTATTGCTTTACAACCTATGACCTAAAAGGAAATTCAAATTTGTACTTACTATTTTTATCTTTTGCTCTTGCTTTATATACCTGCCCATAAGTTCCCTCACCAATCTGGGCAATAATATCGAACACATCTACACAACGTGCGCTCCAATCCTCCAAAGATGTTCTATCCACATGCTTTGCATTCAAAATTTTTGGTCTTGGTAAACTAGCTGGAGTCTTGGATGATTTTGTTCGTGCTGAAGGTGGAGTGCTCATAGCATCATCATCTGGTGAAAGCTCTTCAGCACCCTCTACTACTAAGGAAACTGGAAGCAATTAATTCAACTTTTTCAGTAGCAGGCAAAGTTCTTGATACAATATAACTATTACAGATGGTATTTAGCACTGCAATAATTACCAGTGTTATTCAAACCAATTACCAAATATTTACTGTATTTAAAAAACGTAAAACAAATTACCTGGAGGCATTGGCAGGTCCTTGGTAATACTGATTCTACTTGGCTTATTGACCTCTGGAGGAGTACTTGGAGAAGTTGGCGAATCTATGTCCTCTAAATTGAAGCCTGGAGGCAGAGGTAACCTTGTGAGACTAGTAGGCATGGTAACTTTTTTAAAGTCAATTTTACCCATATCAGGAGTTTGTGAATTACTTGTGGTCTGAAGCTCAGAATGTGAAGAGTGATTTGAGGTTTCCTCCTGGTCAATATGAACAACAGGAATAGCAGCTGGTTCACATTTTGTTGCTACTACTGTAGCCGCTGCGCCATTAGGAATTGCAGCAGCAGCTGCAGGTGGATTTGAAGTGCTACATGCATTAGAACTAGGCGAGGTGCCACCAGCCACTACTTCACCATTTTCTTTACCCTTTTCTGGCTTATCACCCTCTTTAGTCATTAAATGAGCTTTCATACGCTCTCTGTTCTTTCTACTTTTTACAAGTTCTGCAAACAAACTAGTGGAACTCATTTTATTTTCATGAGCTAAACGGTCAACTGCTGCTCGAGGGGGAGAAGCAGCACGTTGAGAGCGACGGGAATGACCTGGAGATCTTTTGTGCCCTCTATCACTTCTTCTTCTATTAGGACTTCGACTCCCACTTCTGGAACGTCTTCGCCTGCAGAAAAATAATTTTCAAAATTATCAAAATGAAGATTATCACTGGTTCTAGCACTCCATTTTACAACTGATCTGCAAATAAAGAAACACATCTGCTAATTAGCAAAAAGAATGAACCCTGCCCTAAAACTTCATTCTTGTTCTAATCAATCTAGCTATCTGTGTTATTTCTCTGTCTCAACAGAACCATGCACCTCTCTTCATTTAAATAATGCTTTATTTAACTCTTACAATCGCCTGTTGACTCTCCATACTATTCACTGAACAACTGTTCCTCTCATTCTTCTAGACTTTCCCTCATCTTTACATACCTCTTACACAACTTGATCAACCAAACACTCAAATGTATCAACACATGCAGCACCATCACACTTGTATTCCCATAACTTCAGGTGCCCTACCATTCTTCAACCCTTGATACATAACCCTTAAATACTCAACTGTCACTAACAATTTTTTTTTATTTCTCAAGATCTACCTTTTTTTCCAATCACCCCTAATTAAACTCTTAAAAGTACTACTCACTTTACTTCTGAGATCCCTTTTCTCTTTGCACTAATGGTGCCACAAGACTTCTTTTTTTTTCTAGAGAACTTACTTGGGTAGACTTACCAACTTAGCCTTATTCAGTTTGTTTTGGCAATTTTCCTGATATCATTCCTTGTCCCACAACTTGCCTATGCTCAACAGATTTGTGATCGGCATACAAAGTAAAAACAATAATAACAATTGGCTAACCTGTTAGGACTGTCTCTGTAATCACCTGTTTCACACCAGGTGGAACTGGAATGTTTAAATTTGTGTTGGATTCTTCATGACCACCCATTAAGATGTGGGGAGGCTGGGTGGGTTTCCACTTTTACAGTAACAGTAGATAAGTATGCAAACAATTTATCATGAAAACTATCATTACTTGGAATGAGTCTTACCTAATGTTAAAGTTACCGACTACCACACTGAATGAGGATGGTGGGTTAGTGCGGCCAGAGAAACAATGTTCAACCAAGTGAACTAAAAGCTTGTTAATGAAGAGAAAAAAGCTTTTCAACATTCCTGCCTGTTGTGTGATCCTTACTGGCAAGTACTGTCACCAAACGCTGGAACCACACAAGGTATAAGGCCTGTATTGAGTCCTGACAGAGGATCCTTATAAGAAAAAACGGACTACATTGTGGAGTACAGTGCCCCAAACTTTTACATGAGAATAGGTTCCAGAACCTGCCGGTGGAAATGCAAAAATCACTCAAAAAAGGCTTATAATGCAAATACCAGTACCCTTTAAACTAAAATGCTTATAACTGCCTGTTTTAACATTTCACTGCTTCATCTGACAGATAAAACAAAAACATAAATTCTGTTATGCTGGCTTCCAGCATGCCTACCTTTAGATTTTGTCAAGGTAACTCTCATAATATACCTGGTTAGAATGACTTGGCAAAAGATCTGTACAGGCAATCCTCGTTTATTGGTGGGGATCCCGTTCCCAAAAGGGGTGCCAAAAACCAAACCGGAAAACCGCCATTACAACCGAAACTTGGCAATTTATTGCACCATAATGGCGCCAGTAACCAGTTATCACCGCCATAAGCACCATTGGTATGTTATGGCGCCAAAAGGCCTTATGGCGTACCATAAGACACCTTATGGTGCCAATAACTGGAACTCATAAATTGCAATTTTATGGCGCTGAACAAGCACCATAAAATAGGATTGCCGATAACCGGGGACTGCCTGTATTCATATTCAAGAGAAATGTTTTTGCTGTGGAGGCAAAATATTAGTCCAAGGAAAGGACACTTTGCATTGCTAACGAGACAGGCGGGAGCGCAATTCAAACTTGCTCATATGCACTGCAGATTAAATGAAAAGTTAAGAGCCGATGCAATGTCTAGAAATTTAGAATCTGGTGATTATCCTCGTCTTTGGATAAACATTCAATCCCTAATTCCCATAAATCAAAAGCTATCACAGAGAGTAGGAGAAGCAGTTGGTGACGAGGCTATCACAAGTGCAGTACGGTCCCCAATTATGCGAGAATTTGGTCGATCCACAGCCTTGCAGAATTGGAAATTCGCTATTTCGAAACACATACCTTATGGGAGGAATAATTCCATTAGGGCCAAGGCAAATAGCAACTTACCTGGTCAAACTTTTTTTATACTAGCCATTTTCAATACTTTCTATGTACTATAATTTAATTTCTTCTAATATGAAATTGTTCTTATGGATAATAAAACATTAAAAAGGTTTTAATAACTTGAAAAAGTTTAAAATTACACACACACAGGATGGTGAAAACTCCCACATGTAAACAATGCCACCATTGGGTGCAAGTGTACTGTGTGATAGTCATTTCCTTTAAAAAAACCTTTTGGATGGAATTTCCTCTACCTATCCTCTGCCAAAAAATCTTCAAACTCCTCTATCTCATCCTCCGTGAAGAGTTCTTCAGCTGGAAGGAAGGCTTTGTGAACCATTTCGGGTACTGGCGGATAATGCGTGTCTTCACTCCTGTAATTCAGGACTGGACTGTATGTGGAGCGATCACTTCAGCATATCATGAATTGCATAAATGATCAAGACACCCAAAGGATGCAGACACCCCCTTACTGATAACATTCAATTTCATTTCGCAGATCATATTACGCCAGGTAACACAAGCGATGCCATAAACAACCTCTATAAATAATGATTTGCCTGGCTGCAATGGTCTTCCTGCATAAGCTTTCAAATTCTGCCATCGATAATCTACATTTTGCTGGCTGTCCTATTTAATGCATGCATGCATAATTCACCAGTTTCTTCCAGACTCCATACTCCTAGTTCATTTAATACCATTAATCAAAAAACAAGCTATAGGATGCAGCTGACCCTGGCAATTACTGCCAAACTGCAATAACTACGATTGCGTCGAAGGTACTCGAGTCGGTTCTTCTGGCGAGACTTCTCCCCTTTCTATACCTCTGACAAACCAGTTCACATTTAAACAAACCTCTCAACGCGACACCTGCATCTATATGCAATTACTGAACTATTAACTATCCTCAGTCTCTCCTGTTTTCCTGTTTTGTAGACATGAGAAAAGCATTTGACAGAGTAAACTACAGTAGGGCCTCAATAATCGCGGGGGATAGGGCCCAGAACCCCCCCTGGATAAGTAAATACCCATGTTATCCTGGTATTACTAGAAATAGTGCTAAAGAGGACACATTTCACTGGGCGACACGGCTTCCTCGCCCAGAAATAGATTTTTCCTACGTCAAAATCCCTTAAACTGCCTACTTTAATAGCTAAACCCATCCAAGACCACTATTCCAATGTTTAAAACCGCCTACTTCTTTAGTTCAAACACCAAATATGTCTTCAACTATCACCTTAAACTAAATTCAAGACAGTTTTAAGAGGTTTTCCTAACGTACACTGTTTTTATGGATGGGAGGGTCCCAGGAGACTCGTCCTTTTTTTGGTGGAGCAGGTTTAAAAAGGAAGAAATTTGCCCAAGGAGTCTACTTTCTTGGGGGACGGAAAAACCTGAAAAAGTATATGAACAATCCAAGTTTATCTTCATTCCAAAATATATCATCTCTTGATTGGAGTCAGCTGGGACTTCTGAAGGTTGATTAACAGGCCCAAGTCTTGGGCTAGAGAAGGGGGGTCTTCCAAAGGCCCTCTACACACTTCTCCAATGGGATCGAAGGAGCCAATCTGCCAGATAAAGAGATGTTGATTCCCATTAGCTGGAGCACTTCACGATGGGGACAAGAACTTGAGTGAAGACTTGAGTAGCCATAGAAAGCTGAGGCATAGAGCTCAAAACTGAAACACTGTTTTGGAATACAAACCTGAGGTACTTCCTGGAGTCCGGATGGATAGGGATGTGGAAGTACGTGCCCTGCACAATGATGGAGATCATCCAATCTCCCTAGCGAATGGATGATAGGACAGCCTGGTTCGTTTCCATCCTGAATTTCGTCTTCTGGATGAAGGAATTCAAGGTGCTGACTTCCAAGACAGGTCTCCAACTCCTGAAGCTTTTGGGGACTATAAAGATGGTAGTACAACCCGACAACAGATGTCTTCACCACCTTTACGGTTTTTTTCCTGAGGGATGAAACTTCTTGGGAGTGGGCCAAAAACCTCTCCAAGCCTACTGAGTAGACAGTCAATGAGATGGACGTATTGACCAAGGACTGAGTGGCCCTCCCTCAGAACTTCTAACCACCCAATTCTTTCTCCTCCATTCCCTTTATGTTTCCCATCATTCCGAAAAAAGAAGTCTGGCTCCTACTGGAGTATGAAGGACAGGGTCCTCACTTCCATGAGGAAGGTTTAGAGGAGGACTTCTTAATGGCCCAAGACAAGAGGTGGACGTTCGAGTGAAGGCCGTGGCAGTAGAAAAAGAGACTGTTTGGCGCATAGTGCAGCCATCTCTCTAGGGCGTCTAGCAGACTGGGCAAGAAGTTCCTGTGTTTACTTCTTATGCATACAACGCCATTTTGTGCACTGTGGCCTAGGGAAACAGGTGTGGCAGTCTTGGGATAAGAAAAGCACTGATTTCTACAAAATGACCCCTTTGCTGGTGTATGGGCACCAAAGCTCCCACTTCTTGGGGACCACCAGAGCAAAAAAAGAGGCCAACTCCTGGGAGCATCTCTTACATCCTTACCAATACAAGATAGGACACCAAGCTAGTCCAAAGCAGAATCCTCAAGTAAAAGTTAAGTCCTTGACCTTATGAACAAGAGCTCCTACTGCCAACTCCAAGAAGCTAAGGACCTCGAAGACCTTGTACAAGGTTCTGTAGTATAAAACATCACTTTGGCTCACGTGAAGGTCAATCTCTCGAGGAATCATTCAGCCTTGAGAAGTCTCCTTGGAGGCAGAAACTCTCAAAGGAGTAGTTTCCCCCATGGTATATGATAAATATCTCCTTTGAGACAGCCTAGAAGGAGGATAACTGAAGGGGGCCTTTGTTTTTTTCTTGCTGCCCTTCCCCGAGAGCCAACTCTACACCTCATTTAAGGCCTTCCTTGCTTAGGAGAAAGCACCATCTTAGGGAGCCTAGTGGAGTCAACAGTCAAGGTTACTCATTAAAAAAGCTGAAGCCGGCAAAGCCAGGACCACTGGCAAGAAGAAATCAGGAAAGGTCACTAATAAAAATCTCAGCAAGGTCACATATGTCTGCTGAAGGAGTGACCTAGTCTACTTCCTCTTCCACATCTAATGAAATCAGGGACAAAGACAAGTCTGCTGAAGGTTGAGGGGCTGAAGGAGCCTTCTTGAGCAGACCCAAAATGCTGTCAAGTTGTCACTGAATAGGGGCCAACGATGGATCCACTACTGCAAAAACCTGATCCTCAAGCAAGAGACTGCAGAAGAGGAGACACAGCTACGGACTCTGGACCCACAAAAGCAGAAGTCAGCACTGGGAGCTTGAAAGCAGACTGGACAGTCTGGTGTCAATGAGCACTCAGATGCTAATAAGAGGCCAGATGCTAACAGGTGCGGTGGGCTGCGCAGACTCTAATGGATACTCGGGCACTTTTGGGCACTTGGAAAATTACAGAAGCTCCAGAGCTTCTGAGCACTTGGATGATAAAGGAAGCTCCAGAGCTGCAGGGAGCTCTGGCGCTCGCGCTCAAGCACAGATAAACGCTTAGAAGCGGCAGATGGACACTCAAACGACAATAGGTTATTGGATGAAGAAGAGCATTTACGAGAGGTAGTGAAATGCTTGGGAGCCAAACATTGGCTCCCTGTAACCTGACATCCATAGAGAAAATTTTCCTAAGGCTCCCAGTTGAAACCTGAGATGCAACAACACGACTGAGGGGATGACTACCCATGGGCTTCCAGCATGGCTCCTCCCAGATTTAGGGAGTATGACAGTGACCTTTGCCAAAGAGAATCAACAGGGCAGACAGCCACCTCCTCAACCAATACTTGACTGAAACTTTTTATTACTCACATTATCCACTTTGTTCGTTAGGACTAAAGCCCTTAAACTGGGCCATAGTGGTCGCGATCAAACTGAACTTCTGATCGAATCTTGATTCGAGACTGTCGATGGCATTGGGGTTGGAAGCGTGGGAGCCAGGTAAAAGAGCAGGTGGTACAGTTGGAGAACTGGGAAAGGGGATCATGGACAAGCAACAGCATAACAGGAATATCAATATTACTAGAAGACTAGCAGAATCCTAGCTAGCTAGTGTCTTACCATCACTCCTAGCAATCATCTTTCTCTTTCTGTTCTTTTCCAATTTGGGTAGATGAGAATTTTAATGGCCTCCAGTTCTTTTCCTCCCAGTCTTTACATATAAAAATTTTAAAAAAATAAAGACAATTCACCAGAACACACTTGCACCCTACAACCCCAGCAAAGGGTATGCGAGTCATACGTCACTTTGATTAACCTCGTACTGCAGCATTGCTGAAATAACAAATACTAGTTACACTTGAGTCAGCCTGTACTATTACTACACCCTAACTGGACACAATAGCATTTCATCTGGATCACTACCAACGAAATCTTCCTGGGAGGGGATTCTAGAAGACTCAAATCTGGCATCAGGGACCAACGGATTTGAGTCTTCGCTATGAATTCTGGGAGTGTTCAATGTCAAAAGAGGAGTGTTTAATGTCAAAAGAAGACCATGAACTTTGCCGAATCTTTTTGCCAATGCCAGAGCAAGCAAGAACAGTCCTGAGGGCCAGATCCCTGTCTGAGGACTCTTGTAAAGGGTCTTAGGGTGTACAAGTCAGGCTCCAGAGAACAGGTCGCATCCCATCAAGGGATCTCAGATCCCTGGAGGGCAAGGCTGTTCGAAGCTTCTTATCAGCCAAGCGAACTCCATGAGGAAGAGAGTCGATGCTTTCAGATGAAGAACTTTTGCCAGATCAGACTGAGACTGAGAGAAGCGTTTCATGGCGAAGAAGATGAGAAAGTTCCGATACCTGCTCAAGAGTAGCTCAGACCAAAGAGATACCCCACCTATGACACCAACCACAAAGACTGGCCATTTCCCCTGATCCACAACTGCAAAGGAGTTCTGAAGGTATCCAAACATCTCTGTAGCTGTGCAACGAGAGAAGCCTCTCGCTTGCAAGAGCTGCTGGATAGTCTCTAGTCATGAAGTGACAGCAATCCACAGACTGGTGGTACCTCACATCAGACAGAACGGAGGGAAAGCTTAAGCCTCAATATTGTCACATAGGTGGCAAAAGGTGTCTTCTACTGGTGCACATGGGTCCTGGACAATAACGCACAATACCAAGAGCTTCCTGTTGTGCCGGGTTTGTGAAGAGGTTCTATTGCCGGAAGGCCCCAAAGGTCGAACAACCTCTCCGCAATGTCTGGATACAGGGACCACCCTGTCCCTATCACCTGGCCCAGGTGACTGTGCTACTCGTGCATCTGCAAAATCAACCTGTGGAGCTGAATGGACACCAGTCTGGCACCACCCCACCCCCCTAATGACATATGCCAATACCATGGTATTGTTGCTCATCAACGCCACAGAGTTCCCACCATTTGATCCTGAACCTCTTGAAGACCAAAGAGAGCTACCTTGAGTTCCAGGTTATTGATGTGGAGGTGTCAGTCATTCTGGTTCCACACAATTGAAACCAGCAACTCTTCCAGGTGTGCACCCAATCTCTCAGTTGATGCATTGAAGAAAAGAATCATTCTGAGAGAGGGGGAGTATGTAGTTATTCCTATTATGAGGTTTCTGTCATCTAGCCACCAGGACAAGCTCTGTCATCTAGTTGAGTTGAATATAAAATTTAAGCCAAAGGCAAGCACTGGGACTATGTCATTCAGCGCTGAAATGGAAATTGACAGTAAATGGTTTTAAAAGGTATAACAGGAGGAAAACCTTGCAGTTGCACTATGAATCAAAAGCCCTGTCAACTAGCCACCAGGCTATGTCCTGTCTCACTTCCTCTGAGAGAGGAATGGGAAGGAACAGGGAATCCTTTGTCGGAGACTAGAACCCCTTCATTCTCCACTGACGGGAACAAAGATGAAGTCGCCCATGAAAGACCAGCTTTTCCAAGGACGACAGGTAACCGAGAATGAACTTGTCACTAGCAAGCTGGTTACTCCTGTTGGGAGACAGGAACAACTGCACTGCCTCTAAGAACTTGCTAATACACAAGTCTGAGGGGTGGCTCTCTCACTGCTGCAGTATCTATCAGCATGCCCAAATACTTTATCCTCTGCTTGGGCAGAGTTCAGACTTCTCGAAATTTATCACAGCCCCAAGCTTGCAACAAAATTCAAGAAGTTGATCTCTGCCCTGCACCAACTGCGAACAACAGCTTGCCCAAGCTAGCCAATCGCTAAGATACCTTAGAAGACATCATATCCTGTGTTAATGAGCCCCAAGTCAAAACAAGGGTGAACACACTTGTGAACACCTGGGGAGCAGTTGAGAGCCTGAAACAGTACCTTGAACTGGTACACCGTCTCCCCGAGGATAAAGCGGAGGTACTTGTAGGAGGGCTGACGGATGGATATTTAAAAATATGCATCCTTCAGATCTACCAAAAGCATGAAGTTGGACTCCCTGCCACAAGCACTGAGCATGTTGTTCCATCCTGACCCAAGTCTGATGAACATATCAGTTCAGGGTAGAGTGGTCTACGACCAGTCTCCATCCACAGTTAAGCAAGCTAGTGCAGAGAAGTAACACCAGAAGACAAAAAGAAAACTGACAAAATCTTATCCTCTCATCAGACCACTCCTTACCGTGTGCGAATTTTTTGAAAAACCATTACAGGTGGCCCTCGGTTAGCGGCAGGGGTTCCGTTCCTGGCCGCCGACGTTAGGTGATTTTCGACGCTAAGCGATTTTAAAGTCTACGGCAGCTGCACACCTTCTTTCAAAACTCTAGACCAGTCAAAGGCGCTGTAATCCCGCAATGGCGCAATAAGTAAAATTATATTTATGCAGTATAGTACTATAGAATTTACTGTACAGTACATTATAGCATTGTTAAAATACTGTAAAGTGAAAAAGCCTAGCTTTAATCCTTTGGGTGTGTAGAGTATGTAAAGGAATAATAAGGTTTATACAGTGTACAGGTAGCTGTAGCGGCGCTTTAAACTGAAAATTGTGCCGTAAAAATACTTAAAATACCTAATTTTTAAATGAATATTTTTGACGACAGCCGTTAAAACTGATTCTCCACTGAGCTATTGCGCCGTTAATCGCAGGCCGCCTGTACTTGAATGGCAATTGTTCAAAAAGTATTTTTTTCGAAAACTAAATATTTGAAAACAATAGCTCGAATGTATAATCGTTCAAATTTACAATTGATCGAAATACAAACTATTCGAATAAGCAGTTTTTCTAAATGAATATTGTTCGAATTCACGAGTAACATCGACTTGTTGGAAAAAGCCAGACGGCAATTTTGTATATTGGCTCTCTTTCTCTCTCTCTCAGTGTAGTTATTCGAGAAACAACTCAATCGCATTGTTTGTATTTTAATTACCTTAAAACAACTCAATAGCATTGTTTGTATTCTATTTACCTTAAATAAAAAATAAATAAACAAAAATAAACCGTTAACAAATCCTTAAAACCTTAAATTGTTCCCATTGTTATTTTGGAAGGTTTCATATTTAGTAGAGCTCTTAAACCCTATCATGGCTGAGTTGTTCAAAGTGAACAAGGAAACCCCATGTGAATGGTCATTTACTTGTTAAAGACAAGTAAATACAAGATAAAAATATGATATTGTTATGATATAATAAAGTTTGTTCATACTTACCTGGCAGATATATATAGCTGTATTCTGAAGTCCGACAGAATTTCAAAAACTTCCGGCACACGCAGTGGTCGGCCAGGTGGTTAGTACCCATTCCCGCCGCTGGGAGGCGGGTATCAGGAACCATTCCCATTTTCTATTCATAATTTTTATTTCCACTGTCCCCTGAGGGGAGGTGGGTGGGTACTTGATTATATATATCTGTCAGGTAAGTATGAACAAACTTTATTGTATCATAACAATATCATTTTGTTCATGAAACTTACCTGTCAGATATATATATATAGCTGAATCCCACCGTTGGAGGTGGGAAGGGACAGAATAGAAGGATTTTGGGAAACAAATGCATGCAGATGATTTACATCTTGGTTCCACCTGTTAGCATAGCTGACTTCGTGATTACTGTCACCCAAGTCTGCTTCTGCTTTACTAGAGTTGCCAGCGAGGTAGAGACCTATATAGCTGGTGCACTCCAGATGATCTGTCAACGGGGGCGTGACCACAATGTGACTAGACCATATTGACCATACCATGAGGGCTAAGAAGTAAAATAAATATATATATATATCACCACCTGACCAACCTAGCCAAAGTTAAGGTGTTTTAACTAAGGCTTAAGAGTTAAGAAGTCGCCATTGGCGGCGACTCAATAACTAAATTAAGAGCTCTTCCTAACCATTTTCTACAGGATAGGATGAGTGGTACTTCTTGCCCCAAGATTGTGTCTGCAGGAAGTGTGAAGCGAACACAAAGTTGCTTCGCTCAAAACGTGGTACTCAGTATGTTACTGAATGCCATGTTCTGTTGAAATGCTTCCGAGGCCGCGCCCTCACCTCGTGAGCATTCAGATCAAAAGATTTCAAATCTTTGTGCAAACACAATGAAGGAGCCTTTTTGAAAGAACTCCTTAACACTAAAGCCAAGCCAGGGTGTTCTTTGATATGGGCAAGTCTGGTCTTTTTCGGAACACTGCAGATTGTCCGAAGGACTTCGACTTTTAGTTTTATGTAGATAAAACTTGAGAGACCCGAAAGGGCACAGGACTCTCTCTGGCTCTTGCCCAATAACTTTTGCCATCCCTTGATTCCAAGCTCCTGGCCCAAGGACTAGACGGGTTTCCATTCTTAGGCCACAACGGAAGGTTTAGCGAACACACCGCATTGTGTTCCCTAAAGCCAAAACTTCTGACGATGGCTTAAAACCTCACTAACCCTCTTTGTCGTATCTAGAGTGGTTAGAAAATAGGCCTTTCTGGTCACGTGCAATAAGTTAACCAAAAGGAGAGGTTCGAAATGCTTTGACATCAAGAACTTCAGACTACGCCTAAGTTCCATATAGAAAGCTTCGATCTGGACATGCACAGTCAGTCCGTCTGTACTAAAGTCAGGTGACCGACCAGTTGACCAGTCAGACGAATCAAGGACAGCAAGGCTGTACCCTGAAGACCATAAGGCACTATTCTTCGCTGAAGGATGAGTGTCTGGACTGCCTGGGCGATTCAAGCTAAGCAAACCTTGGGGGGTGTATCAACGCAACCCAACGTCGTTAGCGAATCAACTCCTGAGCAACTCCTGACTCGAGCTTCTGGTGCCAGGAGAAAGGAGCGAGGAGCAAAAAGGCGATTCAGTCCCGAAGGACGAATGCCTGACAGTCCAACCTGGTCTCATGTAAAACGATCATCGGGGGTGTATAAACGCAACCGACTTCGTCAACAAGAAACTCAGGGCTACTATATGTCGCCTGATCTCGCACGAGTGTCTGACTCCGAGAAAACAGGTGAGACAAAAAGTAGATGGTGAGCGAGTTTTAAGATTCCACAGAACTCAAAGATCGTGAAGGCTTTGTTGTTTGACAGAAGCAAATCTCTGAGCCCAAAGGCCATCAACAACATATTTGCGTATTCTTTAATAGATGTGACTGCCAGCTTATCCCATTCCTCAAACGGAAAGGGAAGACGGTAATCTTATGCTGTCAACATCTCGATAGTCTGAACGTGGTCAGACTCAGAGCGGAGAGGTTATAGGTACCTTTCGTGTTAAGAGTAGACCGACTCTCTCGGAAAAGGTCTTTGGAAAGTGAACTAGGAAGGACGTGACCTCTGTGAATCTAGGATCTTGAAGGCCAACATGGGGCGATCAGCGTCATTGTCGCTCCCTGTGACGTCATAAATCATCTTATTACATTTCCTGTGACGTCATAAATCATCTTATTACATTTCCTAAGCGTTTGAAAAAGGGGAAAAGAGACTAAACATCCATCCCCGTTCAATATCATAGGATGGCGTTTAATGGTACCGCTCCCGGATCGAGAATAAGGGAGCAGAGAAGAAGAAGCCTCTTCGTCCTCAACATAGCATAGAGATGAATGAAAGGACGTCCCTAAAGTCTCCACAAATCTCAACATACTTCTAAAGAAAGATTCCACTCGTGGAAGTCAGTAGTTGCTGCCGTCGATAGAGACGATTCGTACAGGGAACTTTTGTTTCAATCCTGTAACGAACCTCTAGAGGATCGTTACATTCTACGTCTGTTGTTATAATAGGCTCTTTCTCGTAAACCCAAACAGGGACCGAGAGAAGATACTTCCTAAGATATGAGAGAGCTGTGGAAGATCAGAGTTGATATGGACCACTGGTTCCAAAAACTCGTTTCGAGGACTGGAGGGACGACCAAATTGCTTGCACTTCTTTCAAGATTATGATCCAAGACATCTGAAACCCTCTCCAGATATCCGGCACCTTCTTTTCTATCACCTCAGGTGATACTTGACGCACTGAGAGATGTTCAGAATCATTCCTAGATCTCAAATAAAATTTCAGTTTCCCGGTAGGAAAAACATGTAGAGGTCTGAATTGCAGTCTATTCAGGGAAACAAACTTCTTTAGAAAGGAAATGGTCCCCAGCAAGCTCATCCATTCCCTCACACAGTATGTTTACTTCCCTAATAAGGCTGCGCTTTGCCTAAGCAGGAGAGCATATAATAGTGCAATGTTGCGGTAGACTCGTAGTCCTATACCGTGCGGTAACGAGCACCGAAAGGAGTAAGAGATATCTCTGTTGAACATAGTAAGGCAAAACGAATGCAATGTTTATTCATTCATGTAAGAAATCCCCTCTATCTTAGGCTAAAGTCCGTGATTGTAGGGCAGAGATACAGTTAGTCAGTCAATCCCGCAGGAGAGACGTAACCGCCAGCACAGAGATACGGTTAGTCAGTCAATCCCGCAGGAGAGAGAGACGTAACCTAACGCGCATAACAGCGCACGAGCTGGTACTGGCTCGGTTGGACTGGAGGACAGTCACAGCAGCAGCTTACAATCGTCGTCTCTTAACTTTATGCCTGGGTTGCCAGCTACCCTATTCTACGAAGAAATAGGTCCGTTATTTTTTAGCAGAAAGAGACTCCAAGCTGGTATATTTAAGCGAAACAGAAAACGCTAAATATATAGAAGCGTTTGTGTCGTCATAACACTACTATACAACAGTAAAAGATAAATCGGAAACTCCTGGAAGGCTGCAGGGAGTACGATTAATGTCCTTAAAAATAATCGATAATAGACCTCTCGGTTGCCATCCGAAGAGGTAACTACAGCAAGTGTATATGACTTGAACCAACCAGTAGTAAAATAACGCAAGGCAAAATATGATATTATATTACAATAAAGTTTGTTCATACTTACCTGGCAGACATATATATAGCTGAATTCGGAAATACAGCTACATACATATCTGACAGGCAAGTTTCATGAACAAAACTTAAGAGAATTGAAGCAGACAGCTCAAGCTTCTTATGTTATTGGACATAAGCGTTCATTGACGTAGTCTACGAGTCTATTTCTTGTACGAGTCTGCGAATGATGAATGAGAGCTCTTCCGAATCTTGTCAATAAAAGCTTATCCGCTTACGCAATATAAAGTTAATGAGATGTTTGTCAATGAGAACTAACCCATTTACGGGACAAAGAGATATTTTGTCAATGAGGGGAAACCACTTACTGACAAAACAATAGTATATTGTCAATGGGGGAAAGTCACTGAATTGACAAAACGTAATCCAGGAAGTCGAGCATTTTATTTTGTTTTTCGATTCCCGTCTCAAACGAGGAAGGGGCAAGAATCCTGTTAAGAGACTGGGCTTACGGCAGGTAGAACGACAATGTTCAATTCGGCAGCGTAGTCCCGACTAGGAACTAACAAAATCTATCATCTGAAAAGCCCTTTCAGATGGGCTAAAAAGCTTGCAAAATTATCCTGGGAAGAGGAAGAAACTCTCCAACCAGCTTCCTCTCCCGAATCACAACAATGCCTGCTAAAGCTTAAATTTTATTGGCAGTATGGCAAAGGAAGTCCTGTCTTGCGCTTTCCTGAAGAGCGTCCTTTTGATGAGTGCCTTTGCAAGAATCCTACTGAACATTGCCGAGAGTCCTGATGTGCAGGACGTTGAGCTTTTACATAACCCGTAACTGCCTTATCGCAAAGTCTTGACTGCGGTAGAGCAAACGAGATCTTCCCTTGAGCTTTCCTTAACTCCATCCACCTTTGCGAAAAGCAATATAATATTGACAGAGACCTCTTGAATTCACGAAACCCGAGGTCTTGCTGGGTTTCGAAGACGAAGTTGTCTGTTCACTTTAAGCTTCCTCCGAAGCACTGCTTACTTCACATTCTATGCATGTGAGGTATAAGGTATCACCGAAGGTAAAGGTAAAAATTCTTGAGGCCCAAATCGTAAACAAGAGCTTGAAGAGTTCAACAGAAACGTTCAGCCAGGCGACACACTGGCGTGCGCTGGCGCGCAGCGCTCGGCGTCCACTGGCGAGCAGCGAGCATGCTCGGCGTCCACTGGTGCGCGCTTGGCATGCACCGCGCGCGCCTGGCGTCCATCCGAGCGTCCTGTCCAAGCCGAGCATCAAAAGAAGTGTGCAGAAAAGCGTCACGCTCCTGACAGGCGTCAAAATGATATTGTTATAATACAATAAAGTTTCATACATACTTACCTGGCAGAGATATATACATAGCTAAGACTCCGTCGTCCCCGACAGAACAAATTCAAATTTGCGGCACACGCTGCAGGTAGGTCAGGTGATCTACCGTCCTGCCCTGGGTGGCAGGATTAGGAACCATTCCCGTTTTCTATTCATATTTTTTTCTCTTCCACCTGTCTCCTGCGGGGAGGCGGGTGGGTGGGCCATTAATCGTATATATCTGCCAGGTAAGTATGTATGAAACTTTATTGTATTATAACAATATCATTTTCATACAATCAACTTACCTGTCAGATATACTACATAGCTGATTGACACCCTTTGGTGGAGGGTAAGAGACAGCTAACATGGAATAGACAGGTAAACAACATATGTTGTAGGTATAAATAACTTTGGTCCTATCTGATAGGTGGTAGACTTCGTGACTGTTGCCCGGTAGTCCTGCATCACCTCAAGACTTTAGACGAGATATGTGATCTATGGCTAAGAGTTCTTGTGGGTCTGCCGATGGGGTATGAACCGCTTACTCGGCAGAGCCTGAAAGGACTTTGTCAATGGGTACTGGACCACTTCTATGACAATACACCTTATGAAGGAGCGCAACACCGATCCCGATCACCTGATCCTAACACGAGGGTTCGCGCTCAAATTGAAAAGAGTTATCCCCACACTCCTTTCAAAAACCCCAATAATTTCACTAAGTTAAAAAAACTTTAACTCAAAGTTAAGGATCAGTGTCGGCTCCTTATCCCAGTAACGTATCCGCAGAAACGTATAAACCAAAGAGAAGGATCTCTCGTAGGTTAACTTGACATCCTTTGTGTAATGAGAAGTCAACACAGAGTTGCCTCTACCGTACAACACAGCTAATATGTCTTATATGACATATTGTTATGTAAAGAACAAGAATTTGCAAAAGCGCGCACTTCCTGCGCTTTTAATTCTCAGCTGTTTGAAGGAATCAAGTCACTTATGAAGTGCTTAGGAGATCTCCATGTTTCAAAGAAGACCAGGGCTTTCTTGAAATGGATCTCTCCCGACTGAAGCCTGAAGCCTGGCAGGAACCTCGCGCCTGGCTGGTGCTTCGCTCTTGGTTGGTTTTGGCGCCTAGCGCTTGTCTGGTACCTTTCGCTTGACTGGCGCCTCGCATCTGGTTGACGCCTCGCGCCTTAGCTGGAGATTCGCGCCTAGAGCCTGGCTTGCACCTGGCTGGCGTCTCGCGCCCGGTTGGCGCTTTGTGCCTGCCTGGCACCTCGCGCCTGGCTGGCGCTTGCGCCTGCCTGGAGCTTCGCGGCGTGGCAGGTACCTCGCGCCTGCCTGGCGCCTCGCGCCTGGTTGGCTCCTCCCCACTTGCCGGAGCTTCGAGCTTGGTAGAGTCTCGAGGATGTCTGGCAATGTCCACATCGGACACTCTTATCTGTCCTATATGTTCGCATCTAGCACATCTGTGTCAGGTGTAGGCCCGGTCTTTCTCCTCATCAGACAATGACAGTGTTCCTTGGGGCTGTCTGCAGGTTTCTTCTTCCTTGCTGACTGCGTCAGAAGGTCTTGAGTCGCCTTCTCAGTTAATGAACGAGAAATGTCCTTCACTACTGAGAAGGGAACAAAAAGTCCAGACAAAGGCGGAGTACAGAAGCGCTGCCCTCTGAGCGTGGGAGACAGCTTTGGTTAAAAAGGCACTATATACTGTCTCTTTTAAGAAGACCTGCTCCAAAATAAGGAGGAGATCTCAACCGAGCCATCCTGAACCGCTTTGTCTATACAAGACAAAAAATACACAGAAGGACTTCTGGTTCGAGTCCTTCAGAATCATGGGCTTTCTTGGACATCACCCCAAGGGACCAATCTAAGAAGTGAAAACTTCTAATACATGAAAGTCCCTTGAGGAGATGGTCCAGTTCTGAAATGCCCCAAGTTATACGGGCAGAGTTCAAACCTTGTCTACGTGAAGCGTTTAACTAAGGTCGAAAAGTCCGCTTCTGACGTAGACGGAAGAGAAATACCCATATTCTCTCCCGTCTGATACCAAATGCCTCTTTTACCAGCTAGTCTCGCTGGAGGCATGCAGAAGACCGTTTTAACTAACTCCTTCTTCGAACTTCATCCAGTCTAAAGACTGAAGAGCCCTCTTCATCGAAATGGCGTGGCTTCATTCTAAGAAAGACGAAGATTTCTTCGTCTTTGCACTCGAGAAAAGAGAGCGCGGAGGAAGGAGGAGAGGCAGAAGTCAAGTCGTCTCCATACTCCTCTAGAACAAGCAAGGCTGTCAAAACTTTATAGTTCGACAGTCCTTCTCTTCCTTGATACTCCTCCTCCGAGTTACTTCTAACTCGGGGTCTAGATGAGTCTCCGCTGCTAATTCAGTACGTCTTTCCTCTGGAGGAGGCAAACTGCTAATAGGAGAGGGCTAAGGGAATGATATTCCTTCCTCTTCCCCACTTTAATAGTCCTGGAAGGCGCCAACAGCCCAGGCTTCTCTCCATAAATGGATGACGCTTCCCGCTTGGATGACGCTTCTAGTCCGCCAAGCGTCCTGGCTGACGCCTCCCGCTTGTGTGGCTGCTGACGTCTGGATGACGCCTCGCGCCTGGAAGACGCTTCGCTCTCAAAAGGCGTCCTAACTGGCGCCAAAATTTTGGTTGGAGCCTCGCGTCTAAAAGCAGCTTTAAATGACGCTTCATGCCTAGAAGACGTCTCACGTCTCTCTGGCGTTGCATGTCTTCCGTAAGATTCTCCCGATCTCGCTCTCGAAACCGAAGCCTCTGCGATATGTTTGGAAGCTTCACGTCTGCATGACGCCTCTCGCTTCGCAGGGGAGAGAGGACGAGACTTCTTGATTGGAAGCGCAACGTCCTTCCTACGAGGCGCTAACACTCCACCAAAGAGGCCAGTTGCTCTTGTACTGCCAAGATAATCTTCCTTGAAGCTTCTCCCACGTCATCTTCATCGGGGGAGAAGTAGGAAAAGGAAGCAGTCTATAGGAAGCCTGTTCGTCTTCTACCTTACTGAGAGATCTATGAAGAAGACTTTCCGCAGGTTCTCACAACTCTTTCCAATAAATGTTAAACATGTTAACAGTTATTATCGTCGATCAAGAAGGATATCTCTGTTAACGCGAATAGGAGCGAAAAAAAGAGATTCTCGATGCTCTTTGCGATATGAGAGAGTCGTGGAATTGGCCTAAGTGATTAAATGGGTAACGAAATCAGGAACGAATCTTGCCGTTACCGAGCTTGGTGTCCGAGAGGCTACTGGACTCTTAGGTTAATAACTCGCTAAAACGAGAAAATCTTGGATGGTGCTCTTGGCTCACTGCGCCAGGCCTGGCGCTTCTGGAGCATTGCGGCCAAGGGTTGGCACTTCTGGCGCATTGCGCCAGACTGGCGCTTCCTTCTAATTCTTTTTATGTTATGTGCCAGAACACCTGTGCCTTTATGGTACCCGACATCCTTTCACATGTTAATTCCGTTCTTAGTAGGAAAAGGCTTCATATACGTAGTATAGTCCATTCAGGGAAAACAAGTTCTGCCCCAAAGAGAATGTTTCCCATCCGACTCATCCATCTTCTTCTGAGCAGGTACTCTAATAAGCTATGCTTTCGTAAGCCTGAGAGCATTACATAATATAATGTTCTGCTGCGATAGAATCCTTTAATAATGTTACCTACGGTAAACAGCATTGAAAGGTTGTACTATCTCTCTTATTGAAAGCTTCTTAGCAAAAGGCATACAATATTTTATTTATGTTAGCTTAACTATCCCTCAATCCGAGGTTAAGACCGCGATTGTAGGGAGAGATACGGATAGTTATTCCATCCCGCAGGAGAGAGAGAGATACACCCCCGACCAATCATGACTGACACCTACATGGTACTGACAGTAACTGGCGTAGGCGTACTGCGTTGGGTTCTCAGGCTCTCAGCGAAAGCAGTCCCCGCTTACTCTTCCAGAAGTTGCCAGCTACTCCATTTAATAAAGGAATTTTATAAAATTATTATCGAACTTCAGGAAGTTCTTATTAAAGCATATTTAAGCGAAACGACTTCGATAAATCTAGAAGCTAAGTAGGTGTTGTCTTAACAATCCCTTTAAGCGTAGTCCTTCCATAGGAAAGTCGTAGAAAGGATACTGGTAATTGAGTGCACAGAAAAGTAACAACTACGGTATGTGTTTATGATTTGACCGTATCGTATTCTCATACAGCAGAACTCTACTACCTTCTACTATCTTCGTTCTTTTCGTTAATAGAACGATAGAAAGAGTATATATCCTTAAGGAAAGAAGTTAATCCAGGAACTCTTTAAATCTTCGTGATTTCCTCATAAATCGCGGAAGAGACAGAATTCCTGTTCATCACTAGGGTTTACGGAAGGAAGTAGATATTTCCTATCCGCCATCATACCCAAACGTCGATGAGATTCTTATTAAGAAAAACTCCCAAAGCTCTTGCCTCCTCAAAACGAGGGGAAGAGCATGGATGAAGGAGAGAGTCCGCATTGAGAGGAACTGCCTAACACAGGAGTCTTCTGAATAATGAAAAGGGGCTCCTCTTAGTATCAGAATCCTTCTGACAAAAGCAACGCACATTTGCCAGGGGAAAGTTGCTAAGTTGCTCAAGTTAAAAAAAAAAACTCAAAGAGGAGTCTCGCGACTGACCTCTCTCAAATCAAAGAATGATTTTGGAATCTTCTGACGCCTGGCGTCTGGATCCTTGCGCCTAGCGCCTGGCGTCTGGATAGTTCCCCGCGCGCCTGGTTAATGTTCCGCACGCTAGAAAGGAGACTCGCTCCTGGAACGTTCCGCTTGCGTGGAAGGTCCTGTGCGCCCTAATAGATCCAGCGCCTCTAGTCATGTTATACGAGCCTCTTGCCAGTAAACGTTCAATGGAAGCATCCTTCTGATTGCCACTCTACTATAAGCCTCCTCAGTTAAGCCGTCTGTTTTCTCTTTGAAGGCACCTTGCGCCAATAAAAAAAAAAAAAAGTTCTGGAACGCGGCTCGCACTCAGTTGCTGGAACGCGGCTCGCGTTTATCGTAGTCTGTTGGCACGCGGCTCGCGCTAGTCTGTTGGAACGCGGCTCGCTGCTGGCTGTTGGAACGTGGCTCGGGCTAGCTTGCTGGCTGGCTCTCAGCCTCTCGCTCAGTGAGTCAGTGTTCTCTTATTCAGAGAACGAGCCAGATCGTCCAAACTCCAAACATGTACATTCTTCGTCTTTTCGGATGTAAGATGAAGAAACGGAAGAAGAGACGCACTTTTTAAAGGATGCCTTTCCAATGGCTATCCCTGGCAGTCTGGGACGTTTTACAGATCCTGCCGAGGGAACGCCCGATCGGTGGGGATTCTCATAACCTCCGTAAGGCTTTCGACTTTCCTTCTCCTCTGGGCTTGTGAGTTTGGGAAGAGGTCTAGGCCTGAGAGCGAGACAGAGCCGATCGAACGCACCCTCTACTAATTAGGACGACCCTTTCCAATGGCGCACTTGGCAGTCTGGGACGTTCTACAGATCCTGCCGAGGGGACGCCTGATCGGTGGGGATTCTCCATAACCTCCGTAAGGCTTTCGACTTTCCTTCTCCTCTGGGTATGTGAGCTTGGAAGAGGTCTAGGCCTGGGAGCGAAACAGAGCCGATCAGAACGCACCCTCCACTGCACTAACAGTTAAAATCACTTCTTACCTTTCAATAGCTCGTAGTTTTGAGCTAAACCTTCCTTTGTCTTCAAATTGCAATATGAATTTGAAGATTCTGTGAAGTAAGAAGGAGATGAGGATACCACACTATTAGTATTGTTAATGCTGTAACTGCTCGTTAGTACGAGAGCTATATAAACTTCTAAAGGAAGCGTAACTATTCTTTCCTTACTTCCTCAAGAAGGAAGGGAAGTTAGCTCAATCAATTCTAACATTTACTACACGTTATTATGAATAAATATTAAAATTTTCCTTCTTGCAAACTATGTGAGTGTCTACCGAAAAGTTCGGTAGTTACACGTAAACAATTCTTCGAAATTTTCGAAGCCAAGTTATTAAAAACAAATTAATATGCGTATGCCGAACCAAAGATCCAGTACTTCCCTGCAAAAGATAGCCCAGAAGATCGATGGCGATGAAATCCAAAAACAAATCAAGTCAGGAGGAACTGCAAACGTTGTTTACATTCCAAGCGATAGAAAAAATATGAATAGAAAACGGGAATGGTTCCTAATCCTGGCCACCCAGGGCAGGAACGGTAGATCACCTGACCTACCTGCAGCGTGTGCTGCGAAATTTGAATTTCTGTCGGGGACGACGGAGTCTTAGCTATGTATATATCTGACAGGTAAGTGATTGTATGAAAACAAGCGAGAGAAACTGCCTTCAGGGAAGAGCGAGATACATCTCGGAGAGAAATCCGACTGCACGAAGCAGTCTCAGGAGAAGGGTGATCGTGTGAGAATACGAGGGGCGAGGGAACGCCTTCTTATTCTCACAGTAACAAAGCTCGGACGTCCACTCTCAAAAGCGTCCTGCTACTAAGACTTCTTTTTCATATTTCTCGGTGGAAAGACGTACACGTGATCAGGCAACGTTCGCCTTCTTACTTCTCACTGAAACGCATAACAAGAGAGAGGACGTGAAGCGTCCTCTTCTATAAAGCTTCTATTTAGAGGGCGCGAGTCCTTCCGAAAGCTCCAACCCCTGCGCGGGGAGGACGCTTCGGAGGACGAGAAGCAATCCTTCAGGATTCGTGCACGTGCACGCACTTTGGCATCTGGGGATTTTCATCAGAAACTGCTGAAGGCACGCCAGATCGGTGGGGGTTCCTCGTAACCCTCCTTCGGCTTTCGACATGCTCTCTCCCCGGGTCCTGGGAGTCAGCAGAGGTCCCGGCCTAGAGGCGAATAAGCCGATCTGACGCACCCTCCACTACACAAGGGGCACTGTCACTGCACTTAGCCACTTCAACTATTGCTCTCTAAAGCAAGCACTTTCGATTCTAAGTTACGAATCGAAAGAGTATTAGAGAAAGGGCAATAACCTTTACAGACACTGTTTAGGGCCCGAAGGCAACATTACAGGGTTAGGAGTAACAATAACAGAATAGCACTCTTCACAACAATGAAGGAGAGCGATCACCTCTCGCAGACATAATCAACACCCGTAGGCCATACTACGGGGTTAGGCAAAATAAAGTCTACAGGAAGGTTAGCAGGAACACTACCCTGACTTTTGTTTTACTGATTAATTGGGTACCTACGAATCATACGTTTCCTTACGGAAATTAGACATGTTTACTGATTAATTGCGTACATACGAATCATACGTCTTCCTTACGGAATTAGACAAAGTCTATCACTCCTTACATGACAAATCTCAACAAAGAAGCAAGACCCATACCCCTCGTGCATACCAAGTGCGGATCTACCGAAGCTTTCGGTAGCCACACCCTATCTTTGCAGACAACACTCTCTGAAACTAGCCTAACTAGATTCAGATATCTTATGCAAAAATGAATCAAATTCAAATCAATTTAAGATAGCGTATGCCTAGCCACAAATCCAATGTAAATAAATTAAAAGAAAAGACAATTAGGATACTTAGCGGCAATGAAGTTTCCAAAATCTAAGACGGAGGTACTGGAAACAGGGGTTTCCACCACCGGCGACAGAAAAATTATGAATAGAAAATGGGAATGGTTCCTGATACCCGCCTCCCAGCAGTGGCGGAGGGAATGGGTAGCTTAACCACCATGGCCCTTTTTTCCCGACCCACTGCGTGTGCCGGAAGTTTTTTTTAAATTCTGTCGGACTTCAGAAAATACAGCTATATATATATCTGACAGGTAAGTTTCATGAACAAATTGCAAATTACTGTAAATGTCGCGCTATAACAGTTAAAGATGTTACCGTTTCTAAAGAGCATAATCATGAAAGTGATCCAAATGGCGTAGAAGTGCGGAGATTTATTGAAAAAAGTGAAAAAACAATGCAAAAGGTGCACGTGACTCCCCTTTTATAATTGCAAATGCATCTTCAGATCTTAGCGCATCTGGCTCAAAAGGAAAATTGTGGACTATTTACACCCAATCATAGGTAGGATGATAGTATTACCAGTTGAGTAGTATATGAAGACTCAAGAATGAAGATTTTCTTCTTTTAGACTCAGGTCGGAAGAAGAGTTTTCAGTCAGAATTTGAATGATATTAGCAACTGGCATTTATCCCAGAAGAAAGTCATTGAAAACTTTTGAAAATTACTTCTGGTAATAGATTATTTTGAAGATAAATTGTGCAAAGATGTTAAGAAAACTTTAATAAATTTAAATTAAATTATTGTTTATTAACATTAATCCTATTCTCCTATATGGTTAGATAAAGTATGTTATAGATTCGAAAAATATTTATTTAGAAAAAACTGCTTATTCGAATATTTGTATTTCGATCAGTTGTATATTCGAACAATTACACATTTGAACTATTGCTTTTGAATAATTGGTTTTATAAAAAAACTTTTCGGACAATTGACTTTTGAATAATGGATTTTCAAAAAATTGTCCGCAACTCCTCCTTACTGTCTCACAATGCAAAAAACCACACTTCTCTCACAATAGGTAGGCTAATTTTATAGGCTACATGGCCATGAACAACCAAAACAGAGTCTAATGTTTCATCTTAGATTGATATAGATGACATAACGCAAAAACCCAAAACAAGAACAATCCCATACAGGAGAAAATCAGCCCGAAATCATACTTTTTTTTTACCAACGCCAATTCACACTGTCTGCATGAGGACATGGCATGAAGAATTCTGCCAAGAACGTAAATATTCCAGCACCACCAGGTAGGAAACAGGTGATTACAGAGACAGTCCTAGCGAGTTAGCCAAGCGTTACTTTTTATCTTAATTTTATATGCTGATCGCACCTAATGGTACAGATATAAGCTTACTTAACAGTTGGTAAGATTCATTCCATACAATCATGTATAAAGGTCTTAATGGGTACCAAAACAGCAAAAGTTATATTAAAAAAAAAAAAAAAAAAAAAAAAAAAACACACACACAAACAAAACACAGGAGTGCAGAGGAAACGACAGAAAATTGAGGACAAAAAACAAAAGTAGCTTGGGATTGTTAAGAGGAAATCTTAATCACCAATAGATCAGTTAATAAAAGCCAATGAGCAACAATGTTACAGCTGTCAAGAGCATGCTTGCATAAGGCAGGCAAACCTGGTGTAGCAGTTGTTACTCTAGCACATATTAAAAGCTACCCAAAACCATGTTAGTAAAAGGCAGGTTAGTTAGTGCAGAATATGTAGACCAATTTCCCCTACATACATATATAACATTTGTCAAATTTAAGCCAAATCTTACCAAAAAGCATGCAAATGAGGGTTAAACTATGCTTTGCTTAATCAAAAAAAAGCCTTAGAGCACTTATTCTATTCATAAATATTAGTTAATAAAGGACTTTGAATTAGATGCAGAATAATGAAAGATAAACTAAGGTGGTGGAAAACCAATTCACATGTACCATGTATCATTTAACGATTAGGTATACGTATATCTGAATGAAGAAATTTTCCCCGATAACAGGTTGACACAAGGGTTTTGAAATATCTGAGCTGAAAATTTTACTTTAAATGTGTAAACGAGCTTGAGGCAAATTATTTAGAGGAGTAATCTCTATGAAGTACATAGTGTCTAGAATTCATGTTCATTTGTTTTCCATACAGCCTGCTACAGGCAAGCATACTAATATCACCCTAGCTTAAATGTTGCCAATTAACTGTGCAGTAAAATAATTAAAAATCATAATAAATTATTACAGAAATTAAATTTTAAAGTTTCTTTACAGCAAAAAATATTGTCATTTGCTCCCTATTCCAGCACAAGTTTTACCACTTATGTAACTAATGTTTACAAAACTTCAGTACAGTGACCTAGAAAGTTAAAATACTATGGCGCACGTTCTGAGAAATTTTTATAAAATAAAATCTTTTAAAAAATTATGATGGCAGTGCCGTTTACCTTACAAAATTATTACATTTACATAATTTAGTTTTACTGCTTCAAGCATATAAAATAAAAATAAAAAGCTCAGTAAAGAACAAGAAAGAAGTTAAGTTATATACTGCGGGCCCCAAACCCCTTTTTAACACTATTCCTTGCCCAACTACTTCATAAACATAACACTATTCTTGCCCAACTACTCATAAACATAATCTGCTTTATGACCATTTACACTTTGGCAAGTCTGCCTCAAGATTCAAAATGCAATGGCTTTTTTTTTTATTATTTCTGTGAACAAAAATGACATCCAGTAATAACAAGAGCAATCTCTTCACTGTCACTGAGCATACTACTGTAATTCATAATTTCAAGTTATTTAAGTATTCATAACCAGGAACATCTCCGATATCAGTGCTTCTTGAGCATTTCATCAGTTCAGCAAGTTTTAAAAAAATAACAAGGCTTAAATAGATCTAACAAAGTGTGCACTAATGCACCAGCCACTAGCTTTTAATAAAAATACCTACTCAGACACACTATTACTTGAAAGTTCATAGTGAAGATAGTCTGAAATTGTTCTGCCTTTACCAAATTTCATATCATTATTGTGTCTGAAATCTTTCTTACTAGCAACTCTCCTTTCAACATCATATAAAGTAACTTTACTGCTCAAAAACTCACAACAGTCAGCTGAACACTGAAATATTTCTTCAAGGTATTAGTCTCTCTCTACTATTAAATAACCTCACCACTTCCATTTGATTTGATGCATGCAATGTCAACATTTAGAAAATAGTTCCTGACTAATACAAACATAGCTACCCAGTGGAAATTTTAACTATCATCTGGCTAACAAACTGTCATCTATGATGAGGAAAGCCATCCCTATTAATCAAAAAGTTTGTACAAAACTTCATCTGAAGAGAGCAATGTATTACTTCAAATGTATAGGTTCCACCACAACCCAAACTGTTCAATTCATGCAAGAGGTTAAAGCACTAACATCAAAACAAGTTCATGCCAATTTTCATCAAACATTATGAAGAGCATTTGTTAATGCAGACAAGGCATAAATTTGATCCCACATACCTTGGAGAGTGTCCTCTACTCACACTACGACTTCTACTCTGACTTCTGGTCCTACTCCTTCGTCCATGCGAATGATAATCCCTGTCCTTGTCCCTTCTTTTCTTCTTTTTCTCCTCTTTGCTAGATGTGGATGCTGCATAATATCTGCTACTGTGAGGAGGAGTTTCTGGGATGTCAATGTATGTCACGGGGCTTCGAGTACGTGACCTTTTCCGGTTATACTGAGGCGCAGGTGGTGTATGAGCACGATGTGACCCTCGCCTTGGAGAACCTCTTGAAGGTGGGGTCATGTTACCACGCCTCTGGGCTGGAAGAGGTGGTGTTACTGGTCTGCGAGGACTTATATGATGGCCCCTACCGGATCGATCATAGCTCTTTGACGGAAACATAGGCTGAGGAGGTGGTGGAGTTGTATGACGGGCACTACGATGTCGAGGGGGGCTTGGTGTATGAGGTGATCTATGAGGTGGTGTACGTTCTCTAGTTCGATGCTGTGACGTATGAGGTGTGTGGGATGGTGGAGTTCTTCTTAACTCACCACTACGAGCATGATTTGCTTCAGGCAAAGGCTGAGGATGAGGAGGCGTAAGATTAGGTTCCTCTTCATTAGAGGTAACAGGACTTGGTTCCTCACCACGACTTCTAACTCTTGACGGTACACCAACAGATCTTGGATCATGACTAGGGACACGGGAAACAGTTTTAACAAGGGTTTCAGTAATTTCATCATCGGAACTAACTACACTGCCATCAACAATGGCACCATCTTCTTCAAATTCTGGACTTCCACTTCTAGATTTATGCTTATTTTTCTTTTTCTTTTTCTTATGTAATATGGGACTACGCGACCGCTCATTACGTTTACGTTTCTTTTCATGCTTCCTTTTCTTTTCCTTTTTGTGTTCCTTTTTACGGACACGAGAATGATCTCGGTCAGATTCTGAGGGCGTACGTGAATGATGGTAAGGATCTCTATGATAATACTCACTTCGAGCATCTAAGCTACGACGATCTGGGGACATGGCCACAGGGTATGGGACCAAGGGGCGGGCACTGGTGAGAGGGGTGTGGAGTGAAGCTGTGGGAGATGTCTCAACTTCTCCTTCACTATGTAAGGGTTCTCTTGGAGGAGGTCTTAAAGGACTTGTTCGAGAACCGTACGAGGGGCTCCTGCTCAGGTTTGAAGTGTAAGCACTTGGACTCACCCTTGGACTTGGCCTTGCCGGCTTGGTCAAAGCACGCTGTTGAGGTTCCCTGTTAACCTGGGGACTGATAACAGGGCTTTGACCAGGGCTGTCTGTGATCTCTCCTGCCTCCGGCTCTGAAAATTCTTCTGAACTGACGTCAGAGTATTCAACCAGAGACCGAGGCTCACGGAGGTGATGAGAAGAAACGGGGGAGCTCCGAGGAGCTCCCTTGACACGTTTTTCACTGTTCTTCTTTTGGTGTTGGGGACTGCTCGACCTCTTCACTGTTGGGGAAACAGTGGTAGTAGTGCTGAGGCTCGGCTGTTGGTCATGGTTCTCAGTTTCGTCATCTTGATCTAGGTCAGAGAGAGAAGAAAAGCTCTCATCAGACTCAATTGTCTCATGGATACTCGGCATGTCCTTGGTCACTGGCAACCAGCGCCACACAAACACAAGCCCATGGTTTCTCCACAACCAACCTCCAGCACCACCACCACAACCTTACAGCTTCATCATAAACTGCTCAAACCTGAAAAAAAGAAAAAAAAGTGGTAATTGGTAATATGTAATATGAAGGGGAAAAAAAAAAAAAAAAAAACAAAAAAAAAAAAAAAAAAAAAAAAAAAAAAAAAAAAAAAAAAAAAAACTATGCAATGGTCCCCCGGTATTCTCGAGGGATGCGTACCAAACCCCCCCCCCCCCCAAAAACAAAAAAAAAAAAAATTATTAGAACCCGTGGACCAGTTGGAAGCGCGCCACCGAAAATGCTTAACAAAACCCTCCCATTTTTTGTTAGTTAAAAATAAAACCCACTAAAAATTAAAAATTATTAAACCTATTTTTTTTAATAGTTTCATCACAAAAGTGCATTTTATAATGAAATTCATAAAAAAAAAGAAAAAGGGTAATTTGTGAATATTTCTCAGAAAAATACTGTGAATAGGCAAAACTTCTACTGAATAATGGGGGGAAATGTTCCAGAGAAGAATCTGTGAATGCATGAGTTTCGCGAATACGGGGGAATACACCCTTTACACCAAACAAACTATAATTATGCTTTTCATGAAGAATACTACAGCATATCTAATGTAAGAAGCATAGTACGTATTATATACTGATCTTCCCAAAGTACACAAACAATAACAGCATTTTGTACAGATTTGAATCTTGCATTAGTATGTGCATGATTACACAAGCTGGAGTTAAAAAATAGTGAACTAACAGACTAGATGATAATTGTAACTTATCATATCATATTAGTCAAACTTCAAAGCTATGCTTTCCCCTTATAACTTGATAATTGTTCTCGCTGGTCTTTTTTATTTTATTAATTTTTTTTTTTTTAATTTGTCAAGTTCACATTGCTCTAACATTTAACTATTCACATTCTTGAAAATGAGCAAAGAGGCCAAGGCCCCATGAATCCAAATAACACGAGCGTCTAAAAATAGTCTTCTAATAAAGAACACGAGCGTCTAAAAATATGTCTTCTAATTTAAGGGGGCCGGCCGGAACCCCATATATGGGGGTCTTGCGCGAAAAAAATTCGTGGAGCTTCGTATGGCAATGGAGAATAATTATACAAAATATTTCGTCAAAATTCCCCTTACTTTCCTAGTTACAGGGTAATTAGTAAATGTAACTCAATGAGCCCAAAAAACAGTGAGCCGTACAAGAAAATGCAATATTTCTTCTTATGTTTATCGTTAAAATTTTGATAATCATTGTCAAAGAAATTGTGAGCAATGGCATCTGTAGATATTCCATGAGTCGCAGAAGGGAAGTCAGCTACCAACCCAACCTTTCAGTACGAACACAAACCTCATGTAGCGTACACATTTGAGTTTCACCTCTGACATTCGCTTGCTTTTACGCATGTTCATCTTTGTTTCCGCAAGAATTCATCATGCCAATGAGGAAAAGTAAGCAAAGAATCATATTGTTATGATACAATAAAGTTTGTTCATACTTACCTGGCAAATATATGTAGCTGTATTCTCCGAAGTCCGACAGAATTTCACTCCCGGCACACGCAGTGGTCGGCCAGGTGGTAGTACCCATTCCCGCCACTGGGAGGCGGGTATCAGGAACCATTCCCATTTTCTATTCAGATTTTCTAGTGCCACTGACCCCTAAGGGGAGGTGGGTGGGTACTTGATCATATATATCTGCCAGGTAAAGTATGACAAACTTTATTGTATCATAACAATATCATTTTGTTCATGAAACTTACCTGTCAGATATATATCATATATATAGCTGAATCCCCACCATTGGAGGTGGGAAGGGACAGAATAGAATGATTTTTGGAAACAAATTGCATGCAGATGATTGACATCTTGGTTCCTTACCTGTTAGCATAGCTGACTTCGTGATTACTGTCACCCAAGTTTGCTTTTGCTTTACTAGTCTCCAGCAAGGTAGTGACCTGTATAGCTGGTGAGTTCTAGATGATCTGTCAACGGGGGCGTGACCACAATGCGACTAGACCATATTGACCATACTCTGAGGGCAACGAAGCAAAAAACCACCACCTGACCTAGCCTATCAAAAGTTAACCCTACATAACTTTTAGGCTAAAGAAAGGGAAGTCCGCCTCAGGCGGCCGCCCACCCACAACCGTAAATCAACACAACAAAATTAAAAGCGCACCTAACCATTTTCTATAGGATAGATTCGTGCTGCTTCCTGCCCCCAAGATTGTATCTGCGGAAATGTATGGCCCCAGCGAGTAGCAGTTCTCATATGCCGTCTTCACATCCTGCAGGTAGTGCGAAGCGAACACAGAGTTTGCTTCGCCAAAATGTGGCACTCAGGATATCACTGAGTGCCATATTCTTTTGAAATGCCAGCGAGGTCGCGACAGCTCTTACCTTGTGAGCATTAACTTTCAAAAGTTTAAGATCACCATCAGGACAGGACGAATGGGCCTCCTTGATGGTGCTTCTCAAAAAGAACGCCAGTGCGTTCTTTGACATTGATTCAAGTCTGGTCTCTTGATGGAACACCACAGATTGTCTGAAGGACCTCGACATTGTTTAGTTCTTTCCAAATAAAACTTGAGAGCCCTGGGAACTTTAGAACTATATCTAAGTTCCATGACGGAATCTTAGGCTGGGGTACTTTCGAGGTTTCAAAAAACCTCAAAAGATCGTGAAGGTCTTTATTGTTGGTCAGGTCTAAGCCTCTGTGTCGGAAGACAGCCGACAACATACTCTTGTGTCAACCTCTAATCGTGGGAACCGCGAGCCTGTCAACATTCCTCAGATGGAGGAGGAAACAAAATCGGCGATCTGATTCACAGAGGTCGTGGAGGAGGAAATACCTTTCTTCCTACACCATCCCTGAAGACAGCCCACTTAGATTGGTAGAACTGCTTCGAGAGGAAGCTCTTCTTGCGTTGGCAATAGCTCTTGCCACCGGTCTTGAAAAACCTCTCGCTCTGGCCAACTTCTCGATAGTCTGAACGCAGTCAGACTCAGAGCGGAGAGGTTTCCGTGGTACCTATCGAAGTGGGGCTGACTGAGTAGATCGACTCTCTCTGGCAGGGTCCTTGAGAAGTCCACTAGGAAGGACATGACCTCTGTGAACCATCGCTTGAAGGCCAAAACGGGGGGGGCGATTAGTGTCATTCTCGCTGCCCTGTGACGCCGCAAACTTCCTGATCCACTTCTCCCAGGAGTTTGAACGGGGGAAAGGCGTAGACGTCCATCCCCGTCCAATCCCATAGGATGGCGTCTATTGCTACTGCTCCCAGTCGAGAACAGGGGAGCAGTAAAAAGGAGTCTCTTCGTCTTCGATGTTGCAAAGAGATCTACTAATGGACGTCCCCATAGTCTCCACAACTCTTGGCAGACCTCTAGATGAAGAGTCCATTCGGTCGCAAAGAGTTGATGTCGACGACTGAGAAGATCCGCCCGGACATTTTGAACTCCTGAAACAAACCTCGCCAGGATCATTATGTTCCGTGCTTTTGCCCAAGAAGGATCTCTCTCGCTATCTCGAACAGGGACCCGCCAGAGTTGTCCCCCCCTCCCCCCCCCCCCCCCCCCCCCCGTTTCTTGATATATGCAAGAGCCGTGGTATTGTCCGAGTTGATCTGGACAACTCGGCCAACAACTCGTCCCTCGAAGATCTGGAGAGCCAACCGAATTGCTTCCAACTCTTTGAGGTTTAAGTGCCAGGACCTCTGTTTCCCCTCTCCAGAGGCCTGACACTTAATTCCTCCATCCCCAGTGTTGCTCCCCAGCCCACCATGGACGCGTCTGAGAACAACATTAGGTCGGGGCTCAGAAGGGTGAGGGACAATCCTTCTAAAAGCTTGACGGGATCGTGCCACCACTTCAGGTGATCCTTGACCGACTGAGAGATTCTCAAAGTCGCGACTAGGTCTTCCTTGTTTTTCCAGTTCTCCGCTAGGAAAAACTGGAGCGGCCTGAGGTGCAGCCTCCCTAGGGAAACAAACTTCTCCAGCGAGGAAATGGTCCCCAGCAGACTCATCCATTCCTTCGCCGAGCATGTCTCCTTCCCTAAGAAGTTCTGCTGACGTTCCAGGGATGGAAAAGCTCGAAAAGCCGCTGAACCCATCTGAATCCCCAGATATACGATGGACTGCGTAGGGATCAGATGGAACTTTTCGAAGTTGACTAGTAGGACCTAGGGCGTTCGTCAGCTGCAACATCGTATGAAGGTCCTCCAGACACCTTGACTCCGACGACGATCGGATGAGCCAGTCGTGTAGGTAAAGTGAGACCCTTATCTTTGAGAGGTGAAGCCATTTCGCATGAGAAGCGTGAAGACCATAGGCGCTGTACTTAGCCCGAAGCAGAGAGCTCGGAACTGGAAAACCTGTCCCTTCAAGACGAACCTCAGGAACTTCCTTGATTGAGGATGGATCGGGACGTGGAAGTAGGCATCTTGGAGGTCCAAGGACACCATCCAGTCCCCTGGTCTTAAAGCTCCTAGAACAGACTGAGATGTTTCCATCTTGAACCTTTCATTTCTTATAAAAAGGTTCAGCCTACTGACGTCCAGGACAGGTCTCCATCCCCAGACTGCTTCGGAACCAGGAACAACCTGTGTAGAAGCCTGGGGGAATCTAACGTTAGAACCTGTTCTACGGCTCTTCTCTATCATTTGCTCGAGAAGATCGAGGAGAATCTGTTGCTTCATCGGCTGGTATGAGGGTGACAGGTCTATGGGCTTCGTGCTCAGTGGAGGAGCTGAAATGAAAGGTATCTTGTAACCTCTCTCGATTATCTTGAGGGACCAGGTGTTCCGTCCCTCTTACTCTCCATGCCTCTGCCAAAAGAACGAGTCTCTCGCTCCGACCAGTGTCTGAAGGGCAGAGACGTCACTTCCTACCTTTGGGTTTTGAGGAGGTCCTGCCTCTAGAGAAGCCCCTTCCTCGAGGAGAAGCTCTCGAGGAAGCTCCACCATGAAAGGGCTTAAACTCTTCTTGGGGGCTTGTGCGACTCGGGTAGAAGACTGGGCCGTACGACGTCTAGAAGACTGGGTCAAGAGGTCCTGCGTCGCCTTTTCCTGAAGGTTAATGGACAGAATCCTTCACCATGGACTGCAGGAAGAGATGTGAAGAAAAAGGGGCAAACAACAACTCTGCCCTCTGTGCAGCAGACACTGACTTTGCTGTAAAGCTGCAGTATAGCGCACGTTTCTTCAGGAGCCCGGTAGCGAGGTGGGATGCCAGTTCATCGGAACCATCCCTGACTGCCTTATCCATGCATGCTAATACACTGGATAACTCTTCTAAAGAAATCAAGTCAAGGCTCCTGGACTGCAGGTCCAGGGCCCCCAAACACCAATCCAGGAAGTTAAAACTTCCAATGTCCTGAAGATTCCTTTGAGATGGTGATCGATTTCCGACATCGTCCAGGAAACATTAGCCGAGGAAGGAAAGATCTCCTCGGAGCATCTACCAGGTTGGTAAATAAAATCGCCTTGGGAAGAAGGAAAGAATTTTGTTTTCAAACCCGCTTCCTCTCCCGTCTCATACCAAATTCCAGCTCTCCGCTTAGCCTCGCTGGAGGAAGAGCAAAGGAAGTCTTGCCCCGCGCCTTCCTGGAGTCCATCCAGTCATGGATCCTCTTGAATGCTCTCTTTGTAGAGAGTTAAGTGGCCATCTTAACGAAGCCAGGCGGCCTTCCTTGTCTTCGATGAGGCCAACTGTGGAGGCGGAGAGCGAGGAACCGGGGCCTGAAACTTGTCGGTAAACAAGTCTTTCAGGAGGCGGTTAACGTCTTATAATCCGAAGAAGATGACGCCGTAGGCTCTTCATTATCAGCAGGACGAGAGTCACTCGAAGACTCTCCTTCCTCTAGGGAATAGCAGAAGGGTCCTTAACAGACCGTGAAGTAATCAAGCCCTGAGGTCCCGTTCGTAAAAGGGGGCCTCTATCTGAAGGAGGGTTCGAAGAAGAAATTCGGGTATGTTTCACCGCCAATTCCGAAGCTTTAAGTTCCTGTAAGGAACGTCCTGCGGAGCGTCCTTTTGAAGAGCGTCCTTGCAGGAATCCTGCCGAATGTCTTGACGTGTAGGGCGTCCATAGCTTTCTGAAGAGCGTCTTGGCAAGTGCTCTGGCAAGCGTCATGATGTGTAGGACGTCGAGCGTCTTCAACTTAAAGGCGTCCTCACGACGTCTCGTGTAGGACTCGAGCGTCCTTGAAAGCCTACAGGGGCTTGTCGAGCTTTTTGGTGCATCGAACGCCGAGCGTTCTGAAAAGCATCCTCCCGAGAGCCTTGTCGAGCGTCCTGATGCATAGAAACGTTGAGCTTCTTGAAAGGCGTAAGATCTTGCCAAGCGTATTGGTGCATAGAACGCCGAGTGTTATGAACAGCATCTTCCGCGAAGGTCTTGCCGAGTGTCTGATGCATAGAACGTCATGCGTCCCGAAAGGAAAGGCGTCTTTACGAGGGTCTTGTCGAGTGTCTTGATGTTTAGAACTCTCTTGAGGCGCGTCCCGAAAAGGAGAGAGACCCACGTCAAGAGAAGCGTCTTGGAAAGCTTCCTGACGTGACATGTAAGACACAAAAGTGTCCACCCGATCAACTTGAGAGGCGTCTTGCAAGTCCACCGTCGCTCCTGAAGTGCTTGCAAGTCTCACGTCGCTCCTGAAGTGCGCGAGTGTCATACTCAGATGTACGGTGATCATCGTCAGTACGAGTCTTCTGGACGTTCCCGACCTCCTGACAAAGGCGACGGCGGCCTGTGCGACAATCTTGCGCCTCTGTCACGTTCATCAATACTCCTAGAGTCTCTCAAAGAAACGCTTCCGCGTTCTCGAATGAGTAGGCGGGATCTAGAAGGCGACGAAGCTGGGGAGGTCGACGAACGAGGAGAAGAAGAAGGAAGGACTGCCTGGTTCTCTTGACAGGCAGCCATAGATCCTTCCCTACGACGACGGGGGGTTCTTGCTCCTCTCTCTTTGCGAAGTACGAAGCCAACTGTTGTTGCATTGGTACAAGGATCTCCCTAGAAGGAGAAGATCCATGGCCAGGAGCGAGGGGACGCCTTCTCCTTTTTCTCAGGAACAAATTTAGAGTGATCGGAGCACTCAAAAGCGTCCTCTTCCGATGATGTCCTGGGTCCTCTTCTGAGGGGGAATGTCCTCGAAGCATTCAGGAGACGACTGAAACGTAGGTCGAGAAGGAGGACGTGGAAGTGTCCTCTTCTCTAAAACCTCTCTTAAGAGGGCGCAAAGAGACAGCCGCCTGTGCGACATCTTGCGTCTTTGCCACTCTCATCATGAGAGGCCCTCCAAGAGCTCCAACCCCGGTGAGGGAGGACGCCTCAGAGGACGAAAAATGACAATTTGTTGAAAATTGCATTTTTCCTAACTATACAAACCTGAGGTCCCTTTAACAATAGGAAGTAGCTAGCGGCAGCTGGAACGGTCGTAAGCTTCAACAAGGGGAGAACGGTAGTTTAACTGCTGTCCGACAGGACTGGGAGGTAAACAAATCACTTTTTGCTTTTGGCCCATGCAAAATACGCAGAGTGAGGGGTGGCATGAGGAGGGACTATAATGTAAAGGACCTCAGGTTTGTATAGTTAAGGAAAAATGCAATTTTCGACAAATTGTCATTGTTCCGATACGTAATACAAACCATCGGTCCTTTAACAATAGGAAGACTCACTTCTTGGTGGGAGGAATCTGAGTCTTTTGATGAACAGACTGGTGTTCGTCCATCCCTGGAATGCCTCCCTGGTCGTAAGAGCGAGGGAGGGATCCAAGCCTCTGTCCGATTGATCGGGGTGTGCACCGCAGGATCAATGGTCAGACCTCTGGGCCGAGTACTAAGAGAGAGGCAAGCGTATCTCTCGTACCAGCAAGCAAGAACTTGTTCCTGTTTGCAAGAGGCAACATAAAGTATGGGTTGTCTCAAGCTGGCATCCACTTCCTCCCCTGTTGGAGGAAGTGGTGGATATACGCTCCTATCCCTAGTGAAAGGGATAGGATGGGGCTCTGTTGAGTAGCTCACCTGCATCTTGTCCTTATCCAGCAGGGTGACGACCGTGTCCCTCTAACCACAGGTAGAGGGGAAGAAAAAGATGGGAAGAGGAGCCAGTCACACTCTCATTCACTCATCCATTCTTACAGTCACACCAGGACTCGATGCTGTTCAGACCTGCGAGGGTCTGGGTTCGCTACACAACGTGTTGAGCAGCCCACCACGGGTGCCAAGGAAAAAGATCCAAGGACCTGTGGGCAATATCCCGAAGGTAGAAGGAAGGGCATGTGGTCTGGTTGGACCAGACCCCTGCCTTCAGTACCTGCGCCACGGAGAAGTTCTTGCGGACAAGGCAGCATCTCCTTCGCATCGAAGGCGGTGAAGTCCATTAGGGAGGGGATTGTGAACGACTCGAACCAATCGTCAGGGACCGAAGGGTTCTGAGTCTTCGCTACGAAGTTCGGTACGAAATCGAGCGTCACGGATCCCCATCCCCTGGATGCTTGACTTCGCAGGAGAAGTCATGCAGTTCCTCAGAGGAAAAGATGGAAATAGTCGCATGAACCTATCCCTCTTCTCTACTTCAGTGATGTCCAGTACCCATACTGGTCTGTCCGTTGCCACGAAGTCTCTCGCATCCTCCTATCCCCATGCAGCGAAGTTCTCGGTAGTGGATAGGACACCAACACTCCATGGTGGGTGTCAATGGTATGGGTACTGTGACAAGCTATTAAAACGAAGTAATGATTGCTCTGTAACAACCGAACTAAGTCAACAGCGTAGTTTGTAACTGACTCGGGCGCTCTGACAGCTGCCGACTGACTGCGTTCGGTAGGAGGCAAGTTTGTCAAAGCATCGAGTAAGTCACGTGACCTTCGCCTTTAAAAGGTTATGCCGAGAGACCAAACAAATAATGTATTTGTTTGTCACCCAATGCTGGACAGCGAGGTGATGATTCTCTTAAGGCATGTGCCCAACAGGCGAAAGTCAATTGCCTTCTAGAGACCGAGGTCCCTGAAGGTAAAACATCTCATGGTTGTTGAATCTCAGCTAAGGAGAAACAACACTATGTACCGTTGAAGACGAAGGTAGATATTGAATGCAACCTACGTCTTCACAGATGAATCGAGAGAAGGATTCTCAAGATTCATAACCTGTGCTTACAAATGACTGAAAACGCTAACCGCTATTTCATTGCTGTCCGGTGAGAAGTCGTAGTTGCAATGAAACGGGGCGTTCTTCAGTAATGAAAACACAGGGGAAAGCCGCCTGAAGAACTGCTTCTCATGGGCTGAACATCTGGAAGTAGAGCTGTCAGGTCGGAGAGTAGGCGATGTCTTCTGACATCTCGTAATTCGGGTTGAACAATGAACAATTGTACACCTACGAATACGAGATATTTTGAAGACAAACTCAGATGTCTGCAAAATCATTCGCATTATCGCAGTGCGATGCAGCGGGAGACTTGTAGAGACTTCTGTTACCGTGCGGTAAACAGAAAGATGAAAGAGTCCAAGAGATACTCTGTTGAAAATTCTCGCAATGTCGAAGGCGATGGAATCTAGCGTCACAGCAGTAGATGGTCCTTTATTATTGCGAGAATCCCCGTTAATCAGAGACCTAAGTCCATGATTGTTGGGCAGAGATACGGTTCGGTAGTCAATCAAAGCAGGGGAGAGAGAGACATACATGACCGTGCATATCGGAGGCCCAGCTGATACTGAGCTGCTATCAGGCAGTTCAATACGCAGTAGTTGAGCCTGAGCTCTCGCTGACTCGTCATCCTGAGTTGCCAGGTAATCCATTATTCCACGAAGGAATGCGTTCGGCTAGAACTACCGAGCATAAAAGATATGCTCGAGCAATTATATTTAGGCGAAACAAATTCGGTAAATATAAAATTTAAATGGTGTTGTGTGGGACAAAACCATAATAAATATAAAAGTTGAAATGGTGTTGTCGACAAAACCATAAGTATATAAAAAAGTTGAAAATGGTGTTGTCGTGACAAAACCATAAGTATATAAAAATTGAAACTGAAAACTCCTGGGAGGTTGCAGGCACACCCGAGTTGCAGTTCAATTAGAATACTTCTCTTATAAGTCGCAATCCGTAGATTAAACTAGGATATGCGCCTACCCACCCCTCGGACAATTCAACTGCTTAGTAGAATCATGTCGCGAGGTTAATATACGTAGTATATTTGTAGGATTCTGAACAACGATCTCCATCCTAAATTCTTTCCTTCAAGAAAACAAAATAAGGATTGGAGATCGACCACCTTCGATCTCTATCAAAGAGTGAAGGAGAAGTCTTCCTCGAAGGAAAGCTTCAATGGTGAACAGAATACTAAGACGATAGTTCAAGCCAAACTGGATATTCCCGTCCGATCTTCTCTATTCCAGGTTGGTCGGCCACTGTGAGATAGTTTCTTTCAGCAGCAGTCTTCTTCCCAATGCTAGAAATTCCAGGAATAGGAATTCGACATAGGCGAGGTTCCCGATATCGTGTATATGGGGATTCTCGTCTCGCTCACTTTGGACCGTCGTGGTCTCGCGTAAGTGTTTGGAGATCGTAAAAAACTCGAACACTGAATGCGCTAGAAATTCCAGTAGAATTCTAAGCAGTCTGCGAAACCCCCGCCGAATTCGTCAAACGATACGGCTGGTGGTCTCTCGATTCCCGTAGAAATCGAGAATGGGGCAGGATTCCTCCTCAACGACCGGGGCTTACGTCAGGTAGGACCCGAAGGTCACACCCCGGTAGCGCAGTCCCGAACGTGGGATCCTACAGAGAAATCTCTGTAGGATCCCTCCCCTTTCCCTCGTAGCCGTAAGGAGAGAGGGAATGGGGGAGGAATTGGATACTCGCTCGCCTTCCCAGTGGAACTAGCAGTAGGAGAAGAGTAGGAGCAGCCATCGCCTTGCGGCGATGGCCTCTCAGAGTCTGGGAAAACGTATCGTCAGGAGAAAACGTTTTCCCGCGGAGGGTTACGAACTCTCACTGTAGGTAAGGGTCTGCCGCCACTGTGAACGTCGTCTGGTGGGGCTGATCGACACCTGACAGGAGAGAGCCGATACCGTCCTCCGACTCATTCCAGTCCTCGTCGAGGTCGAAACCTCTCAGGAGGACCGAAGGAGTATTTAAATACGGTGTCCGAAGACACGTAGAAACGCCGCTGTCGCAGTAGAGGAGGTGGAAGTAGCTTGATCGACAGGCCAGAACTGAGAGAGCCTTCTTGTCCGGAGATGAGAGACTCTGGTTCGAGACAGAATCGGCAAGCTCCGATCGCGGCAGACCCACCGTCGGTTTGGTTTCCCTCTCGGGTCCCCAAAACGACTCGAGCAGAGACGTGGTCTCTGCTGGTGGGAGCGGCAATCCTTCCGCAAGGTCATTATGCTGACGAATCAGCTTAATGACTTCTGCAAATTCCTCTGTATCTCGGGAGTAACCGCGTCTTGCGGAGTAGGACCGTCCAGTCCCTCCAACAAGAACAGATCCCGAGATACTCCTCCTTCAGAAGGAGGAACAGCGGCAGACCCCCTGACGGTCGCCTCCAGCTACTTGCGCGTATGTCCTGGTCGGTCCTAGAACCGTGCCTGGTCCATACGGCGTCATAGCGGGATCGCGAGCGGCGCACTCTCGCGATCCCTCATAGGTACCGTCGCTCCTCCCGGTGTAGCCCGAGGAGTTGAAGGTACAGGAGAGGCAGACCTGACGCTCCCCCCTAGCTCGCTGGCAGGACCAGCGTGCTTGGAGGGCTGCTGCTGATCGTCCCACCGCCCGCGGTGGCGATCGAGCAGCAGGCCTAGCCTTGCCGCTCGCCTGGGGCGAGAGGCTCGGCTGAGAACGTCGACGCTGATCTCTAGCGTCAGGCGAGCTGTTGCTGGTTACCGTCTCCGCCCGGTCCCGATGGGAGCGGCGTCAGGTGACCTGCTAGGCTCTTGTCGCGGTGAGACCGGTGAGCGTCCTCTCGGCGCGTTGAGCCGCTGGTACCAGCCGTGGCTGGTACCGACGACCGCGGGGACCCCTTCCTCGCCTCAACCCGTGGCTGGTCAGCGACCGTCACGTCAACCCGAGCAGCCAGCTGGTCGCTGCGAGAGCGTCCACTGGCCTAGCGAGAGTCGTCTGCACGACACTCGCCAGTCTTCTGCTCCGCGCTTCGGTCTTGGCGGCAAGCGAGCTCGGGTGTCAAGACTTTGGCTGGACGGTCTCCAGCGGGAGACCGTCCACTCGGTACTTCTCGCTAACGAGAAGCCGAGGCGGATCCTGGTTTAGCGGCAGAACCGCTAGAACCAGGCGAGGAAGTGCCAGCCGAAGCTGGTACTCCTCTGGTCCCCGTCTTCTTCTCCTTGGTAGAAGAAAAGACGGGCCCTGTTCCCGAGGGAGCAGGAGGACCAGCAGAAGAGCTCCCCGAATCGCCGGAGCGAGACGTGGGCCCTTAGAAGGTCCCGAAGGTGAGGCCTTCTTTAGGGGGGAAAACCCACGGGTTACCAGCTTGGTCAAAAAGCCTGCAAGAGCCCCGGCCGCTGGTCCTGGCAAGAGTACACCTGAGCGTCTCTCACCAGCCTGCTGCTCCGTGCCGCGTCTTGGCGCCAGAGCGAACTCTGGCGCCGAAACTTGGCTGCACGGTCTCCCGAGGGAGAACGTACACTCGGGATCTCTCGCGAACGAGAGACCGAGCCGGAACCTGGCGTAGCGGCATCGCCGCTAGCACCAGGCGAGGAAGTACCAGAGCTAACCGATACTCCTCTGGTCCCCGACTATCTCTTCCTTACGGAATGGGGAGATGGGCCGCTCCCGAAGGAGCAGGAGGACCAGCAGAAGGACCCCCCGTCCCACCGGGGTGGGACGGGCCCTTAGCAAGTTCCCGAAGGAGACTTCTTAGGGGTGAAGGCAGCCTTCTTCTTCTTCGGCTTATGGGCTTTAGAAGTCGAAGGGGAAGAGGCAGCAGCAGACGATGAAGACGAAGATGACAGCTTCCTCTTCTCCTCTTCCTCGTCAGCTCACGCAGGACAGTCGTCAGGTCCTCCATCCAAGGTCCGGAGCCGGGGATATTGCCGAAGCAACACGGCCCGACTGCACCTGTCCGGAAGGACCTGGGACTGGGGAAGACACACCGTGGGCAGGACCAGCATGGACAGGCTCAGGAACCAGGAGCGACAGGAACAGCAACCAGCTCAGGAGCGGCAGGAACAGCGGCAGCGGTAGACCCAGAAGGGACAGCCAAGCCAACAGCGGGAATCACATCAGCGGCAGGTACGGCAGGCCCGAGCGATCGCCTCGTAGAATCATCGGCAGCCAGCGGAACCTGGGTCCTGGCGGCCGGTCCAGGGGCGAGCTGCTGGAACAGCGTAAGTCTGGGGCAGGCAGGCAACACGAAGAAACAGGGGCGGCGGCGGCAACCCCACCTCGGTACGGCGGCGGCCCTAGTAGCGGCAGACGGCGTCATCGACACAGCATGGGGAGTGTAGACCAGGAGGGGGGGGAGCAGCATAAGCGGCCGTGGTAGTAGTGGAGACCGCCCCAGACCTCGCTAGACGCTGCAGCAGCCCATGGATGCTAGGCATGCCCTGCCGCCGCGGTGGTCCATACCTGTCCAAGGTCGTCTCCCACGGATGTAGCACCTGCGGTAACATAGATAGATTAGTAAGAGGGGTTCCCTCACGCACGGGGGAAGACATGCCCCACCCCCGAAACACAAGGAAGACCCCAAATACAAAATACAACGAAGAAGCTGAGCGGGGGGCAGGAAGGAAGACGAAGAATCGGATACCAAGGGAGTCGCGGGAGAGCTTTCCGACGACTTCCTGGCGACCTTCGCTTCCCCTACCCCGCACAGCAGTGAAAAGTAATATGGAAAATGAAACAGAATACTGCCCTTGCGATTCACTTCATAGAACTTAAAAGGGGAAAAGATCATTCCCGGGTAAGAACGGGAAACTTGATCCAATAAATATGATGCTATCATAAAACCAAAATATATGAAAATGAAACAGAATACTGCACTTGCGATTTTCACTTTCACATAAAAAAATCGTAAGGATCAATTTCCCGGTAAGAACGAAAATTGATCCAAATTAAAATTTCATGCAAATAAATAAATGAAAATGAAAGAATATTGCAATTGCGAATCCACTTTTATTGCATTCTATTATACAAAATTAAAAGGCTCGTGCCGAGCGCAATCACACTCTCGGTAACGAACGCACAGGGCAAAAATATAATGAAAAGAGTACTTACATTTTTCAATTACACACTTTCGCCCAAAATACATGACTCGGCGCGAGCACGCCCGCCCTCGGCACCGAGACATAATTCAAGGGTTCAATTCATGAAAAGAGAGGAAATCGCCGCATCTACGGCGATAACTCCATGTTGGTTCATAATTAAGTAATGAAAATGAAAACAGTGTATTACAGTTTTCATTTTCAAGTCAAACAAACCATTAGTAGAAAACACAATATAAACAAAGCATACGACGATGAAGCGGGCAGAGAGCGATGACGAACACGTCCTTCACACCTGCGGCCGAAAGCAAAAGTGATTTGTTTACCTCCCAGTTCGCGCGCGGACAAGCAGTTAACTACCGTTCTCCCCTTGTTCGAAGCTTACGACCGTTCCAGCTGCCGCTAGCTACTTCCTATTGTTAAAGGACCGATGGTTTGTATTACGTATCGGAAAACAAACACTCTTTAAGGATTCGTGCACGTGCACGATCCTTGGCAGCCTGGGAAGCGTCAACAGGTTCTGCCGAAGGGACGCCAGACCAGTGGATAGTCCCCGTAACCCTCCTTCGGCTTTCGACTTCCCCACTCCCTATGTCCTGGGAGTCCGACAGAGGTCTAGACCTAAAGGCTTATGGGACCGATCTGACGGCCCCTCTACAACACTAGGGGCACCAAAACTATCACTACACTTCAATACATTGGATTGGAGCGCGAGCACTTTCGACTCCAGGGCACGAATAGACTCCATAATCGTCGAAAGGGCATTTCCTTCTGTAGACACCACCTCATTGCCCGAAGGCAATACTACGGGGTTAGGTGTAACAAAATCTACAGGGGCGGGTTAGCATGAGACAAATTACTACCCTGACTTCTATAAATTGAAGCACTCCTGGAGGAAGACCTCTGATTCTATCACGCTCAAGCTGCGTATATAAGAATCATACGTCTTCCACTCAAGATCAGTCAAATTTCTCACACTCCTTACATCTATCATTCAACAACAAACATGCCCCTACACCTCGTGCATACCAAGTGAGGGTCTACCGAAGCTATCCGTAGCCTCACCCTTACACTCTTGTACACAACACACCCTGAAAACTAGTAGAACTAGATCCAGACATCTTATTTCAAGAACAGTCGAAGCCAAAATCAAAATCAAAATCAAACCACGATAGTGTATGCCTAGCCACAAATCCAAGTCAATAAACCAAAAGACAATCAGGATATCAAGTGGCAATGAAGTTTTCAAAATCCTAAGACGGAGGTACTTGGAAAACAGGTGTTTACAGTACCGGCGAGAGAAAATCTGAATAGAAAACAAAATGGGAATGGTTCCTGATACCCAGCCTCCCAGCGGCGGGATGGGTACTAACCACCTGGCCGAACCACTGCGTGTGCCGGGAGTTTTGAAATTCTGTCAGACTTCGGAGAATACAGCTATATATATATCTGACAGGTAAGTTTCATGAACAAAATAAGACGTAAAAATAGTTCACGACAGCAAAGGATGACAACTCGTTACCTAATACATTTACTGCAGCAAACCCGTACACATCTATTAAATCCATTATCCAATACTCAAGAGGGTAGTCATCTACATTTACATTTATCAATCAATAACCCTGTATCCCAGTTTGATTAAAAGCAGATCAAAGGCAATTTGGTAAAATTGCAGACTATTAACACCTGCCATAATTATCTGTTTACACGTACAAGCAGAATGGGCGGGCACCAATTTTTAGTAGCAACCCCTCTAGAATGAATGTCAAAAGCATAAACAAAACACAGTAAATAAATATAAACAAAATACATACATAAAAATACACAAAGTAAAAATCTCGATTGAAGACTAGCAGGAAACAAGCCACGGTAAGTAGTTCTGAAATTTTACTGCATATTTCAAGAGGCATGTATCGTAACCTACCTAACTTTTCCTTAACCTAACCTATCCTAAACTACTTTGGTGGAAGTAGTTTTGCATTATCTAAATTTGTGCAGTCAAGGTACAATGATGATGAAATACCTCTTCGCAATAAGAAAAGCTTATCCAACAATTGTTAGAATACTAAACATCACTGCCTGAAAATGAAGGCCACAGAAAGTTGAGACTTACTTCTACCCTTCCCCACTTAATAGGGTAAAAAAACCGCATGGTACAGGGGTGGACCATGTACGATCAATGTGTACAACTTAAAAAAAACGTACATTATAACGCGTCCTGACATCGGAGATGGGCATCAGACGCGACTTCTTGTTGGTGAGAAACGGAGCTAAAGACCTATATTCCGGTGTCAGGACGCGTTATAATGTACTTTTCTTGGGGTTGTACACATGATCGTACATGGTTCACCCCTGTACCATGCGGTTTTTTTACCCTATATTTGTATGAAATTTTCAATTTTGAAATTACAGGTATATATTTATATAAACTACATAATATACACTACAATATGTATAATATGAAGTTTTTATTGTAAAACTAATATTGTTTAATACCTACACCTGGAACACCTGAACTAGCCCTGGTCACTTACCAGCCCGAACCATCATTTATTAAAAATTTACCAAATCTTTGGTTAAAATAAACGATCAGTGTTGCCAATCTCCTGGCAAACACCCTCGTTACCTAGTTACCAGCCCACCGCTAGTAGCCCTGCCTCACGGGCCGGTCACACCTGCCCTCTCACGTCAATCAAAACTCAATAACTCTGTATGAGAGGGGAGGAGGGTGGGAATCATTCAGGTGTTCATGGTAGGTATTACAATATTAGTTTTACAATAAAAACTTCATATTGCAATACACCCCCTTGAAGCTACCTGAACTAGGCCCGATTAACAACATTAATTTGGAGGTGGGGAATCAATCTGCCCGGCCCTCCACTGTACTAGTTGTCAGTCAATATAATTGAGTACGCGAGTCAGTCTCAAGTTCATTTGTCACTGTCCAAGCTAATCTCCCATGTGGCCTTCTAGGCCTGCCATATGTGGAGGGAAAAAACTCCCTACACCTCTACCCTAAGGTCAAAACTCATTGAGTGCGGAAGGGATACAAACCCCTGTTTCCTCTCAGCTGGCTATGTGCCTCACCTGAGTAGAGGAAAAACTGAAGACCTCCCATGTGGCTCTCGGCCTCTCGTGTATGGAGGATCTGAAGACCTCCCATGTGGCTCTCGGCCTCTCATGTATGGAGGGAATCTGAAGACCTCCCATGTGGCTCTCGGCCTCTCATGTATGGAGGTTAACTGAAGACCTCCCATGTGGCCTTAGGCCTCTCATGTACGGAGGAGACAACCATGTCCATCGGTGCGTCTGCGACGGTGTCGTCGATCGTAGTGATGTCCTCTTGTAGTGTTGTACCTGCCTGTCTGTACTCTGCCTGGTTGGCACTTGAAAGAATACCCTCAGATAGACCTAGACATGTTCTTTCCTATCTGTCCTAATACTTAAAATCCTCTTGTGATATATCATATCATGAATACCTTATACATATTCCTAATAGTCGCTCCCTACTCTACTACTCAGACAGCAAGATTGTGGGTTTAAAAATAGAATTAGGCCAAAGCGAGTATGGGACCTATGAGGTCAGTCAGCGCTGAAGGGAAATTGAGAAAGTTTGAAAAAGGTGTGAAAGGAAGAAAAACCTCTGTTGCACAATGAGTCCAGTGTTAGGAGAGCGTGGAAAATAGGATGAGAGAATATGGAGAGAATATGAAATCAGAAAAGTGAGAGAGAGAGAGAGAGAGAGAGAGAGAGAGAGAGAGAGAGAGAGAGAGAGAGAGAGAGAGAGAGAGAGAGAGAGAAACACAATCGTCTAGGATAAAGAGAGAATATAAAAATCAGGGAGAGAGAGATAAAATCAGGGAGAGAGAGAGAGAGAGAGAGAGAGAGAGAGAGAGAGAGAGAGAGAGAGAGAGAGAGAAATTACGATCGTCTAATATCTCCACCTCCGCAAATTGCAGCAAGTTAAAAGGGTATTATCTTAACGATAATACTCGTATAACTCCGTACAGCTATGAACAACCGAACGAGAACTTGTTGCTAATGCGATCGACTCCTATAACAACATCACTTTATTGTATTGATCAGCGTGTGACAGTAATCGAATCCGATAGCAGCTGAAGCTAATAAGGCAAAATTACGTTCATCAGCAACCTGGACAGAAGTCCCCGAGCTTTGTATGAATTCCAACGCAGCCGTGGTAAAAGAAACTAATAGCATGAAAGAGCTCATTACTGTGTTTTCACACAGACAAAGGATTAATAAAAAAAAAAAAAAAAAAACGTATATGAAGTGTAAGGTTCGTAATACCTATGAAAACGAGTGAAAAACGAACGGAATCCTAAATTTAACGCCATCTAACCCGAGGGAAAAACTAGCTTCCAATGAGACGTATCAGTCAAATTTTGGTCTTAAAATGACAATTTGTCGAAAATTGCATTTTTTCCTAACTATACAAACCTGAGGTCTTTAACAATAGGAAGTAGCTAAGCGGCAGCTGAACGGTCGTAAGCTTCGAACAAGGGGAGAACGGTAGTTAACTGCTTGTCCGATCGTCGCGCGCCGCGCGACTGGGAGGTAAACAAATCACTTTTGCTTTTGGCCCATGCAAAATACGCAGAGTGAGGGTGGCATGAGGAGGGACTTTTATGTTAAAGGAACCTCAGGTTTGTATAGTTAGGAAAAATGCAATTTTCGACAAATTGTCATTTGTTCCGATACGTAATACAAACCATCGGTCCTTTAACAATAGGAAGACTGATTCTTGGTGGGAGGAATCTGAGTCTTTGATGAACAGACTGGTGTTCGTCCATCCCTGGAATGCCTCCCTGGTCGTAAGAGCGAGGGAGGGATCCAAGCCTCTGTCCGATTGATCGGGGTGTGCACCGCAGGATCAATGGTCAGACCTCTGGGCCGAGTACTAAGAGAGAGGCAAGCGTATCTCTTCGTACCAGCATTGTAAGAACTTTTTCCTTTACATGAGCCAATGTAAAGTAATGGGTTTGTCTCATGTTGGCATCCACTTCTCCCCCTTGTTGGAGAAGTGGTGGATATTTACTCCTATCTCTAGTTAAAGAGATAGGATGGAGCTCTGTTGAATAGCTTACCTGCATCTGACTTCCTTTCCAGCAAGGTAACGACCGTATCCCCTCTGCCCACAGGTAGAGGTAGAAAAAGATGGTGAAGAGAAGCCAGTCACTCTCTCATTCACACATGCATTCTCCCAGTCATACCAGGAATCGATGCTGTTCTGCTGCTCGGGTGCGGGTAAGCTTACACAACGTGTTGAGCAGCCACCACAGGTCCCAAGGAAAAAGTATCCAAGGACTTGTGGGCAATATCCCGAAGGTAGAAGGACGTGAAGGTGGTCTGGTTGGCCCAGACACCTGCCTTCAGGACCTGCGCCACGGAGAAGTTTCTTACGGAACGCTAGGAGGGTCCGATACCTCTGACTTCGTGGGCTCTCGGTCGGAGCGTACGGATGTCGTCGCTACCATCAGCTTCGTACGCTCTCCTGATCACCTCACGTAGCCAGAAAGAAAGCGTGTTCTTGGAGACTTCTTTCTTGGTAACCCCAGTGCTAACGAAGAGGCGTCGACACTCAGGCCTGAGATGTCGAGTTCTCTTCAGATAGCGCCGTAGCGCCCTCACAGGACAAAGCAGCATCTCATCCGCATCATTATCGGTGAAGTCCAGGAGGGAGGGGATCGTGAAAGACTCGAACCTGTCGTCAGGGATCGACGGATTCCTGAGTCTTAGCTACGAAGTTCGGGACGAAATCGAGCGTCACAGATCCCCAGCCTCTGGTATTGTTTAACATCATAAAGAAGGCCATGTAGTTCCCCTACTCTCTTCGCCGATGCCAGGGCCAGCAAGAAGAGGGTCTTGAGGGTCAGATCCCTGTCTGACGACTCTCGGAGTGGTTCGAAGGGTCTTCGAGTCAAACTCCTAAGTACGAGAGTCCACATCCCACGCAGGGGGCCTGAGTTCCCTGGGTGGGCAAGACCTTTTTTCGAAGCTCCTCATTAGCAAGGATATCTCGAACGAATTCGAGATGTCCAGTCCCTCAGTTTTAGGACGAGAGCCAGGGCGGCTCTATATCCCTTAACTGTGGGTACTGAGAGGAGCTTCTCTCGGCGAAGAAACACGAGGAAATCCGCTACCTGCTGAAGAGTGGGCTCTGAGAGGAGACAGACCCTGTCTACGACACCAACCACAGAAGACGGCCCACCCATCTTCCCCTGGTACACAGCTGCAGAGGACTGTCTGACGTGTCCAAGCCATCTCTGTTGCTGCGCTACGAGAAAAGCCTCTCGTTCGCAAGAGATGGTGGATAACAGCCAGCCGTGAAGTTGAAAAGGGACTGGACTGCTTGGTGGCCGTTCACGTTACGTGTGGCTGGGCTAGAAGGTTGTGCCAGGTGGGGTAGTTCTCTCGGTGCGTCTGCAAGAAGAGCAGCAGGTCCGGATACCAAACGGCCTGAGGTCGTTTGGGAGCCACCAGGATCATTCTGAGATTGGGAGTGACCACGCTCGACTGATCACTTTCCGAATCAGACAGAAGGGAGGAAAGGCGTAAGTGAAGAGGTTGTCCCAGGGGTGTTGGGAGCGTCCTCTGCAGCTGCCCATGGGTCCGGCACAGCTGAGAAGAAAACCTGAAGTTTCCTGTTGTGCCGGGGTGGGGTGGCGAACGAACAGGTCTACGACCGGTCGCCCCCACAGGTTGAAGAGCCTTTCCGCCACATCTTGGTGTAGGGACCATTCGGTCCTTATCACCTGATCCCGACGGCTGAGCTTGTCTGCTACTACATTCTTCTGCCTGGGAATGTAGCGTGCTGACAGCTCTATCGAGTGAGCGTGGCCCACTCGTGCACCTGCACTGTCCAACTGCATGGAGCGGAAGAGACACTAGCCCCCCCTGCTTGTTGACGTATGCCACTACTGTGGTGTTGTCGCACATCAACACCACTGAGTGGTCCCACCAAGCGGTCCCGAAACTCTTGGAGAGCGTTGAACGCTGCCTTGAGTTCCAGGACATTGATGTGAAGGTGCTTTTCGTGATGGTCCCACACACCTGCAGTCAGCAACTCCTCCAGGTGTGCGCCCCATCCCTCGGTCGATGCGTCTGAGAACAGAAGCATCTCCGGGGGGGGAGTGCGTATAGGCACTCCTCTTAAGAGGTTCTTGTCGTCGAGCCACCAGGCTAGGTCCTGCCTCACTTTGTCCGTGATAGCCACGGGAAAGTAAGGAGGATCCCTGGCCTGAGACCAACTCTCCCTTAGCCTCCACTGGAGAGACCGCAGGTGAAGACGCCCGTGAGGGACTAACTTCTCGAGTGACGACAGATGGCCGATCACGACTTGCCATTGCTGTGCTGCCTGTTCCTGCCGCGACAGGAACCGGCCGGCTGCCTTCCTGAATTTGCTGATACGCAAGTCTGCGGGAAAGACTTGCCCTGCTACCGTATCTATCAGCATACCCAGGTACTTCATCTTCTGCTTGGGTTCGAGATCGGACTTCTCGTAGTTGATCACGATCCCCAGATCGCGACAAAACCTTGAGGAGTCGATCTCTGTCCTGTAGCAACTGCGAGCGGGAGCTCGCCAGGACCAGCCAATCGTCGAGATACCTCAGAAGACGTATCCCGTTCGAATGGGCCCAAGCCGACACCAGAGTGAACACTCGCGTGAACACCTGTGGGGCGGTTGAGAGACCGAAAACAAAGTGCCCTGAATTGTACACCGTCCCGTCGAAGATGAAGCGAAGGTACTTTCTGGAGGACTGATGGATGGGTATTTGAAAATACGCGTCCTTCAGGTCCACCGAAAGCATGAAATCGTTCCCCCTGATCGAGTCGAGCACTGAGCGTGCCGACTCCATCGTGAACCGCGTCGTGCGAACGAAGCGGGTTCGGGAGAGAGAGGTCTATCACCGGGCGCCAGCCCCCCGATGCCTTCTCCACTAGGAAGAGGCGGCTGTAAAAGCCCGGTGACTGGTCCTCCACGATTTCTACAGCTCGTTTCGCCAGCATGGTCTTGATCTCCTGTCGAAGAGCGTTGTCCTTTGTTGATCCCCGGACATAGGTCTGTAGATGGACCGGTTTGGAGATGAGGGGGGGGTGCCGGGGGGGGCCGAGACTCGAAGGGTAGTATATATCCCTCCCGAAGGACATCTACTATCCAGTTCTCGGCGCCGTAGCGCTGCCAAGTCGCCCAATGGCTCGCCAGGCACCCCCCCACTTCCGGCAGCAGGTGAGGGGGAACGCCGTCCCTAGCGTTTCCCTCCTCGTTTCGACTTCTTTCCAGCACCTCCTCGGGAAAGGAGGGCTGGGAGGAGGGCTGATTTCGGCCTCCTCTAGCAGAAGTTGAAACAGCTGGAGTCTTCGCACAGGGTTTGGACGGTGCAACCGTCTTCGCCGCCGTGGAAGCGCTAGCCAAGCTCTTTGGTTTAGCCGCAGTTACTCGAGGTTGCCCAGAAAACCTTCGAGACTGCCTGGTGGACTAAGCGGTCACTCTCGTCAGTGCGCCGCCGCTTTCCACCGCAGCGTCCACCATCTCTCCAGGAAAGAGAGCTGGGGGAACTCCTAAGAGGTCCATTTTCGTAGCCCGAGTGCCGCTTCACGCCCGGCCCCCGCCCCCTTGGTCACTCGGGTAAGGACTGGCGTCCCTACGTCGAAGAACCAAGTTGGCCCACAGGTTAGCAGTCTGATGGGCGAGGTAAGAGATTGCTCTTCCTCCAGACTGGCACAGTCTCCTGAAAGAAGCGTCGTCTTAGAGAGCAGAACTCCCAGAGCCGGCCGCTACTTTGGATATTGTGAGGGACCACAAATCCAACAGGAAACTGCTGGAATGCTGCCATAGCGGTAGATTCCAGGGCAAGTGCCTCCTGCTGCGAGAACCATAAGTTCTCCGACAGGAGCTGCTGCAGGGACACACCTGGAGTCAGCCTCGCTAACTCCGGGTTAACCTGTTTCGGCAATATCGGGTCTTCAGATGGCACGTAAATCGCCTCTGCCGCTGTTAGAGGAGGAGGAAGCAGCTTAGAGGACCGTCCGGATTTTAGCGAGTCCTCCCGTGCCGGAGACGAGATTCTCCACCTGATCCAGGACCGAGTCCGCAAGCTCCGATCGTGGCAACCCCATCATCATTTTGGGTTCCCTCTTGGGACCCCAAAATGACTCGAGCCGGGACGTGGGCTCTGCTGGTGGTAGCGGCGATCCTTCCGCGAGGTCATTATGTAGACGCATCAACTTAATGACTTCTGCGAAGTTCCTCTGTATCTCGGGCGTCACAGCGTCTTGTGGAGTAGGACCGTCCAGTCCCTCCAACAAGAGCATATCCCTCGATACTCCTCCTTCAGAAGGAGGAACAGCGACAGACCCCTGACGGTCGCCTCCAACTACTTGCGCGTACGTTCTGTCGGTCCTAAGACCGTGCCTGAGCCGCACGGCGTCATAGCTGGGTCACGAGCGGCGCACCTCTCGTGATCGCTCCTTGGTACCTCGCTCCTCCCGGTGTAGCCCGAGGAGGTTGAAGGTACAGGAGAGGCAGACCTGACGCTCCCCCCTCGCTCGCTGGCCGGACCAGCGTGCGTGGAGGGCTGCTGCTGATCGTAAACCGCGGTGACGGTCGAGCAGCAGGCCTAGCCTTGCCGCTCGCCTGGGGCGATTGGCTCGGCTGAGAACGTCGAGAACCGATCTCTAGCGTCAGGCGAGCTGCCGCTGGTCACCGTATCCGCCCGGTCCCATCGGGAGCGGCGGACGGGTGACCTGCTAGGCTCGCTTTCGCGTCGAGACCGGCCAGCGTCCTCTCGGCGCGTCAAACCGCTGGTACCAGCCGTGGCTGGTACCCGCGGCCGTGGGGACTCCTTCCTTGCCTCAGCCCGTGGCCGGTCAGCGACCGTCACGTTCAGCCCGAGCAGCCAGTTGATCGCTGCGAGAGCGTCCACTGGCCTGGTGAGAGTCGCGTGCACGACTCTCGCCAGTCTTCTGCTCCGCGCCGCTGTCTTGACGGCGAGCAAGCTCGGGCGTCAAAACTTTGGCTGGGAACGGTCTTCTTTGGTTTAAGAGCGTCCACTCGGTGCTTCTCGCGAACGAGAAGCGGCCGAGACGGAACCTGGTTTAGCGGCAGAACCGCTAGCACCAGGTGAGGACGCACCAGCCGAAGCTGGTGCACCTCTGGTCCCCGTCGACTTCTTCTTTGCAGAAGAAGCGACGGGCCCCGTTCCCGAAGGAACAGGAGGACCAGCAGAAGAGCTCCCCCCCGACTCCGCCTGAGCGAGTCGGGCCCTTAGAAGATCCCGAAGGAGCCTTCCTTAGGGGGGGAGGAGGCAGCCTTCCTTCTTCTTCGGCTGTTTAGCCTTAGAAGTCGAAGGGGAAGGAGAGGCAGCAGACGACGAAGAAGACGATGAAAGACGACGACGACTTCCTTCTTCCTCTTCTTCTTCGCCAGCTCCGCAGGACAGACGTCAGGTCTTCCATCCAGGAGGGAGCCGGGGCAGTTGCCGAAGCAACAGGCCCGACTGCACCTGTCCGGAAAGACCTGAGCCTGTAACAGCAACACCAGCAGCAGGAACGACAGGAACAGGTCCGGGAACAGCAGGAACGGCAGGAACATCTGAAAAGGGAAAGTGCAGGCCGATCTGAAACAGAAACGGTAGCTGGAACAGCAAGCAGGTACGGCAGGCACGGCAGGTACCACGGGAGAGCCAGGCGTCCCTGTCTGCAGTTACCGACATCCGTGGCACTGGCGGCAGGTCCAGGGGGGTACTCTTTGTTTTGGGCAGCGGAAGTCCGGGGTCGGCAAAGGAAAAAATCCAGGTGGTGGTGGCACCGTCCTCCTTGGCTACGGCAGCAATTGGTTTTTGGATAGCCACCAGTGGGTGTCACCGACATTATATGGGGCGTATATACCAGATGTGGTGGCATCTCATACGCTGGTGTCGTTATAGTGGTGGTAGTTGATGTCACCCGCACCATGAGTGACCACAGCCGACCCCCGCCAAACCGCTGGAGCAACCCCTGGATGCTGGGCACTCCCTGCGCTAGTCCCAGCGACTCCCACACCTGTCCCAAGTCGTCCTTCACTGCTGGCACACCTGCGGAGGACAATAGTCGGGTTAGTTGGAGGGGCTTCCCCGCGCCTGGGGCGACCCCCCAGAGCGGACAGAAGACCCCGAGTACAGCTGTACGTCGGGTAGCGGGCGCCCTCCTCCACACTCGACGGATCGAGCGAGGAAAAAGGACTCCGCTACCCCCCCGCAGGGGAAGGCGCGAAACGTGGGGCTGGCCGGGAGGCAGGAAAGAGGACGAAGTGTCCGTCACCAAAGGAGTCACTGGACTTTCCGATGACTTCTTGGCCGGCCTAAGTCTCTTCCTGCCCTCGTACAGCACCACTGCCGCCTCGGAACCAATTCACAAACCAAACCACTGGTTCGTTGCGGGAGCATTCTCGACCCCCTACAACGAGAACAAACCTCGTGGGGGTCCACCTCAACAAAAAGACCTGAACCCTCCACATTTACGCCCCTCCAGCCCGGGACAACACTACGGGCGACTGGAGGGCGCGGTGATATTTCCATTTCCTCTAATTCGCTCATTTCAGAAAATATGAATAGAGAAAAAAAGTACTTACAATCCACTCCTGATACACAGAAAGAGAAAAACAAATACTCAAGATTGAAGCAACGACAAGCGGGCGAGCGATGGCGAACAGTCCTTCCCACACACGGCCGAAAGCAAAAGTGGTTTGTTTACCATCCCAGTCGCGCGGCGCGCGACGATCGGACAAGCAGTTAACTACCGTTCTCCCTTGTTCGAAGCTTACGACCGTTCCAGCTGCCGCTTAGCTACTTCCTATTGTTAAAGGACCGATGGTTTGTATTACGTATCGGAACAATTACATCGTAAGACGAACAGTATGACTTCGTTACATAAGTTAAGTATCCAGATATTCATTAATATGCTAACTAAGGACAAAAAACATTAGCCGAGACCAAGTGATATGGTTGAATCTGAAGCCAAGGAGAAAAAAAAAAAATAGACTAGCCGGCATCCTTGTCTGTCTAAACCACACCTCCTTACAATAGTGCTGTTTGACGACAACGCTAGTGTAATTGTAATTTAATTGAAAAGTAATAAAATAATATTTAAAGGTAATTAAATTAACTTTATTAGCCTAATATTAATTTCAGTTGTCATTGTAATTTGATAATACGACTGGTAATAATTTGTAACTGTAATTGACATAAGCTCAATGTAAATACTGACGGCAATAATCTGTTAAACGTATGAAGACGTCATACATACAAATTCCTTATATCTGACATCTGATTATATGCCCCAAGATAGATACCTCATTGACTATATTAAATGTCAACATAGTTGAAGACACGTCTCCTTTAAGACGTTTGTACAAACTTGGCATAAGTGAGAGTGTTGTTACGTTAGTCATTTTAGTCAATCAGGAAGAGAATGAGATGGATACGGCGACGCAAACCCGTATTCGTCATCAGCTGATTCCAGCGTGAATGACTGCCGAGTTTAGTGTTTATACTACGCCAATATGATGATTACACATAATACAATTATAATGCTTTAGTCGGACAGAATCCGATCGTCATTCTGTTCGATTACATTCATATTAATTATCCTCAGATCGGATTCTCGTTCGTTTTCAATTACACCTGTATTGAATTATCCGAAGTCAAGAATGCCTTAAGCCTACAGCGTTAGCCAATATAAAAATAACTACCGATATGTTGTACAAGCGAATACTTTAGGTTAGGCTAGGCTACTGAATATGCATACGATATATCATCGTGAACACTAGGCTAACCGTAGTTAATTTTATTCGATTTCTCTTCATACTGAATATCGTAAGTCAATATGCATTGAACGGAGAATTAGTTGATATTAACAATTATCGTATCGTATACGTAGAGGAAAGTAACCTTAAAGACGAAGGAGCATATCTGAAAAACCAACCCTGGCCTAAAAGCTTCTGATGCAAGGAACTCGAAGCAGGAAAAAGCCTAAAGATGCTCTAAGGACACTGTGCCTCTAAAAACTACTACTTTTAATAGAAACCCGACCCGAAGAAGCCTGCACTTCTCTTCCTAAACTAAACACTATGTAGCCTATTATCCCTACTCGTCTATATCTGACCTAAGTTTTATCATCCTGAGAACTTACACCATCGAGGGAAGGGGAATCTGCTGACCAACACTGCCTGCTCCGCGCCAGGGGGACGGCGGATCCTGCCCTGTGGGCTTGCGGATCCCCATAACCCCCAGCACCGGTTAGGGCTGATTCTGGAACAGGCAGGGGAGCTGGAAAAGAACGATTAGTAATTTCAGTATCCCTATTGCTCGAGCTATCCTCACATAATTCTTGACATAAAATCGGTAACAGAGATGTCATCGAGGGAAGGGGAATCTGCTGCCAACACTGCCTGCTCCGCGCCAGGGGGGACGGCGGATCCTGCCCTGTGGGCTTGCGGATCCCCATAAACCCCCAGCACGGTTAGGGCTGATTCTGGAACAGGCAGGGGAGCTGGAAAAGAACGATTAGTAATTTCAGTATCCCTATTGCTCGATCTATCCTCACATAATCTTGACATAAAATCGGTAACAGATGTCATACTCGATGTCAGCGTACTCTCAAGTCTCTTAAAGAGCACTGTCTCTAAGTCTTTATCTTGATCTACGTTAGTCTCTTCCTGCCTACAGTTACTTCTTAATACGAGACCTTTCCTATGTTTGAGATACCTAACATCTGGTCCAAAGACCACTCCTGACATTCCAAACATCTGGTCTTTACATTATATTGAACAGGCCTACAATTTACGCATAAGGAATGACTACGTGTAATAGGGTACTCATCCTTTTCTTGCATTGTTGGCAAAGACGATAACGTTGTTGAACTTCCGCTCGTCGTTTTCTGTGATGTCGTGGCCGAGGATGCAGTAGTCGTTGTCTAGTCTGTGTTGTTTCTTCCTTTGCAGAATCAATGTCTAATGACAAGGTATTAAGAGCAATCCAACCGTAATCCAAAGGGATGCGTAATTCGTCACCAAAATCAATCAAATCAAAGGTGCAAATGAAGGCCGGCAAGACCAAAAAAAAAGGAGTTCGCTGTGGATAACATCTGTACTCCACCGCGAACGATAAGTGATTGAGTGAGAGGGCAGGTGTGACCGGCCGTGAGGCAGGGCTACTAGCGGTGGGCTGGTAACTAGGTAACGAGGGTGTTTGCCAGGAGATTGGCAACACTGATCGTTTATTTTAACCAAAGATTTGGTAAATTTTTAATAAATGATGGTTCGGGCTGGTAAGTGACCAGGGCTAGTTCAGGTGTTCAGGGGGTGTATTGCAATATAAACGTTTACATTAAGTAAGTCACATCACAGGATATTTAGTCAAGGGTCATCTAAAGGTAGCATTTTTCAGACAGGTACCTACTGTAACATACAGAAACTGTTAACCTACTAATAAAATATATATAGGGTAGAACATCACAGCAGGCCAAGCAGGCCACCTACAATCAACACCTAGCCACCCTCCGAAAAGTACATTATAACGCGTCCTGACACCCGAGATGGATGGGCATCAGTCGCGACTTGTTTGTTGGTGAGAAACGGAGCTAAAGACCTCTACTCTCCTTTCGAAAGTAAGTATTTCTCCAAAGTTAGAAATTAAGGCCAAATTTTAAGATTTAAACAGAGGGTACTGAAAATGGCGCCCACGGCAGTGGAAATCTCACCAAAACGCTTTAGAAATTTTTACTTACAACTAAAAATGTTTCGAAGATTGACGCCATCTCGATGTTTACGGAGTCGCTTGTGTCAACAAACTTTCCATTTCCTGTGATAAATCCGCGCACACTTGTACCCACAGACGCTGGAGCACTTTTATCACAACAATCGAAACACGATTTTCTCACCAACAACAAGCAGGCGTAAACAGCTTTGGTGGTAGAAGATGACGAGAAGCGTGCTCTTGGCTAATTTTTAAATAAGTAGTAAAACATCAATATTTTACATATTTATGATGATTAATTTGAAAATATTCGTTATTGAAAAAGTAACTCGACTCTGACTCAAATTTAAGTAATTTTTCTGAATTAGAACGTTCTTTCAAGTTCTGTATTATGACGTCACGACATCTTGACTTTCGTACCTATTGTAAATAATTGCTATACAAACTGTCATTGCAGAACAGTTTACCAGTTATTCATGCAGATTGTATCAGCTATACATGTAATTGTTATATCGTAATGCGCATATATATTCTTATTATTTACTTTTTGGATATATGAAGATGTTTTACTGCTGGATTATCGCCGCAGTGTGACGCAATCGTTTCGGTCCATGGGCCTCTGTCTGTTTTCGCACCATAAGAAATTATGGGGCCGAATTTGCAATGACCAGAAAGTCGTTGTTAAAAGAGGAAAGTTAGCATTGAGGGCATATGTTTTGACTGAGAAAAATACAAATTTATTCAATAGCTAGCTTGTAAAAAATACTTGGTATAAAAAACTTGATTGACAATAAGCAGCATGTCTACTATGGGGTTTCAGAGGACAGTGCAAGCACGTTTTTGGGCAAATACCTATTTCTGTAACGAAACACTCGTAACAGAACGAGATTTTGCTATAGTGCATTACACCCCAGTGCCGTAATTTATAAGGGTATCGTGAATCACTAATCGTAAAGAATAACGACACTTGTCCTTGTACCAAGAGACAAAAACTCCATTATGCAGAAATGGATACGAACACGCGTATAAAGCTCCACCTACCCTCTCCCCCCTCCCCCTCCACCGCCATCCCTTTTCTTTCTCGTTCCTCGCCTTCCTTTCTCTCTCTCTCTCTCTCTCTCTCTCTCTCTACTCTCTCTCTCTCTCTCTCTCTCTCTCTCTCTGTTGCCATTCGGTATGTGTGACCTCCAAAACTGCAAACATTAAAGGTTACATTTATTTCTGGCATACGATTATTAAAGAAATTCAAAATACTGATAAAGACTGAAATCAATGAAAAAGTGCTAGCAAAAAAAAAAAAAAGCAAAAAAAAAAACGTAGTCGTTCCTCTATGCACTTTTCCGTATTCATTCCTCTATGGTTTTCGGCAGCCAGATGTACGAAAACGTTAGAAACATTTGATTTTATCTACTTTAGAAATATCTGTAATTTTTCGGGGTAATTTGGTTGCAAAAAAAGGGATTTTTTTTTTGGTAATATACATGAATTAAATCAAAATTTTTAAATAACAAAGTAAATTTAAACTAAATAACGAGTAAAGTAAAACAATTTAGGGAATAAAACTTTGCAGTTTCGTCGTCTGTCGTCGTCTGCTGTTCGTAATTGTGTTTATGGCGCGCACTTAGAAACCAGGAACAGCAACGGGTTTAAAGTGCAATGTGGAGTGAACTGAGACCAAAATGTGTATAATAACAATCAAATAAGCACTGTGGAGTTTCAGTTGTGATGGCAGTAAGGATAAAAAACGCCGATTACAAGGTAAGAATGAATTCAGTTCAAACCATAACCCGGGAATAACAAGTTTCATACTTTCACTCTATAGGCAACAAAATGTTGTTTTATTGTGCTGATTACAACTGCAATCTTGAGTAAGATCAATAAACGTTACATACATACGCTAACATTGTTCAAATGAGTGCTGGGAAGGCTGGGGAAAGATGGTGGCCGTCACTGATGAGAAACCGTCCATGCAAAACGTAGCCGCCATATTGGATTTCAAAACTGCCTGAAAACATATTTTACGAAGAGCTCACATGCTTATTTAGTTCGTATGGGGCTTTCATATATCACAATATGTTGACGAAAACTTCAGTCTTTTAATGGTATGCTTAGAGTTGCAATTGTATTCATGTTTCACCAATTAAATATCGAGTGAATAAGACCCGTCTACCGTGATGAGGGTTGGGCCTGTCGTGATGTTTCCCCTATGATTTAGGTCATAAGCCACTCACTTGGAATTACGAGTCATTCAGCACTGAAAGGGAAATGATCCGTAAAAAGGACTGAAAAGACGTAAAAGGAGGAAAACTTTGCAGTGGCACTATAAAAGTGTTTATGAGGGTGGAAAGTGGAAAGTCAGATGGCAGAAAAAGAATATGAAAGGAAGAGGTACAGGAAACGACCGACAAAGGGATGCTGCAAAGAATCTTCAAGTAATAGGCCTTCCTACAGTGTACTGCATGAAGTGCACTGTCAGCGCTATATACCCCTCCAATGCAGTATGTAACCTATAGGTATAATCCTTACCTACGACATCAAGGATAAGTACACGAACAAGTACACATGAAAATAAAGATAAGTTTAAGATTCGTCACAATATAAAATATCAACGCCAATTCGCTCGTCAACGGAAACAAGTTGTGCAAAGCTTGTTAGCCTGAGGAAAAATAAACAAACACATAGGCCTGACCTACACAGGAAAATTATAGCCTACGTCTGGGTAGGCCTGACGACGAACACATAGGCTGCATAAAAATGTTAAACTTGGCCTGTGTAGCCCTGACCTATGAAATCTTCTAGACCCTCACATTAAGTCACCACTTAAATTTAAGTAAATGTTTGAAAATGAGCAAGACTACATTAAGTACGCCTACCTACGACAGTGGCTACCTCGCCTACATACAGACTTAAGCCTAGAATACAGTAGACCGAAAGTCATGCAGAGAAAAATTGATGGAAGTCATAGAAAATCACTTTGGAAATTAATTAAATAAAGGCCAGCACGAGATCCAGGGGTTTACCTCCTTCACTAGGGCAAATACTACACAGCCTAGGAGCAGCCATTAAGAAAAAAAACTACGTCTGAATAAATGTCGAACACTCGACCTGAAAACACCACGCTTTGGAAACACAACCTAAAATGTAAACAAACGCTTCGACATTTTCTTACGGACCGAAGCAAAACAAAGGACAAACTCCGGAAGACGAAGAGAGAGATTAGGGGGAAAACCCCGAAAAAAAAAAAAAAAAAAAAAAAAAAAAAAAAAAAAAAACAGTCGTCCCTATAGGGTCGCATACCACCGAATACGTCACTCCGTCAAAAGGCGGTTTTACGGCGTCGCTGGCGTCGAGAGGCGTCGAAAATCATCGGAAACTGGATTTCCGGATTTTCTTCACGGGCGGGAATGGAAACGGGCGGCGTGACTTACCTCAAAACGAAAATAATTTGTGGTTTGTGTTTGCCAATGGCGACGGCGATAACCGACAGGACGTCGTCGGCGGGTCTCTCCCCTTCTACTTCTTGGCGTTATCTTCCCTTATTGCGGGACTTACTGGCTCTTTACATTATCAGCGTTATCTTTAATGTTTAATTGTGATCCTACTATGTTACAATGACGGATTAAGAATACAACATAACAAAAATGAGCGATAATAAAGTTAATAATCTTGACAATATTCCGTAGAAATCCACAACTGCTAATGTGACGTCACAACCAGCTGAGAGTCGCAAAACACAGGGAGTGGGGAAGGCGCCATATTCAATTTCCAAATGGCACATTTGAGTCAACTTTTCGCTTTACCTGTGGCGAGTTGAATAGCTTCGTGGCTTTCAGTTTCTTAATTTGTGAATACACTGAGGTTTATACTGTAATTTAGGCTTATCCATATACTCATCCAATTAATTTAATGTGTGAGTTAATTGTATATTTAGTATGAAAAAACGCATACGTCGCAATACAACTTGTATTACTAATGCTGCACTTTAATGAACAACCAGTGGCGTTTCTGTTTTATGATCAAAACAAAAAATTTATTCCATCTATAAATTTCCCTTTTTAAAAGTAAATAAAACACACGTCTTCCTTCGACAAATGTAGTTACATGCCAAAAGATAAGCGCGTATATGCTTGAGTACATGTCTCCACGCGTTCATAAAACATGCATGTTTACAAACACTTGTAAATCACAGGTAAAAAAATTATGAAATTACAAAAGGGTAGTAAAGCCCAGCCACAAGAGCAATCTATGGAGATCAGGGGACACAAAGAAAGAAAGGTGTTAGTGCGTGGGGCTTTACTCCGCAACCTGATAAATTATGATGAGAGCAGAAGTAGAAGTAGAGAAAGCGCGGGCCATTATGACGAGCACAACTCCTTTGATTTCAGTTTATCAGTTTTGTAGAATTCGTTGAAAAAATTCCAGGACTGTTTTCTAACGTGAAATGTTGGTATTTTTCTTTAGCATAGTCATTCTCTCTCGACGGTGGTTAGGCTGGTCGAGATGATAATATACAAGAACGCGCACAAAGTGATAACAGCAGTTGGGGAAACAGAAAACGTTGAAGTTAGTTGTTGGATTACACTAGGGGTCAGCTTTAACACATTTTTGTTTGTAATGGTTAGGGATGTGTTGAGTGAAGCGATCAGGAATGAAGAGCTGTGGGAATTGCACGCCAATGATCTGGTGATTACTGCTGAAAATGAGGAGGACCTACAGAGAAGGGTTGGAGATTGGAAGGAATTTTTAAAGGGGGGTGGCTTAAAGGTGAATGTAAATAAAACAGAGGTTTTGCTGAGCAGTAGGGAAGATAGAGACAGAATAGTAATACAAGAAAGAAGAGGCTCGATCATAAAACAGACAGAAAAGTTTAAATACTTAGGATCTACTTTAAGCCAAAAGGGAGGATGCGAGGCTTAAGTTGACCGTAAAATAAAAGCTGCAAGGGGGGAAGTGGAGAGAGGTGTACCTGGAGTGGTTTGTGATAAGAAAATGCCAATCAAGCTAAAAGTTAAGATATATAACAAACCAATGATGAGACCAGTGTTAATGTATAGAGCAGAAAAACATGGGCTCTAAGAAGAAAAGAGGACGTAAAGCTTGAGAGAACAGAGATGAGAATTCTGAGGTGGATTATGGGACTATCGCTGCTTGAGAGATTGAAAAATAATGAAAAAATAAGGGCAGGTTTAGTAAAGATTACAGATGTGATAGAGAGTCACGATTGAGATGGTATGGGCATGTGTTGAGGATGGATGACGAGGAGGGAGTGAAGAGGGCTTGGGAGGAACCGGCTATAGGTATTCACGCTCGGGTTTAGCTGTCAATCCACCCACGGACCGTTCGACGGATGATCGTCCGCACGTAAAGGATAGCTGTCAGTTGGACAGTCAACGGGAGGTCATTGCCCTCATTTCTCGCCTATAAGCCTTTGTCGTGGCAACAACTATATGACAGCGATGGAAACTTTGATGGGTGATAAAGATTTGGAGCTACATAGACTATAGTAGATTCGCATCAGCCGTGCATTTGATGTCAGCCCAGTCCCTTACGACGCTCCCGATTGGCTGTTGATGCCAATCAGGAGCACCTCAGGAGAGATGGAACATACATCCTGCCTACGTGAACTCACGAGAGAGACTGGGAGTTTCCAGCCTTGTGATTGGCTTATCAACAGCCAATCAGGAGCGTCGTACGGGACTGGCCTAGACGTCAAATGCACGGTTGATGTGAATCTATTATAGCTGCTGCTGCAGCAATTCTCTTCAAAATAGGAAAGAAGCAAAAAGGTTGTAACAGGGTGTGGTCTAAATATTGCCTATTAAAGAGTAATGTCTATTCTCATGCAATATTAATGAATAAGGTGAATTACACCTAGGGGTTGGTTCAGTTATAATATATGAAGCCTAGGCCTATACCAAACTGTATTTATCACATGAAAAATATTTTTATTTTTGATAACATGATTTGGACTCAAAACGGCCTACGAATAGCGCTGTGGAGTCTAATAATAATAGTTATTCATATTCTAGTACGAGAGGCGGAAATCCTTCCCAGGACGAAATCCAGCGGTGAACTGTTATAAAATCGTTGGTTGACACGTCAACAGGTGTGATCATCTGTCAGTTGGTGGAAAGAACTTTAAATTAGGTAATGCCATCAGTTCATCAGTTCTGGTGAGTAGACTGACTCCGCCCACAAACTGTCGTCCACAAGTACATTTCAACGTCAGTTTTAATGAGCTGACAGGGAGATGACAGGTAAAACCTGTAGAGGAAGAAGATCAAGAGGAAGCAGAGAATTAGACGGCGAGATAAAGTGAGGGGAGATTTATGGAGAGTGGAGAGAAGAGGTTTGGTGGAGGATGATGCCTTTGGCCGGGTATTCAAGCACAGGTTTATCTGTCAGTCCTTCTCAGTTCATCGAAACTGACGTTAAAACGGTGTGGACGACAGTTTGTGGGCGGAGTCAGTCCACTCACCAGAACTGATGGAATTACCCAAAGTTCTTTCGACCGACTGACAGGTGATCATACGTGTGGACGGTTAACCAAAGATTTTATGACAGTTCACCGCTGGATTTCGCCTGGGAAGGATCTCAGCCACTCCGACCAGAATATGAATAAACTATGTGTAAAGGCCTAAGTAATGTCATTGTTAGACCTTGCAGCACTATTTGTAGACCGTTTGTAAGTCCTAATCTTATAATAAACAAAAAACTATTTCCATGTGATAAATACAATTTGGTATAGACTAGGCCAGTGTCCTACCTTTTTATGAAAGGTGTTACTAGGGAAATTAGGCTTCATAAATAACTGAACCAAAAAAACCCCTAGGTCTGATTTAACTTTATTCATTAATATTGTATGAGAATAGACATCTCACTTTAATAGGCAATACTTACACCATACTCTGTTACACCTTTTTGCTTTGTTTGCCTATTTCTAATTGAACTGCCGCAGCAGCAGCTGGTCTATGTAGCTCCACCACCCTATCACCCAGGGAAGTTTCTCGAACGGTCGTGGGTGGACTGACAGGTAAACCTGTGCATGAATACAGATGGCGAGTGGAGAACGGCGCGTCGGGCAACCGACCCCTTAATGTAGGGATAACGGCGGGAAAGAAGATTCTCTCTCGACGTTGGATCCTTCAACTACTCTCCTGGACATGAAGAGCTGTGTACTTACAAGCAGCATCATGAGCATCGCAGTCCTCCGTAGACTTAATATCCTAGAATCCGCATCTTTTCATCTTGCATTTTCTTTTCGTGCGTAATTTTTGCGACAGGAGATGTGATATTGAGTTTCCCTTGACGCCAAATCAATGCCTCCCTCGAATTTCAATCAGGATACCTCGGTCTTGTTATTCTTCTGCTTCATTCTTCATTGGTTCCCCAGCTGGTTTGTCACACATTTAACATGTTTCTCTATCAAAGTATTCTATATACCTTGTCTCTATCTTTCTTTGCTTCGTAATTCGATTTTGGCCGCTTAATATACATTCATCTGAAAGGAAAAGAACATTTGCACCACAATGAAGAAAGGCCCCGAGTTTCTTCGATGAACTAGGCTCACCATCACCTGCGGAACATGCGCTTCTTTGCCGGTTTCGGTGTATCTTTAGAGTTTTTATGGCACCGTCGATGATATCCATGCATGTCTGATGAGAATTAATTAGTCACTTGAGCACAAAATAGGAGGTAACTTTTCACTCAAAGAATTTAAGGACCGTTGCAGTTCCACTGTCGCTTTTTATTTGTCTGAAACTGATCTCAGATCGCGGCCTAACAACCATACCTGACTTTTTGATCGTCATGAACAATACCAGTCCAAACCAACCGAACCCTCCTGCGCTGCTTTCTCTGCCGTGGTTGGTGCCACTTCAATGGCTTCTCGTCACTTTTACGTCTTTCCTCAGACATTATAACTATAGTTGGCCAATCATATCTTGCTCTTGCATCCTGCAAATGAAAGATGTTATGCTAGTTTATTCACAATTAAATATATAACAAAATCCAAACAATTTTAATACAACTCAACATCAGATTCTACATAAAACCTGTTAATCTACAATAAGAAAGAATTTTTTTTACCCTGTATAATATGATGAAATCGGTAAAAACAGAGAATAATTTTTCGCAGACAACTAAAATCCATTCGTTAATAACACAAGGATTATGAAAATGATCATCCCATAAAATCCCCAATTGGGTGATGGCCCACGGTCTAATTTGATTTGGTTGGTTTTTTCCGCACCGTTTTAATTTCTTATTTAAACAAACTGTTGCTGTTTTAAACATGCAACATTTCTTAAAACCAGATTTAAAGTGTGTGTTTTCTTTTGCTGGTATCTATGAAAATCATGCGAGTTGCGGATTCCGTAGCGTTAGGGAGATTACTGCTTCAACACTAAATTCAGGGTTGCCGTTTTGAGGAATTTCGTCTATTAGTGTGGCTTTCTGGTGACATCTGGCAACCCTCCGTGGCTTTTCCGGCCACAGGCCACGGCACTGAAGAAAAAAATTCTTCACTTTGCCTTTTTATGTTTTATTACGAAAATAAAAGCCAGTAAAAAAAATCAGATGAACTGCATATGGTAACCACTGATAAAAGCCAATGTTGTGAAGAAAAAAACGGCATCACTGTCAGACAGACTGGCAATTCAAAAAGCAGCAGAGTTCAGGTGGCAGTTAAGCAGATTCTGCAGTTATATAGATTGGAAATTACAAAAATCTGTATCAGCAAAAATCCCCAGGGGGGTGTGGGGATGGTTTCGGTACCTACCCCGTGGACTTTATGAAAAAGTAAAATAGATTGGACATTTAATTGAGAGCATTATATGCTCTGTACTACACATCGTGTTTTTCCCTTGACATCCTGAACTGCCTCCTTACCTTGATCAAATGTTTTATCATTAAATGGATCTTGATTGGTTTAAAACAAGTTACTTTTGAAGCTATATGGTTCGCAAAACAAATAAAAAAAAAATCACGGGATGAAACACTTCATGTCTATAAACGCTAATAACCTATGATTACTGAACCATAGAAACTTGATAGTACTACAATACATTTCCTTGAAGCTTCGGGTTTTCGACCAACAAGGAAAAGAAAGATAGAAATTGAGCACAATATCAGAAGCAGATGACCTCAGATCGAAATGGAATTGAGAAAATAAACTTCATTCTATGCTTTCAAGATCGAAAGAGGGAAACGAATTAATTTTCCAGGAGTGAGACCTGTCGTAGTCTTGCAAAGCAGGTCACTGGTATTTTACAATAGCCTAATAACGGGGTGTCTGCAATGAAACTACATTACGTACAAAAACTATTACGCTCATCAAGAGCCACAATAAAGATCTTAAAATTTAATTGACAGATCCAAAAGCACCAATTAGAACAGACGAGACAAGTGTAAAAACACTAAATCACAACAGATAGTAGTACCTCAACTTTGGAATACTAAAACTAAACGGTTTGGTTACTCCAGGAAAACGGTTCTTTCACGGCAAAATCTAGGAAATTCATTGCTTAAAAGAAAGAAAGAAAAAAAAAAAAACACTGACATTAACGCTTTTCGAGGAATATATCGAAGTAGACTTAAAACTTAATTGAACAACATTTGGTTCACGTTGATGAAGTGGATAACTTGACACTTTTCGAAAACACCGTGCGCTGTCAGTCTCGCATCCGTCAGTTATGCAGACCTCTCAAGGCTGATGATCATTCGTGACACCAGCGCAAGAGTAAAATGATTCCGCAGATTAAAGCTCTTTAAGAAAGTGGGGGCTTGTCAATTACATTAGGATTCCTAAATATTGTAGCAGTTGGAGATACAGTAATGGAAAAGTAAGAGATTTGAAGACAAAAAGAGAGAGAGAGAAAAAAATTGTTACTTAAGATAACGAACGATTCACAAACATTAACAAAACGGCGTCTGTTCTAATGTTGTGGGCAGTCTGTACCTGAGTATCAGGAAATTTTGAATTTTGGTGGAAAATTGAAAGGCACAGGCCTACTGTTACTTTAAAAATTCACCGTTCAAAAAAACAAACCCTAAAAGACACCACCCCCCCCCCCCCCCCAGAATACGAGCTTTTAAAATAAAACTTTGTATCGTGGCTTTATCTTTTACAGTTATTGCTCTACAGATATGTTAAGCCCTTCGCCCACCTACCCAACCACTACCACATCCCATGAACGCCAAAAATCGTTACCTGGATCTCCGGAATGACTTAACGGATTTCGATGAAATTGGCAAGATTAGAGGCCTTAGTTGGAAGTCTCTAAAGCTAAGAGTTTCATCCCTGTCGGTTGAAATATTTCAAGAGTTGTAAGGGCCAAAGTCTGGGTTTTTGTGTGGTACTCCTGATGGCTGGGCTTACTAACCGCCAACTACCGTGGCGGTTGATTATACATGTAGCTATATGTTGATCACGGTGATGTTTATCTGTTCCTAATACTGGACTGTTTACCAATCGCTCAGGCTGGGTGAAGCTGATCATTTCAAGCACTTTATTTTGTAAAAAAAAAAAAAACAAAAAAAAAAAAAAAAAAATGGTTCCTTCTGTAAGTATATTTTATCTAGACTGAATACTGACCTGATTAACTGACTGCTTGATTAAAATGAATAAAAAGATCAATAGAATACTATAGAACATTTCGAAGATTTAGTAACACTAGAAAGTTGTGAATCTCTGACTTGACAATATGTCGACCAATAACGAGTTCATTTTGGGTCCCAAAGTCTGTAAGTGAAAGGACTGGTGTATACCAGCAGCTGTCAAAGTCGAAATTTTATATTGTGTGATTGAAGTTTGAAGTATAGTTTTGTTGATCCAGATCACTGACCTTGCAGCTAAAGGGGGCATATATTGGAAATCATAACGTACAGTGAAGAGAGTTAAATAATCAAATAACTTCCAGTTCAGTGCACAATTCGAAATTTTTTTCGTAAATTTTCTTTAAAAAAAAACATGGCTGGCAAGGCATGGGAAACACCCATGAGTTCCGCATGTACTACAGTATGATATCAGAAACTTCGGATCTGATGTACAGGTTGCTACATCTGAAGAACACTAGCAAAGAACTATAGTCTTTCCATTCTTCGACTGCCTAACGAGCCAGTTCTATGATGTGACATATACCAGAGGCGTGAAACTGTTTCAGCTCTTGAACATATAAATGAACCTATTCTAAAGGATGGTTTTCTTAAATACGAACTTTATCAAGATGAACTGAAAAGCATACCTCGAGAACTAAGACTAAGGAAACGCGAAGCATTACTGTTCCACAACATTGTCTTGTCCTATAGACGGAACTTGAAAAAGTGACCCAAGGTGCCTTTTGCTATGAAACACTACTTTTTTTTTAAGTGTTCCAGCAACCTATGCCTGCATGAGAAGCTATACTGCTTTAAGATATATATATAGGTAGAGAGTGAATAGCCCTACAGAAGAAGTAGAGGGGAACTTTGCTTTCCTGGTGTATGTTCAGAGTTTGAAAGTGTTCGCAGGAGGAGAAAGTAGAAATGCAAGGAGAGTAGAGTGACGTTACAGAGGGTAAACGAAAAGTAAGGAGATGGAGTAAAGGACCATGATATAATAAAGATGGAGGAACCAATAGGCTGAGTTTATCGCATATTTAGAAGTATATACACTTGGGTAGTGCTTAATTCTTTTTCTGTACATCCACATCTCTCTCCCTTCGAGTTTTCTCACTACATATATCAAAATCCAAAGAGTTACGGGTAAATAAAGTAAGTTCGCGGGGGGGGTGGGACATAATCAATGTGCACTAATGCTGACTCACGCACACTTACTTGTAATGGTGTTTACAGTACCTCATGTTACCAGGCACTAGGCTAAATTTTTGTCGGGTTGCCAAGCTCATAGTGACTCCTTGTGGTGCTGTATGTTTGTGTGTGTATACGCACACACACACACACACACACACACACATATATATATATATATATATATATATATATATATATATATATATATATATATATATATATGTATATATATTGCTGAATTATGAATTGACTCCTGAAACATTCATATATCTACGCAGAGGGCTCATCGACAGTACTGTGGTATCACCCTAATTCCTCACACTTACTTTTAAGACATCTTTCCACTACCTACCCAGCCCTCTCTAGGCCTACATCTCTTTCCCTCTTCTAACACTTTCGGATTATATTCTTTTCATCATCATCTTATCATCTTCCATTCTTTCCACATGAACAAACCATCTCGAAACATTCTGAGACCCTGCCTCCACCGGCACTAGGCTTATTATACTACTGAGCTTCTCCACATTCCTCGTCCGTCAGTTCTTATGGTACTTACTACAAAAATAGTTCATCTCAACAGCAGACTCCCCTCTGGCCATTTGCCTTCACCCCACCCCCCCCCCTCCCTCCCTTAAAACTATTTCAGTGACCTATATCCATTCCATTCCAAACAGGCATTTAGAAATAATCGTATTCAATAAACACTTTAATCATTATACAATACAATCTACAAGTTCAGTTTCAAAGACAAGGTTAATGAATGTTTTTTTTTTCAACAACAAAAGATGCAGATGTAGGTCTATTGTCAATGGGAGAAGTCTCGAAGAATTCTTGAATGTAGGGGAAAATGGGAGGGGTTTTTAGGTATGCTTAAGCTAGAGAAAGGTTTTAAATACACACACACACACACGCACACATGTATGTCTATATAGGTATCGTTATTCAAGTTCAAAAGAGAGAGAGAAAGAACGTCACTAAATTTATATAATTAAAATGACCTAAATTCATCTGTTAAACCTGGATTAAGAAAACCTTGAAAGAATCAATTTTCTCACAACTTTTTATCGTAACGAAATTCATTCATCGATTAACATCGAAGCAAAGAAACAGAACTTAAAGGTGACCGTAAGAACGCACCACAGAACTGAGCTTAGACCGACGTAAAACAACTAACATTTATTTGATGAGCGCCCCATGTTTGGAATCCGCTTATATGCATCAAACACTCCACGCATAGCCGAGTTTTGTTTGCATCGCCCATTCCACGGGATTGCTGCTTACCTCTCATTCGACAAGCTTCCTATTTTGAATACAATCTCGCTTCGTGATTTTCATTTCCTGTTCGGTGGTATGCGTTTAGGAGAGTAAGGATTGGTAGGTAACAGCTGGTAGAACGCAAGTCCTCATACTTCGATCCTCCCGATGAATGTTTCTTGAACGTATTAAGAGTTAGACGTAAAAAAAACGCATGATTCCTATGGTCATTTAAACATAAAGAGTACTTTCTAGAGTACAAATTAATCTGAAAAAAATGCCCTTGGTACCTACAAATGGAGGGACGAATTGACAATGGATTGTCACAGTGAACTAGGCTAGAGCCTTGCTGTCGATTAGGCGCAGATCCAGAGAGTCACATCAGTACGACAGAATAGTCAACCGGTCATAGGATATACCATTAGCTGTGTAGCATCCCCCGTCATGCCATGAGAACGTATAAACATTGGGAAAATGCACGCTGAAGTTTCATGGGAAATTGGCGTTTTGCTATCTGAGAGAAAGAGAAAAACAAGGCGTGATTCAACCTCCAGCTTACTCGGAGTCGGTACGTGTGCAAGATTTTCTCTTATGCATAAGCTGGAAACATTATATTCCAAACTTTTAATGTAAATTAAAATGTGCTAAAATCAACGGTCAAATAGAGCATTTTTTCACCAATTAAAATAAAAATAAATACGCTTATATACTTTAGAAATAATTTTTCGGTATTGTTTAACATGCACTTTATCATTTTTACATTTTCATTCTAATAAAGAAAATCATAAATATCCTATCGTAAAATTCCTGTATCTTTACTTAATGTAAAACACCTTTTCAACCTTTGTAGGCTCTTCTGTAGGGTCTTTCTCAACCCACCCCCCCCCCCCCCCCACCCAACAAGAACACCACCACCACCACCACCAACTACAAAGTAGTTTGTATGCTTGGTGCTTACTCCCCGAGTAAGCGAAAACAAGCTCGTGAACGATTCAGAAGATTAGTCAAGGGACTGAAAAGTAACAAAAATGAGATCGGAGTATTACTATAAATTGATGAAACTGTTTTTTTTATGTGATTTGGTTTACAGTGTGTACACTAAAATTGAATACCTATTGAGGGAAGATTTTGTCGAAAAAGCAGCATACTCAATGGAAAAGATAATAAAATATAAATTATTGTTTATAAAACAGTTGTCGGAGAGTACATTATGGTTAGCGATAGACTGAAAAAAAACCTGAATTGGGCATTGGAAAAAAAAGTACGTAAAACATCAAGAAAACGCGAAAAGCTTATGTAAATCAGAGTTTGATGACGCAGTGTGTGTAAGAGGTGCGACAAAATTCTGATGAGCAGTCTGTGTAGTGTATGAAGCAGCCCCAATGTTTACGGAAGTTTTCTTTTACACAGGGGGCTCATCAGCGGTCAAACAGTTAAGTGTGGAGTGTGACAGTCACACTCCTTGTGTGAGCATTTGGGGGGACGACTCTCTCACCCACTGCCTTCCTGGAATTCTCTAGTACGAAGGTGATCTGCTTGGCACGTGTGACCATAGGCTTTCATTTTATCTCGGGTCTTTTCGTTCGCTAGTGATATTGAACCCCAGCACTTAGCTTTTCACTGTAAAATATAATAAAAATAAAAACAACTATTTCTCAGTGGCGTGTTAGATTTACCGCTGGTTTTTAGTCTATGAAAATGTGGAGTGATTCGGTTCTCTCTCTCTCTCTCTCTCTCTCCCTCTCTCTCTCTCTCTGCCCACCAAATCCCCGGCTCGATAAATCAATTAACAGAGGTTTACAGCTTACGAAAGCCTGAGCCACCATGGCTAAGTAATAACAGTCCAGCATTAAGTCTTTTGGGCTTCATTTTATTTATTATTATTTTATCTCGTCGGTTTGTACGTTGCAAGAATTTCTTCTTTCAAAAAAAAAAAAAATAATAATAAATAAAATAAATATGTAATTTGGAGAAGGAGCTTGTAGAAATGTCGCAGTTTGCGTACAACGTTAATGTCATATTTATCATAATTAACGAAACAGGTCATGTGGCCTAAGATGGCCGCTAAAACTTAAGACTTTCGCCTCTAGTACGACACTGTTTCGAAATGGAAGTTGTTGCCGTATCATGTGAAAGGAAAATCGAAATTTAAAGAAAGTAGAGTACTAGCTATTATTTTGGGAGAAATATTGCCACTCGGTAATGGGGTGTTAGGTGTCATTCAGCGTAAATGAATTACTCATGATTTGTCATTTCTTATGGACAACAGACAGTAGTTCGGCGTCTAGAGAAAGATAAAATTAGAAAATATTCGTCCAGAATGTCATATAAACTGGAGGTGTTGTACCGTAACGTTATAGTTAAAAGTTGAGACAGAGGAGCTATAATCATCCACATTGAAATGTTGCTAATTTGAGAACAGAAAATGCATGAGAGAATGTCCGGGTGATATAACCGATGAATGATTTCACAACAAAGGAGCAAGGTTACTCGTCGGGTTACCTCCTCGAGGCCCAACTGTTTACTCATGACAGTCATCTAACAATCAGATCAACGATTCAATTGTCCTAGAGAGAGAGAGAGAGAGAGAGAGAGAGAGATTATTCCTTGACTGGCAATAATAGGAATTAATGCTCCGTCAACTCCTAATTTTTATTTCAAGATGCTGCTTGTTCGAGTTGACCTAAGGCTTTTAGAACATTCAACATTTC
>NC_061093.1:15945792-16004048 GCF_015104395.2 Macrobrachium nipponense | reverse complement strand
TTTATGAAAAAAACTTTCTTTCCCTCCGCGCGCGGATTCTCCGCTATAAATCGCGAATTGCGTACACCGCATTCTCGGAAAATTTTGCTCCATTTCATATTAGGCATTTCATAGAGTTTTATATATGAAAATGTGCGCAATTTCATGTAGAATAAAAGGAAAAATATTTGAAGGTTGTAGGTATTCTAATTTCCGAAATAATTGCATATAACAAAATTATAAAAACATTTCGACATTTGGTCATTTTTAACTCGTCAGAAATGGTCGAAAACTGCAATTGTAAGCTAAAACTCTTACAGTATCGTAATATTCAATCATTTGTATTCATTTTGAAACAAATTGGAAGTCTCTAGAACAATATTTAGATTTATGATGAATTTTTGAAAAATACATTTTTTCAAGTCGGCGCGTTACAAATTCGTACATCATTTTGTGATAATATTTTTCCGGGGTTGCTTTTATTGTTTTACAATGTATTATATATCAAAATGATTGCAATTTAGTGTACAATATAACGAAAAAAAAAAGAAACTTGTTAGCTTTTACCGCTTTTTGCACAGCGTGATTTTAATACAATTATGTATGAATTTTCTTTTTTACGCTGCCATATATTGCATTATTTACATATGATAATGATATTATTTTTCATTTCTGATGATTGCATACAAAACTTAAGGCAATGACAAATAAATGAGCCAAAAATGAACTCTTAATCTTCAAAACTCAGCGCGCTGTGAATTTTTGAAAAAATTATTTTTTCCGCTTCCGCGCTCACTCAAAACCGGCTCTGGAATTCGGGGGAGTTTTTTATTTTTACCGCTTCGGCGTTTAAGGGTTAATCCATCTTCTCCATATAATTTAAATCATCATCAACTTTTCTTAAAAATCTTTAGGAACATTACATCTCAAAAGGCTTAAGACTATTTTTCAGGTCTGTAAATCTTTTTGTAATATAGTTAGCTGGAACACGTCCTAAAACTTCAGTATTCAAAGAAGACTTGTTGTAATTCATACTTTCAAAGAAAGCTCTAAAACTTCAATATTCAAAGAAGACTTGTTGTAATTCATACTTTCAAAGAAAATTTTATGACTGTAGGGCCTATTAAATAAGTTCCAGTGTTTTAATGCTGCAGAGGTAATTACAGTGACCAGTCCAAGGAGCATGTTAAGTGCACTGTCATCGATGGCAGTGTTAACTGCATCACACCATGTTTTGAGCTTAGCAATGTAAAATAAGAACAAAATTGTTCAAATCACATAGACTGTGAATTATACCAATGCATAAAAGGTATCTTATCTATATAAACATAGGGAAATGGCTGTGAAATTGCAAACTTGTTGACACACATAAAACATTGGGGAGGGAAAAAAAAAAGTTTGATACCACTTGGCAGCACTATGTTGCATGTTGAGTTTTGGATGATGCAAAAAGGATAATGTCACCTCAGCAGATTTGAGCATGATTGTACATAACTAAAATGGCAAAAGCATAATTTTTGTGGAACTTTAAGGGTATGCTAGAGCTCTGGGCACTGCCAGGTAATTTGAAGACAGTGATTGTGTACTGTTATACCAATGGTGACATCTTTATCGTTAATGCCCTGTATTGCACAAACTCACAATTCCAAACTAACAGGTACAAGCTTCTATTTTACTGTCCATTTTCAAAATCTGCTCCCTTTGTTGCATCTTCATTTTTAATATATTTTTTTAATGATTTCATTAATTATTTATTGTATTTTTTTACGCTTTCACTTTCATAATTTTTCATATGTAAATTTGTGTTATTTTGTCTTATAGTTTTCATTTTCATTAATTTTCAGCAGTTAAATTGCATTCTCATTTGCATGGAAGATAGGCTTTGTTGATGGATTTGAACAGTAGATCACTGAATTTAGCAGCAGTCTGTGTGACATAGTCATCATTACATCATCTTGGAAATGAAATGCATTCTTCATTGCCCTCTAATTTGCATTTTGAATTTCCATGTGGTCTAGGTCTTAAGCCTCTTGAAACAAATTATATGGTATTCATGTGATTCTCGAGTAGTTTCATCAACTGAACTCTCCCAGCCTCTGTGGATGTCTTATTCTAGGTTGTCCCTTCATTTATTTATTATTTTTTTTTTTTAAATTTTCATTGTCTAGTTCCAGTCACACAACTCACTTTTGAAGGGCTGACAATGAAGACTTGAAAACATTACAAGATCTAATTTCCTAAGCAATTAGGATCTGTCCTTTGCATAACTTCATACAGTTGCTGGTAGTAGTGAGGAAGTAGTACACACCTTCATAATTAGGCAAAAGTGGTTAAGGTTTTGTTGATTTAATTTTTGTTGTTGTTGTTTTTGTTATTGTAGGTAGACACTTCAGGAAATTAGTGATGTGGTGCTGCAAATTCATTCATGCTAGGTTGTCAATATTGTTGGATAGATTTTTATGTAAGAAAGTTTTCAATTTGTTGTGGAGCTTAACTGAAGATATATTATTGTATCTTTTACAGGTATGTTTGGTGAAAATGATTCAGGTTTATTATCAGATGGAGTCAGAGAAGCTCTTCTACAATTACTTCGTATGTTTAACTTGCCAGTATCTGGCCTTACAACAGGGCCCTCAACTCTCCGGGGACAGGGAGGCCCGCATTCAGACCATCCACATCGTTATAATAATATTACCCGTGTCACGTGACTGTCTTCCTCTTCTAGCTAGGTCATACTGCACTGATAGAGTAATTTTAATTTTTTATTTACAGTTTTATGTATAGAATTTTTTCTTTTCAGGACATTACCCTAGTTTTGATTTACTGTAAAGTTGTATGAGGGAAATGCGTGGGATGCTCAGGTGTTTTTAAGGTCCAGCTACTGTTTGTTTACTTCCTCTTCATATTGACCCATATCCTACCAATGTGCTACCATTGCTGTGCCCACCTACAGCTCAGTACAGTATTGTAAATATGAGGAGCCTTGTATCAAGGCTGTTGCCTTTTTAAGGGTATCAGAAAAACTGGTGGTGATTGTTACTTAATGGAATTTCAGCATTTTGTAGACATTTAAAAAAAAAAAAAAGGTTAGTGGAGGCAATGACATGGACATTATTTTCCCTTATTTTGTAATTGTCAAACATTCCATGAAGCCTTTCGTGATGTAAAAGGAAGGGGGAGGAGGTCATGTGGTGGTTAAAAGAGTATGTCTGACCTTCAGTGTATTTTTTTTAGGACGTTGAAGGCAATTAAAAAATAAAATAACCCAGATATTTTGGTCAGAAATAGCTGGAATACAAGTTTGACCTTAAGTGTCTTTTAGGACATTGGTATGTCCAGGAACAATGGTCTGATGCCAGATTATATCTGGCAGTTTAATCTGTGATGTGTATTATATTGTACATGTAAATTATGCATTCTAATGCAATTCCTCAGTGCTGGTAATCTAGGCTGGGGTTATGCAGGTTGTTACTTGCATCTAATGTAGATTTGCTGAAATAGATTGTCTATAGTCTGTGGTGTACCATTGGTTTGTAATGGTAACTTTTCTATAAATAAAAGAATTATAAAATTATATTTGTCTGTTTTCTTGCCACCATTAGTCTGTCCATGAAATCCAATTTTGGGGAACATAGTAGGTTATGAAAATACCATACAAACTCCATTTGCTACATACAGTAATCAAAATCATATTGTCTTCCATTAACAACTATACTTGATAATTTACACCCATTTTCAGTGGAAGCAGAACTGCAAACAAAATTGGACATAATACACAAGGATGTGGGGAACCAAGATTGAATTTGAGAGGATAAGTGAAAGCATTTTAAAGGAGTATGAGGGAAATGCATGACCTATAGGGGATGCAAGCTTGAAATACTTGTGGGGGCACCCATCTATCTACTATGCCTTTATGTTTATTGTTAAGACAAGCATCATCAATAGTTGAAATCTTTGAGTCTTGGTAAAAGTAGTCTGGTTCTTGATTATGATGCAAGGCATTGTGCATGCAAATGATGGTTGCATTCTTCATATATCTGAAGAGCAAAATAATGCAATGATTAATCACTGGTGCAAAAAGAGTAAACATTTTATACTGAAACATTAATTTGCCATGTAATATTTAAGAACATGTAGGATGAAAACATATTAAGTCGAGCAAAATTTTGGCCATAAATTATCAGGGTCCCAAAACATGCTTAAGAGTTTCAGCCATGTGTGAAAGCATAGTTGGTAAACTCCGGTCATATTTTACCTTGTGAGAGATGAATTTAGTTTTGTGGCACTTGGTGGTAGTAATTTGTGAGGCACTTGGTGGTGCTGAGAAGTGAACACAAATGTTGTTGCCTACATCAGCATATGAGGAAAGGTGTCTTGTACTCTGTACCAGTTGGTGTTGCAGCTCCTCAAGATGTCGAATTGTCAACCACATAATTCTAAGCAGAGGGAACATTCTGGCTGATCAGCTCAGTCTTCAGTGCAAGTGGTGAGGGCAGACTGGTCCCTATACCTCAAAGTAGTAATGAGGTTGTTTATTATATGGGTGTACTCCTCTGTCTGAATAGGAAGCGAAGCAACAAGATCTCCACCACTTACTTTGATTGTTCCAACTGACGAACTTCTCCTGTGCCACACTTTCCTCTTCATGTTACTAAATACAAGCAGGACAATTAGCTTTCCGAAATACAGAACACACACAACACAAACATATGTACTCACCTCAGACTAGACACTCGGGCTAGGTGCTGTGCCGTCTGCTGGATATAGTCGTCGAGGCACAACAACTGCTAAATTTCACTACCCAAGACGGACTAGCACCAAAACCATACAACACTTCACAAAAAACACCCCAACCGCTACACAAACAAATACCAACAGCTTGAAAATAACACGACAATCATACAACAAATCAAAACCAGCACAATGAACCACAACCACCAACACTGTCTCCAACAGACAACTCACAGAACTATCAAATAGCAAAATCGAGTACAACAAACCTCTTCAGCTCAACAACCACCAGACAGACACATGCACAACAACCATACAATATCAATATCAATCAAGAAAATGCCGAATAACAGCTGGCTACTTCTGATGACTCCTTACGATTCTCCACAACAGGCTCTCGTCATAGACTGCCTCAGCAACCGCTCCAACAGACAACTCAGATGATTACGCCTGCTATCAAACACTTTATTATCCATCCACCAATTACGATCTTTCTCTCTCTCAATCGCTTACTCACTCACACTCCTCAGAAAAACACACGTAATTACATACTATCATACAGCAACACGAAACACGACATATCAAATGTAACTACCATTATCACTCCTCCATACTGTCTCCTGTTCCCCAGTTCCAGAACAAGGGCAGTAATGGAGAATGCATTCTAATATCCCTAGGGCAATCTAGACATGTATAGGTTTCTGCCCTTCAATCTCTACAGGGATTATAGTCACCCTGGGTCTTTGGATGAGCCTGGTAGTTTCTTCATGACCACATGCCAAGTCGTCCACTGATCTGCTGACATTCTAGGTCCTCTTGTGTCAACCTTATGTTCACATGTACCATCAGGGTTTAGACGCTGCCCTCAGGCTTGGCGGTTATTCAGCTTATCCACAACCATATACCAAGGACATCTTCTGAGACTAGTGTTGTAGAAGGGGTCTACCTTCACCAGGACAAGCACCTCCTGGTAAAAGACTATGCAAAACAGTGGTCTTGGCCCTTTTGGGAGCTGAGGCCCTTGGAGAGGGATGTGTTGCTAAGCCTTACAAAGCCTCTCTTCAAACTTCTCTCTAGTTCTTTTGACAGAGACCTAACACTGAAGACTGCTTTTTTCTTGGCCTTGGACTTGAACAAGATGATAGCCCGTCCTATTACAGTATTTTAACTATACTATTAAAATACTGTAATATCTATTTCAGGCTTGAAAAATGACAAATTTTCTAAGACAATTTGTATTTTTCATAGCTACAAACCTGCAGTCTTAACAATAGGATAATTTCTAGCGTCTAGCTGGATCCAGTTAAATCGCAGATGAAAGCAAGGAATCTTGTGAGATCTGGCAACGTGTGCGTATATTGGGTGAAGAGTGGTCAAGGACCATGCACCTACGCCACCACGTCAGTCTTTCCCAACTCAGGATGTCTTAACAGACAGAGGGGTGGCTAGAGGTGGCCAGTACAATGTTAAGACCTCAGGTTTGTAGCTATGAAAAATACAAATTGTCTTTGAAAATTTGTCATTTGTTCATACGCATACAAACCTTCGGTCTTAACAATAGGATACTTGGAGGGAGTGTCACGGACCCCAGTGGTCCGCTACAGGTTCGATATTATAATAAACAAAAAAGATTCAACACCAACAGTTGAAACTTGGAATACGAATATAGAAAGAAACACAAATAGAACAAAAGTTTATTTACAAGCTTACTAACAAAGATAAATGCAGAATGGTTTCTCCTAATTACATAAAAATAAGATCTTACAGTATGTGAGCTGGGGAAACAGCTGTAATGAAATACTTGCTGGCCAGTTTTGCAGCTGTCGAAAATCAATGCTCGCAGCGACGGCTTTGCAAAGGAGAGTTGTAGAACTTTAGACGTCTTCCTGACTCCATACTGCAGAAAGCAATGTCTATTCTTGATACTCAAAGGGCAGGTTACTCCTCAAAACCAACTTGTAGGACATTTCTTCTCTGAAGGCTTGCTCAACGTCGGAAAATCTGTCTCTCTCTCTGACTGGACGACTTGACCCGATTCCGATCAAACTCTCGTGCGCCTTTTTCCTCTTATCCTGCGTCTGTTCCTTCTTCTCTTATCTCTATCTGATGATCTCTCACTGATCTCTCTCCTCTCTGCTGGTCTCTTACTGATGATCTGATCTCTGATATTTCGTCAGTCGTATATATACAGCGATCTGGGGGCGGGGTCTACCAGCGAACGTCACAGACTCCCGAGACGACAGGAACGTTTTAGAAGGATCTAGGCGAATAGTTGCGGCATTTCTAATGACACGTCGGTGCCTGTTGAGTTTCTGTAACACACCTGGGGATTCTCGAACCATCATGAGAACAGGGACCTCCAACATGTGCGCGAATGCCTCCTGGCTATAGACCTCAAAGAAGATGCATTTTCATTGCCTTTAACTTATCATTCTTCACTATAAAGCGATTACCATGACACGTTCCCCCAAAAGAAAAAAATGAAATCAACCGATTTTATTTTTTTTCTAAAGAGAAACAAGAATCAAACAGCAGGGGAACAATTCTGCATAAAGCTTTAATCCAGTTAAACACGCACACTTCTCCATTCACTCACCTACTCGTGCCAAAACATAAAGCGGTCATCAGGCTACTCATTCTGAAAAATCTCTAGAGAGGCTATCGGCTATAACATTATCCTTTCCTCTTAATGTTTACTATTCTGAACTCTAATTGAAAACCTGGAACTTCTTAAGCACCTCTGAGTTTTTCTCAAAACTAATTTCTCTCTGTAACACCCTTACTACGAACACGGTGGTGGCCACGGCACGGGGCGTTCTTTATAATTCTGAAGCAAGTTTACATGCATCCACTTTGCTCTACTCTTACCCATATCAATTGAATAATTTGGATTTCCCCTCTTCTCTGAAATTGAAAAAGGACCTTCAAACTTATAAGATAAAGATGGACCTTCTTTCTGGACTAATACTAAAACTTTATCTCCCACACAGAAACTTGTCTCTTCCGCTCTAAGATCATGTTTCCTTTTAGTTACCCCTTGACTTTCACTCTCGTTCTCCTTCGCTAGTTGCCAAGCATCTCTTAAATTGTTTTTATAATACTCTAGATTAGTTATGTAGTCCTCACTACCTTCTTTAAGCATTAAGTTACATTTTAACATTTCCAAAGGACCTTTAGCGGTGTGACTGAAAACCAGCTCGAAAGGACTAAATCCTGTAGTGTCGTTTGGTGCCAACCTTAAAGGTAACAGAACAAAAGGTAACTTTTCTTCCCAGTCATGCTCGAAGTTCTTACACAGCTTTCATAAACAACTCTTTAACGTTTGGTGAAACCGCTCCACAATGCCTTGTGATTCGGGGTGATAAGGTGTGGAAGTTATGAGTTTAATGCCTAACTCTTTCATTCTATCCTTGAAATACTTAGATACAAAATTACTACCATTATCACTGTATAGTACGAGGCAGACCAAAATTAGAAAAATAATCTAACAATCGTTTAACTACGGTCCTTGCATTACAGCTTCTTACGGGTATTTCCTCTGGATAGCAAGTTAGTCTATCAATGATTGTCAACAGATATATACTCCTGCCCTTACTTCTAGGCATAGGTCCGACCATATCGATAACTACATTCTCAAAAGGTTTGCCTACTGAAGGAATAATACACAACGGAGCTCTGGGAATTACTTGATTCGGTTTTCCTGCAATTTGGCATTCATGACAGCTTAAAACATACCTCTTTTATGTCACTCCTCATTTTAGGCCAAAAGTACGCCCTACTTATACACCTGAAAGTTTTATTTACTCCCAAATGTCGTTGTTCATCATGTGCTAACTTCAAAACTAGTTCACGAAGCTTCCTAGGAACTATTAAGTGTTCTGTGATTTCCTCTTTACTACCTGACTTAGAACGAACATAACGACACAAAACTTCATCTTTCAAGCAAGACGTATCCTTACACACATTATTGAGAACATCATCCAATTCACTTTAAAAAATTTGGGTTAGTGTCTCATCCTCTCTCTGAAACTTGACTAGCTCATCCTTACTTGAAAGGTTAGTGCCTAATACATCACCGTAACTATTACTTGATTCCACTACATCGACTACGCTACTCTCGACAGCTACACCTGCTTGGCTATCACTGTCACCGATAGAGTCAGGTCTCTCAGCCACACTCACGCCAAGATCAACCTCGCCACCTCTATCACACTCGTTCAAATCCACGAACTCACACTCGTTCAAATCCACGAACAAATTATGACTGTAGTCTATGTCTGTACCTAAACCTGACCTAGTTACTACCATTAAAGGCACGGGAATCTCACTCACAACAGGATTCACGTTCTTGGATAAAGCCGTCATTACCGACAATAATGTCAATGCCATCAACGGGCAAACTGTCAACAACTGCTAGTTTCACTTCTGACACTACCTGACTTTCTAAGCTAAACTTCAACAAAGGACAAAGAACACAAGTGTTAGGAAATCCACCTAACATGACTTTTTCTTCCAAATTGATTTCTGCCCTGTTTGGCACACTCTCTCTCCTAATCAGTGAGACAGCAGCTCCTGTGTCTCGAAGCAAGACTACTTCTCTCGAACCTACTCCTCCGATAGAGGAAACTACATCTTTTGACAGAAATTCGCCAAAAAAATTTCCTAGTTTCTCTCATCACATCATTCCTACTTGACAAAAAGTTAACTAGAGACACTGGTTTCTTAACGTCCTTCCTTTCTACTGCACAATTTCTCGCTAATTGCCCTTTCCTATTACATCGGAAACAAGTTAATTCTGAGCCACTAGATGCCACTTTAGTCCTGCAAACCTTAGATGTATGACCATGTTTTCCACATGCATAACAGTAATAAGTCACTTTAACTCACATTGCTATTACTAGAACTGAAACTTTTACAAAGGATAATTTCATTTCTTACTGACACTTAAATTATGAGTCAAACTATATTCGTCTGCTAGCCTAGTTGCTCCTGCAATAGATACTTCTCGCCTATCTTCTATATAAAGCTTAATCTCAAGGGATATGTTATTTTTGAAGCTTTCTAACAACACTAAGTTCTTCAAATCATCAAAATCCTCCACTTTAGCAGAAGTTAACCAATCAAAAAACAGCCTTTCTAACTTCTTACTGTATTCTACATACGTAATATTCTCATCCTTTCTCAAGCTTCAAAATTTCCTTCGGTACGCCTCCTGCACTAACCTATACGCACTAAGAACAGTTTCTTTCACGATATCAAAATCATCACATTCCTCCTTAGACATGCAACTATACACAGTAAGTGCTCTACCATGCAAAACTGACTGTAAATATAAAGTCCACATTTTTTTAGGAGAACCTACTCTTTCCATTAACTTCTCAAAACACATGAAATATGTCGTTATGTCTTCCTCATCAAACTTTGGTACTAAGTTCAACACTGCACTCATACCTAACCTATCAGCTCCATTATCGCTCTCGCCTGTCTGACTGCTGAGAGTACTTTGCCTTAACTGAGCGATTTCCAACTCATTCATACGTTCTTTCTCTTTCTTCCTGCTCATGCATACGTTCTTTCTCTCTTTCTTCCTGCTGCATTACCAACATTTCTCTCTCTTGCTGCATTTTCATTACTTCTCTCTCTTGCTGCATTTTCATTACTTCTCTCTCAGCCGCTCTTTCATCTCTCTCATACTTTTCTCTTTCTTTCCTTTACACATACTCACGGAGATCATTCCCCTCTAGACCTAGAAGCTTACCAGACTCAATAAACTCTTTCACCATCTCACCCATTCTGGTTCTTTCTATATTCTCCGTTTCAAGGTTATGTTGCTGAATAACCTAGCAAGGTCGCCAATTATTTCACGGACACCCGAGGTCCGCTACAGGTTCGATATTACAATAAACAAAAAAGATTCAACACCAACAGTTGAAACTCGGGATATGAATATAGAAAGAAACACAAACAGAACAAAAGTTTATTTACAAGCTTACTAACAAAGATAAATGCAGAATGGTTTCTCCTATTTACATAACAAAAATAAGATCTTACAGTATGTGAGCTGGGAAACAGAGCCGTAATGAAATACTTGCTGGCCAGTTTTGCAGCTGTCGAAAATCAATGCTCGCAGCGACGGCTTTGCAAAGGAGAGTTTAGACATTTTCCTGACTCCGTACTGCAGAAAGCAATGTCTATTCTTGATACTCGAAGGGCAGGTTATTCCTCAAAACCAACTTGTAGGACATTTCTTCTCTGAAGGCTTGCTCAACGTCGGAAAATCTGTCTCTCTCTGACTGGACGACTTGACCCGATTCCGATCAAACTCTCGTGTGCCTTTTTCCTCTCTTATCCTTCGTCTGTTCCTTCTTCTCTTATCTCTCTCTGATCTCTCTCCTCTCTGCTGGTCTCTCACTGATGATCTGATCTCTGATACTTCGTCAGTCGTATATATATGCGGCGATCTGGGGGCGGGGCCTACCAGCGAACGTCACAGACTCCCGAGATAACAGGAACATTTTAGAAGGATCTAGTAGCAGCGTTTCTAATGACACGTCGGCGCCTGTTGAGTTTCTGTAACACACCTGAGGATTCTTGAACCATCATGAGAACAGGCACCTCTAACACGTGCGCAAATGCCTCCTGGCTGTAGACTTCAAAGAAGATGCATTTTCATTGCCTTTAACTTATCATTCTTCACTATAAAGTGATTACCACGACAGGGAGGTACGAGACATCCTAAACCGGCTGGGAGCCTACCCACCAGTCCAGCTCCAGAAGAAATAACTTTCGGAGAGGGACTGAAGCCCGTGAGAAGCTAGATAAACTGATATCTAACTACCCAGACACTGAGTGACATACAGTGATATATGGGAGAATCATTGTATAGGGAAGTAGAGAAACTTTGACTGTCCTATAGCAAACCAACACACCGGGGTTTGTTATTGCTATGAACTCCCAACTCCCCCCTTGCCAAGGAGTGGAGCATATGCTACCGAATAGAGGGTTGGATATTTGTATACCACACTATCAGTATGACTACCTTACCCACCTGTATCAGACCAGTCCAGCAAATGACGAGTCTATGTATTCCTTAACCCGCCCGAAGGAAGAAGGAAAGGTACAAGAAAAAGAAAAGAGACCAGCCAACTCACTCATTCTCTCATCCACATAATCATCTTAGGTAAGATACAAAAGTGGCCTGTTAAGGGCAACTATGAGTTACACAACCTGTTGGGCAGCCACCACAGGACCCAGGGAAAATGTGTCCGTAGATCTGTGGGCAACATCCTTAAGATAGAAAGAGGCGAACGTGGACTGGCACCAAGTACCAGCACTCTATGTACAGCCAAGTTCTTTTTGAAAGCCAGAAAGGGACCAATACCCCTAATGTCATGCGCTCTATCCTGCACAGACTTGGTGGCGGAATCATCAAGAGTCAAGTATGCTTGTCTGATGGCTTCTCGTATCCAAAAAGAGATAGTATTCTTCGACACCTCTTTCTTTGTACGTCCTGTGCTAAAAAAAAATCTGCAGCAGCCTGGCCTAAGGTGCCGTGTCCTTTTGAGATAGCAATGCAGGGCCCAGACAGGACACAACAAAAGCTCTTGAGCATCACCACCCACAAAGTCATTCAGTGATGGAATGGAAAATGAAGTGAACCTATCATCGTGCACAGAGGGATTTTGGTTTCCAGGCCACGAATTCCGGGACAAATTCGAAGGACACCGACCCCCAACCCCTTGCGTGCTTCACATCATAGCTTAGACTGTGGAGCTCTCCTACCCTCTTCGAAGATGCCAAGGCCAGGGGAAAAACTGTCTCGAGCATCATGTTCCTGTCAGATGAGCGACACAAAGGCTCATATGGACCCTTAGTGAAGTTCTTGAGAACCAAGGAAACATCCCATGTCGGAGGCTTGAGCTCTCTAGAACTCGACTGCTCAAACCCCCTAACTAGCAAGGAAAGTTCCCAGGACGAGGATATGTCGATATCTCTAAGGCGTAACACTAAACTCAGGGCTGTCCTGTAGCCTCTAATGGCAGAAACGACCAACGTTTCTCATCTCTGAGGAACGTTAAAAAGTCTGCTATTCGCTGAATAGAGGCTGTGAGTGGAGAAAAACCCCGTTTACGACATCAGTCACAGTAGATCGCCCATTTGCCTTGGTAAACCGCAGAGGTCGACCTTCTGAGACTGCTGGACATATGCCCTGCTGTTCTCTGACAAAAGCCTCTCTCTCGGAGGAGATACTTGATAGCTTCCAACCATGAAGAGACGGGGATTCTACTGACTGGTGGAACCTTTCCGCATGCGGCTGACAAAGGAGATGCTGCCAAGGGGTAATTTCCCTCGGAACCTCCAACAACAACGACAGCAGATCTGGAAACCATTCTGCCTGAGGCCACAGAAGGGCTACCAAAGTCATCGTGAGACCCTGCGAACTCATCAGCCTTTTCAGAACCTGACGGATCAAACAAAACGTAGGGAAGGCATACACATCCAGGTTGTCCCAGGGGTGTTGGAATGTGTCCTCCGCTAATGCTAAATGATCTGGAACCACTGAACAGAATATCTCCAATTTCATGTTGAAATGAGTTGCAAAAAGGTCCAGCATGGGTCTCCCCCAAACCTGGAAGGGCTTGTCTGCTACTACTTGAAGAAGGGAACACTCTTTGCCTAGGATCTGATCCCGGCGACTGAGTTTGTCTGTGACCACATTCCTTTTGCCTGGGATATACCTGGCTGAGAGCTCTACCAAACTGCTGACCGCCCTCTGGTGAACCTCGACTGTCAAGGCATGAAGTTGACGTGAAACTAGGCCTCCCTCCTTGTTCACATAGGCGACCACCGTGGTGTTGTCTGATATGAGAACGACAGAATGACCCTCAACTTTCTCCCAAAACTCCTTCAGACCCAGAATGGCTGCCTTCAACTCCAAGATGTTGAAATGCTGCTGTTTGTCTTCCAAACTCCAAACTTCGGAGGCAATGAGGCCACTTAAATAAGCCCTCAACCTGTGAGGAAGGTGTCTGAAAACAGAAGGAAGTCCGGTGGGAGAACGCAGAGGGACACCCTTCAACAGATTTCGGTCGTCCAACCACCAACGAAGGTCTTCTTTCACTTCCAGAGACAGAGGAACCTTTAACAGGGTTAAGTCCCCCACCGGAGACCAGAATTCCCCCAGTCTCTATTGTAGATACCGAAGATGAAGACGCCCATGAGGGACCAGCTTCTCCAGGGAAGACAAAACTCCCAGAAGAATCTGCCACTGATGAGCTGACTGATGTGGTTCTGAGAGGAAGTCACGTGCCACCACTCACAACTTCTCCAACCTCTGATCTGACGGGAAAACTCTTGCTACCACCGTATCGATAACCATGCCCAGGTAGAGAATCCTTTGACTGGGTATAAGGTTTGACTTTTTGTGGTTGACCACAATGCCCAGTTCCAGGAAAAACTGAAGCTGACGATCTCTGTCTTGCAGCAGCTTTTCCCTGGAACCTACCAAGACCAACCAATCGTCGAGGTACCTCAGCAAACGGATCCCCTGAGCATGGGCCCAACTTGATACGAGAGAGAAGACCCATGTGAACACTTGAGGGGCTGCAGTCAGCCCGAAGCACAGGACTTTGAACTCGAAGACCTTGTACCTGAGAGAGAAGCGAAGGAACTTCCTGGATGTTGGATGAATAGAGATCTGGAAGTAGCGTCCCTCAAGTCTATCGACAGCATGAAGTCGCCTTCCCTCACAGCTGCCAACACTGAGCGTGGGGTCTCCATCTTGAACAGTGTCTTCCTGATGAAGTGATTCAAGGTGGATAAGTTGATCAAAGGTCTCCAACCTCGCGACACCTTGGGCACCAAGATGTGACTGTAAAACCTCAGAGATGGGATTCCGAGGATACGCCCTCCTGAGAGAGGAGAAGTTGAATGGCAGTAGGTACCCCACCTGAAGGACATCTACCATCTACTTCTCCGCCCCATAACTCAGCCACTTGGCCCAATGGCCTGCCAGGCACCCCCCAACCTGTGGCACAGGGGAGGGAGAGGCACCTAACCTACCGACAGCCCCTGGGGGCCCTTCTCGATTTAAAGGAACGGGAGTGAAAGGGACATTGGTTCTCTGACCTAGTCTGGGATGAACAGGGAGGCCCTGCCGAAACTGAACTCCTCGACGGCCTACCAGGCGACGATCTTCGTGACTGCTGCTGAGGAGGAGGAGGAGGAGGAGCTGGACGTCTCTGAGGACGAGATTTCAACTTAGAAACAGCCTGGTGCACCAATCTGTCCTTGGTGTCAGCCCAGCGCCGGTCTATCGCATCCTCCAGCTCAGTCCGAGGGAACAAAAATGGAAACTCCAACCGATCCCTATTCAACACCAATAAGGACTCAGGGTCAACTGATCTTTCCATCCTGGATAAAGCCACATCTCTTCTAATCAGAAAGTTAGCCCATAAATTAACGCTATGGTGAGCCATATACGAAAACGCTTTGCCTCTGGACTGCAACAAACTGGCAAGAGAGGCTGCACTCACCAACCCTTCCAGGGACCTGTCAGAGGCTATCTTGGCAATGACCATAGACCAGAAGTCCAGCCAAGAAACTGTCTGCATCAGGCGAATGCTGTCCGGGTTAAGATGATGCAACATCAAAAAGGCAGAGTTTGTAGCATAGTACTTCCTATGCCTTGTGAGAGGCAGGGGTAGCAGATTGGCATAGCCTCTAGAGCGAAGCGAACCATCCCGATCTGAAATAAAGGCGTTAATCTTATGCAAGACCAATTGGATGTGCCCCGACAAGGGAAGTTGAAACGAAGACTTGGGATCCTGTGTAGCTCCCAGCCAGGCTTCCAAGCAGGAAGGAGCATAAGACAACCGAGCCTGAGTCCTACTCTCCAAATTGTTGAAACCACGAATGAGATCAACAACTTCTGAAAAGGAAGACAAAAACTATTGTGTGTCTCCCTCCTCCTGCTCCGGTAACGGAGACCGATGATGAGAAGGGTTACCGGAGACCGATGATGAGAAGGGTGTGCAGGTTCATCTAAAATGCCTTCCTTGTTCAAATTAATGGAAGAACCAGCAGCCCAACAGCCAGAAACACCAACTAACCTGTCTGGGCTGGATCCAAGTGCCGATTCCCGTGACAAACCAACCACAACACCAGGAACATCACCAGATGACTCCTTAACATGGCTGCGAACGGGCACGGGCGTGGCAGGCATATGAGCGTGAGCTGGAGAGGAAATTCCAACACTTGAAAACGAATAAGAATCCCTCAGAGTCGAACTCCTGGAAGTACCGGGGAGAGGGGCAGGCAAAGACTCCTGCTGCACCAACTCCGCACTCACAACTTGCGACCTCTTGACAGGCAACTTGAGATCCTTATGGCAACCAATAGGCCCTGGAGACAGAGAAGTGGGAGTGCCTGCAACATGTGCACGAACGGGGGAGGTTGTAACACGCTCGTGACACGATGCAGAGGACGAAGCTGCCACTGCAAAGCGCACAGGGGAAGATACAGTAACACTTTCCGAAACACTAACGCTCTCAATAACATGGGCGTGTTGCTCCTCACTCGCAGGTGAAGAAAGAGCAAAGTCCTTAGCCTTCAAATGCCTGATACGCTGACACGGTGGAGATGGGGGAGAAGGAGAGGAAGACAGAACTGGGTCCTTATGCAATCTCTTCACAGGAGGCCGGGGCAATACAGCAAGTTTGCTTCCAGTCCTCCAAGTTGACATGCAGCAAAGTTATCTTCTAAAACAGAGTCCAATCTCTTAAGAACTGCCTGGCGTAAAGCCTCAGACGGCTTAGCAAGAGAAGGCTCCGATGACATGGAAGGGAAATGCAGTGAAGCGGATGGCAGAGATGAAGTCACGGCAGCGAACGATGATGACAAAGATGAGCGAGACAGCGCAGAGAAGACGGCTGGGAGTGATGTCATCGATGGAAGTGACGTCACGGCTTCCCCTCAATCCGAACAGGAAGCAGACTCCACTGGCGGAGGGATACAAAATGACTAACCCCATGACGTCACAGCTTCCCTCCAACTGTCGCTGGCGGAGCAATAAAATATGGCTGATCTCGGCTACCTACGAAGACGAGGGCAGAAGGAGGGGGGAGGACCTGGACAGCATGAGGAGGGGGGTAGCAAGCATTCCTGAAGTGGGTCAGCAAATCCTCCAAGGACGGAGAACCCCGAAGCCCCATCACCTTCCAAAGCGCCGCCATCTTGGGCGCCTCCGACTCTGCAATAAAAGAGGATGATGAAAAAGCCTCCTCCCTCTCAGGAATCAAATCAACTCTTAAAGAAGGAGCGATAATACAAAAATCAGCATGAGGGCTTCCCAATACTTCCAATGACGAATTGATGGAAGAAAAGGAAGGGGACAAAGGCACAACACTACTATGGGGTGTGACCACAGCGGGAGACGAAGCATCGGGAAGAGGAAAAGAAAAATCCTCCCACAAAGGAAGAGTAGAAACCCTACGATGCTTCCTCTTGCTATAAAACAACTTCCACTGCTCTTTAGGCCATGCACGGCATTCCATGCAAGGATTCGTTATTGTACAAACATTAGAGCGACATCTACTACGTGATGGCTTCGGTTGCAGCCGAAGCCAAAAAACGAGAACACGGAAAACCTGAAGTTCCAGGGCACATACGTTGACGAGGCCGAGAAGGAGCAGAAGAAGCCATAATAACAGCACACACACACTAAACACAATCGAAACAGGTAATGAACTGGGTAAAGGCCAAGAGAGGTCAATCACAACTCTCGCCCAGGCGGTTAAGAAAAGACTGACGCGGTGGCGTAGATATGTGGTCCTTGACCACTCTTCACCCGATATACGCACGTTGCCAGATCTCACAAGATTCCTTGCTTTCATCTGCGATTTAACCGGATCCAGCTAGTTTGTTTGCGTATGACAATGTTGTTATGAAGAAACAGCGAAACGCATCGCAAATAAAATGTGGCGTCTCTTAGTCTACGCTCTTCTCTTCCTACCGAGATTGAGATTTCCAAAACATCTGTCTACTTTCCCTGTCCTATCTTGTACAGCAATCAAAAGGGTGGGGTTCTCACTCTCTCTTTTGTACCATGAGTTTGTGGCAAAGGCTTGGACCCTGTCTGTTCCAGACGAGATCTGAGCATTTCTCAATTCCCTTCCCCTTCTAAGAAGTCACTGGTGGAGACCCTGACAAGATGCTGTGTCTGGTCCATAGGGTACTATCAGTCAAGGCTGGAGTGTAGGTGAATTTTCATTAGTACAGGTATCCAAAAATACCATTTCTTTCTGGCTTTGTGAGGTCATCAAGCAGGCCCATGACTCATCTCAGGAGGAAACTAGCCTCCTTTCTTGTTCGAGACACCTGAAATCAGAAGCTATCTCTTGTCTTTCAGAAGATTTTTTCTATTGGATTTCAGGTAGAGGGTCAGGGTCTAGCATAGCCAGACTACCTTTACCTTATTCCACCAAAGGAATCTTGTCCACACATCCTTGGATACTTGTGCAAGCACTATCAGAGCCTGGAAGTGTGAGGTGCAAATGTTCTCTCCTTGCATCCTTTTCACTATAAAGAGCAGCATCTAGACTGAAGTACATGCTAGAGTTGGATGAGATACAATTGTGTACAGTGACTTACATCCAAGTAGTTTTAAAATATATCTGGTCCTTCTTTTAACAATGAGGAAGGACATGGTAAAGGCTTCTTCTGAACCCACTACAGTGGTCCCTCGAGATACGAAATTAATCCGTTCCGAGGCGGCTTTTGTATCATGAGCTTTTCGTATCTTGAACCGCATTTTACATGTAAAATAGCTAATCCGTTCCAAGCCCTACAAAAACACCCCAATAAATTTTATAATAAGGCTAAATTGACCAATATACAATGAAATACTACAACAATTTGGACCATTCAATACCTAACTTAATACGTACTAGTACTAATATGTACGTACCTGTAAATAAAGTGTATTAGTGTACATGGTATACAAGAAATACTGTACGTACATACGTATGTATGTAGTAAAATGTGGAACCTTACCTTTCGAGTGAGGCTATCTCCGAAAGTGGCGACAGAGGAGGAGGACAAATGGCAGAAAACTTCTTATAGTACGAACACTTAACTTTACGAAACACATTAAAAAATGTCAGGGAACATAAACTAAACTTTACGAAACACATTAACAAAACTGTAACACTTAACTTTACAAAAAACTTAAAATTAATTTTTTTTTCTTTTTTTGATTTTCACATTTTTTTACTTTTTTTTTTTTTTTTTTTTTTTTTTTTTTACAAAATTTCAATTTCTTCACCACTTTCAACTTTCTGTTTTTTTGTAGTATCAATTGGATCTTCCTTTTTGCTTACTCCTACTAAAGGCCTCTTTAAAAAATAACTATCCAAGGAAGATTGCTTCTGCCTACTTTTCACAATGATCCTGAAACGACTCAGGCAAATGTTATCAAACTGTGCAAGCATACGACCTGTGTAAGCCTTTTCGGGATGTCTCTTTTCTACAAATGATTGCACCTTATGAAAAGCGGCTAGAGCATCCTTAATTTCTGCCGTTGTCATAGGGTCGTCCTCCTCCTCCTCGCCGCTGCTAGAGAACTTCTTGAACAACGTTATGTTGCATGGCCTCCAACTCCTTCAGGTCATCCATCATAAGCTCCTCTTGGTGCTCCTCGAGAAGGTCATTGATGTCGTCCTCGTCAACGACCAGCACCATGGACTTGCCGAGTGCAACGATCTCGTCAAGATCTGGTTGCGAAACAGTTTCAGGATCATCAACTGTTCCTGAATCTGCAGCACCAGCTTCGTCCACGTCGAATCCCTCGAAGTCTCTGGCTGATACGGCATCAGGCCAGAGTTTCCTCCACGAAGAATTCAAGGATCGCCTCGAAACCTCCTGCCAAGCTTGATCGACGAGTCGGATGCATATGACAACATCAAAATGCTCCTTCCAAAATTCATGCAAGGTGAGGTTTGTGGTATCGGTGATGTCGAAACATCTCTTGAAAAGATGTTTCATATACAGCTTCTTGAAGTTCGATATCACTTGCTGGTCCATGGGCTGGAAGAGAGGGGTGGTGTTAGGCGGAAGATAAAGAACCTTGATAAACGAATACTCTGCTAGGATATCTTCCTCGAGGCCAGGAGGGTGAGCAGGGGCAATGTCCAACATCAGCAGACATTTCAGAGGGAGGCGCTTCTCTTCCAAGAATTTCTTCACTGTTGGGCCGAAACACAGATTTACCCACTCCGTGAACAAAAGTCTCATTACCCAGGCTTTTGCATTAGCCCTCCACATCACCAGAAGCTTCTCCTTTAGCACTTTGTGGGCCTTGAAGGCTCGAGGAGTCTCCGAATGATAGACCAGTAGGGGCTTCACCTTGCAATCCCCACTGGCGTTCGAGTAAAGTGCGAGCGTAAGCCTGTCTTTCATAGGCTTATGCCCGGGTAGCTTCTTCTCTTCCTCAATGATGTACATCTGACGAGGCATTTTTTTTCCAAAAAAGGCCAGTCTCATCACAGTTTGAAGACTTGCTTAGAACTGTAGCCTTCCTTGATTGTCATCTCATCGAACGTCTTAATAAAGGTTTCGGCCGCTTTCGTGTCCGAGCTGGCTGCCTCCCCATGCTGCACCACCGAATGGATGCCAGTCTGTTTACAGAATTTTTCGAACCACCCATGAGAAGCCTTGAACTCTGGGGTTGGCGTCGATGTCCCTTCTCCTTTGTCGTCTTCGGCCTGGGCAATCAAATCGCCGAAAATAGCGCTGGCCTTGTGGGAGATTGCTGTCTTGGTTATCGTATCGCCAGCGATTTCTTTGTCTTTTATCCAGACAAGAAGCAGCCGTTCCATCTTGTCGTGCACGTGGCTCCTCTTGCTAGACAAAATAGTCATGCCCTTAGAAGGTGCATCTGCTTCGATGGCATCCTTCTGCTTAAGGATGGTGCCTATTGTCGACGGATTTCGGCCATATTCCTTGGCGATCACACTCAATCGCATGCCAGCGTCATACTTTTTTATTATTTCCATTTTTGTCTCCAAAGAAAGCATCCTCTTCTTTCCTACTTCAACTTTCTTGGGATCCATGACTACGTATATACTGTACGTAATTAAGTTATGTAGTACGTATATGTATGTAGTAAAGTTCTCACACAACACGATAAAGTAGTACTACAACGAAATCACTAACGAATTTACGTTAATAAACGAAATCGTATAGAACAAACGAATTCCGCGCGCTTACATATCGATGATGCCGCCGAGTGGCTGAAAAAGCACGCCACTACGTAGATGCAAGATGGGATCATGGGAGAGATGCTGACCAATAGGAGAGCAGGATCTTATGGCGGTGACTAGCATCAGGAACCAATGGGAGAGCGGGAGGATGGTGGCAAGTCTACTAAGTTGGCGGCGCGCAAGTTTTAAAATTGTTATCGGTGATCCAGGTGAATCTCGGGACTTTACAGCAACAACCTTTCGTATCTTGAACAATTTTCGTATGTAGAGCAAAAAAAATCTTCGTATTTGCTTTTGTATCTCGAGTTTTTCGTAAGTTGAGCCTTCCTTATGTCGAGGTACCACTGTAATTGGTAACTGCCAGAGTAAGCTTCCCACTGTCTTGACAGCTCATATGGGGGATGTCATGGTTCTCTGGAATTAATCATTATTTAATTTAACTCTCATTCCAGGGTCTCCACCCCAGGGACCTACTGATCTGGCCAACCAATTAACCAATTGGTAAGAGGTTACAGGAGTCATGACATTCCCTTCTTGCTGGCATGACATTTCAGTGGAACCAATTCCATATACTGGCAGGAAATAAACCCCTCCTAAGAGGCAAGTCCCCTACTGTGAAGGGTGAAGAACATTAACAAATTTTTTGTCTCCTACTATGAAAGGTTGGGAACAAGCAAATTTTTAAATCACTTATTATGAAAGGTGAGGAAAAAGCAACAATTTTGTAAGTCTCCTAATATGAAAGGCGAGGAACAAGTAGCACATTTTTTGTCTCCTACTATAAAAGGTGAGAAGGAAGTAACAAATTTTTTAAGTCTCCTACAATTAAAGGTGAAGAACAAGCAACAAGTTTTGTAATTCTCCTAGTATTATGAAAGGCAAGGAACAAGTAACAAATTTTGAAAATTTTTTGTCTAATACTATAAAAGGCCAGGAACAACTAGCAAATTTCGTGTGTCACCCACTATGCAAGGTGAGGAACAAGAAAGAGTTTGGAAGTCTAACACTATAACAGACCTGTCAAGGAGATTCATAAATCCAAGGCAGAATGTCATATTTTACTGAAATTCATCCAATAATTCTCAATATATTCCATTTTATCTATCTACTAAGAACATAGATGCATAATTTCATGTATAAATACACCAAAATTAAAGAAAAATACATACTTACAGGCGGTCCCCGGGTTACGACGGGTCCGGCTTACGACGTTCCGAGGTTACGACGCTTTTTCTTAAATATTCATTGAAAAATCCGCCCTGGGTTACGACGCTTGTTCCGAGGTTACGACGCTGATGCTTCCAACGCTCCGAGTTTACAACGCTTTTAAAAAATGACAATTTGTCGAAAATTGCATTTTTCCTAACTATACAAACCTGAGGTCCTTTAACAATAGGAAGGTAACTAGCGGCAGCTGGGACGGTCGTAAGCTTCGAACAAGGGGAGAACGGTAGTTAACTGCTTGTCCGATCGTGCGTGCGCCCGCGCGCCCGAGAGGTGAAGAATCACTTTTGCTTTAGGCCCATGCAAAAAGTTGCAGAGTGAGGGGTGGCATGAGGTGGGACTATATGTAAAGGACCTCAGGTTTGTATAGTTAGGAAAAATGCAATTTTCGACAAATTGTCATTTGTTCCGATACGTAATACAAACCCTCGGTCCTTTAACAATAGGAAGACTCACTTCTTGGTGGGAGGAATCTGAGTCTTTTTGGTGAACAGACTGGTGTTCGTCCAACCCTGGAGTGCCTCCCTGGTCGTAAGAGCAAGGGAGGGATCCAAACCTCTGTCCGATTGATCGGGGTGTGCACCGCAGGATCAATGGTCAGACCTCTGGGACAAGTACTTAGAGAGAGGCAAGCGTATCTCTTCGTACCAGCAAGCAAGAACTTGTTCCTGTTTGCAAGAGACAATCATAAAATGATGGGTTGTCTCAAGTTGGCATCCACTTCCTCCCCCTTGTTGGAGGAAGTGGTGAATATTTACTCCTATCCCTACTGAAAGGGATAGGATGGTGCTCTATTGAGTAGCTCACCTGCATCTCGTCCTTACCCAGCAGGGTGACGACCGTGTCCCTCTACCCAGAGGTAGAGGGAAGAAAAAGATGGGAAGAGGAGCCAGTCACACTCTCATTCCTCATCCATTCTTACGGTCACACCAGGACTCGATGCTGTTCAGCCTGCGAGGGTCTGGGTTAACTACACAACGTGTTGAGCAACCACCACGGTTCCCAAGGAAAAAGATCCAAGGAACTGTGGGCAATATCCTGAAGGTAGAAGGAGGTGCATGCGGTCCGGTTGGACCAGGCGCCTGCCTTCATTACCTGCGCCACGGAGAAGTTCTTGCGGAACGCGAGAGAATGATGAAGAGGCGTCCACACTCATCCTGGCTGTCCGAGGTTTTCTTCAGACAGCTCCGTCGCGCCTTCACAGGACAAAGCAGCATAGCCTTCGTATCGGAGGCGGTGAAGTCCATTAGGGAGGGTATTGTGAAGGACTCGAACCAATTGTCAGTTACCGAAGGGTTCTGAGTCTTCGCTACGAAGATCGGTACGAAATCGAGCGTCACAAATCCCCATCCCTTTGTGCTTGACTTCTCAAGAGAAGTCATGCAGTTACCTAAGACGAAAAGAAGGGAATAGTCGTATGACCTATCCCTCTTCTCGACTTTGGTTATGTACAGTACTCATACTGACAAGCTATTAAGACGAAGTAATGATTGCTCTGGAACAACTGAACTAAGTCCACAGCATAGTTCGTAACTGACTCGGGCGCTCTGACAGCTGCCGACTGACTGTTTCGGAATCGGCAAGTTGTCCAAGCATCCGGGTAAGTCACGTGACCTTCGCCCTTTAAAGAGTTATGCTGAGAGACCAAACAAATAAAATATTTGTTAGTCACCGATGCCGGACGGCGCGGCGATGATTCTCTTAATGCATAAGCTCAAAAGACGAAAGTCAATTGCCTTCAAAAGACCGAGGTCCCTGATGGCAAGAAAATCTCATAGACGTTGAATCTCAGCTTAAGGAGAAAAAACACTATGTGACGTTGAAGACGAAGGTAGGCAATGAATGCAACCTACGTCTTCCAGCTGAATCGAGAGAAGGAATCTCAAGATTCTAAACCTGTGCTTACAAATGACTGAAAACGCTAACCGCCATTTCATTGCTGTCCGGTGTGCAGTGAAAGTGGGCGTTCTTCCGTAATGAAACACAGGGGAGAGCCGCCTGAAGAACTGCTTCTCATGGGCTGAACGTTTGGAAGTAGAGCTGGCAGGTGTGGGAGTAGGCGATGTCTTTCAATACATCTGCTAATCCGGGGTGAACAATGAACAATTGCACACCTCCGAATACAAGATATTTTGAGGACAAACTCAGATTCCGCAAAAATCATTCGCATTATCGAGATACGATGCAGCAAGAGACTATTACAGAATTCTGTTACCGTGCGGTAAACAGAAAGATGAGAGTCGAATAGATATCTCTGTTTAAAATTCTCGCAATACCGAAGACGATGAATACTAGCGTCACAGCAGTAGATGGTCATTCATGTATGCGAGAATCCCCATTAATCAGAGACTTAAGTCCGTGATTGTTGGGCAGAGATACGGTTGGTATTCAATCAAAGCAGGTGAGAAAGACATAACCAACCGTCTATCTCAAAGCGGCAGCTGGCACTGAAATGCCTCGGGCAATTCAATACGCAGTAGCTGTCGCTGACTCGTCATCCTGAGTTGCCAAGTAATCCTTTCCACGAAGGAATGCGTTCGGCTAGAACCACTGAGCATAAAAAGATATGCTCGAGCAATTATATTTATGCGAAACGAATTTCGGTAAATATAAAAGCTTAAATGGTGTTGTTGTGACAACACCACAAGTATATAAAATTGAAACTGGAAACTCCTGGGAGGTTGCAGGCAACCCGAGTTGCAGTTCAATTAGAATACTTTTCGTCTAAGTCGCAATCCGTAGAATAACCAGGATATGCGCCTACCCCTCGGACCATTCAACTGCTTAGCAGAATCATGTCGCGAGGTTAATATACGTAGTATATTTGTAGGATTCTGAACAACGATCTCCATCCTAAATTCTTTCCTTCAAGAAAACAAAATAAGGATTGGAGATCGACCACCTTCGGTCTCTATCAAAGAGAGTGAAGAAGTCTTCCTCGAAGGAAAGCTTCAATGGTGAACAGAATACTAAGACGATAGTTCAAGCCAAACTGGATATTCCCGTCCGTTCTTCTCTATTCCAGGTTGGTCGCCTATTGTGAGATAGTCTTCTTTCAGCAGCAGTCTTCTTCCTAATGCTAGAAATTCCAGGAATTCGAGCATAGGCGAGGTTCCCGATTATCGTGTAACATATCGGGGATTCTCGTCTCGCTCACTTTGGACCGTGGTCTCGCCTAAGTGTTTGGAGATCGTAAGAAACTCTAACACTCTGAATGCGCTAGAAATTCCGTAGAATTCTAAGCAGTCTGCGAAACCCCCACCGAATTCGTCAAACGATATCGGCTGGTGGTCCTCTCGATTCCCGTAGAAATCGAGAATGGGGCAGGATCCCTCCTCAACGACCGGGGCTTACGTCAGGTAGGACCCGAAGGTCCCCCCGGTAGCGCAGTCCCCAACGTGGAATCCTACAGAGAAATATCTGTAGGATCCCTCCCCTTTCCCTCGTAGCCGTAAGGAGAGAGGGAATGGGGGAGGAATTGGATACTCGCTCGCCTTCCGAGTGGAACTAGCAGTTGGAGAAGAGTAGGAGCAGCCATCGCCTTGCAGCGATGGCCTCTCAGAGTCTGAGAAAACGTATCGTCAGGAGAAAACGTTTTCCCGAGGAGGGTTACGAACTCTCACTGTAGGTAAGGGTCTGCCGCCACTGAACGTCGTCTGGGTGGGGCTGATCGACACCTGACAGGAGAGAGCCGATACCGTCCTCCGACTCATTCCAGTCCTCGTCGAGGTCGAAACCTCTCAGGAGGACCGAAGGATTATTTAAATACGGTGTCCGAAGACACGTAGAAACGCCGCTGTCGCAGTAGAGGAGGTGGAAGTAGCTTGATCGACCGGCCAGAACTGAGAGAGCCTTCTTGTCCGGAGACGAGAGACTCTGGTTCAAGACAGAATCGGCAAGCTCCGATCGCGGCAAACCCACCGTCGGTTTGGGTTCCCTCTCGGGCCCCAAAACGACTCGAGCAGAGACATGGGCTCTGCTGGTGGGAGCGGCGATCCTTCCCCCAGGTCGTTGTGCTGACGAATCAGTGCAATAACCTGGGCAAAGTTACTCTGAATCTCGGAAGTTACAGCGTCTTGAGGAGTAGGATCGTCCAGTCCCTCCAACAAGAGCAGCTCCCAAGACCCTCCTCCTTCAGAAGAAGGACCAGCAACAGATCCCTGACAGTTGCCTCCAATCACTTGCGAGTACGTCCTGGCTGGTTCTAAGACAATACCTGGCACGTGCGGCGTCGTGACGGGATCGTGAGCGGCGCAATCTCACGATCACTCCTATATACCTCGCTCTTCCTGGCGTATGCCAAGGAAGTTGAAGGTAATCGGAGAGGACAGACAACTGACGCTTACCCCCTCCCCCCCCCTGACGGTCGCCTCCAATCACTTGCGCGTAACTCCTGCGGTTGGTCCCCTAAGGAACCATACGTGGCACGTGCGGCGTCGTGACGGGATCGTGGCGGCAGCACCTCTCACGATCACTCCTAGCTACCTCGCTCTTCCCGGTGTAGCCCGAGGAAGTTGAAGGTAGTGGAGAGACAGACCTGACGCTCCCCCCCCGCTCGCTGGCAGGACCAGCGTACGTGGGGGGCTGCAGCCGATCACCAACCCGCGGTGGGGATCGATCTGCAGGCCTGGCCGTGCCGCTCACCTGTGGCGAGCGGCTCGACTGAGCACGTCGACCCCGGTCCCGTGCGTCAGACGAGCTGCTGCTGGTCACCGTATCCGCCCGGTCCCTGTGGGAGCGGCGGTCAGGTGACCTGCAGAGCTCGCTTTCGCGGTGAGACCGGTGAGCGTCCTCGCGGCACGTCAAACCGCTGGTACCAGCCGAGGCTGGTACCGTCGGTCGAGGGGACCTGGGGGACCTCTTCCCAGCCTCAACCTGTGGCCGGTCAGAGACCGTCACGTCCACCCGAGGTACCGGCTGGTCGCTACGAGAGCGGCCGCTGGCCTGGCGAGAGTCACCTGAGCGGCTCTCGACAGTCTTCTGCTCCGTGCCTCGGTCATGACGCTGAGCGAACTCAGGCGTCTTAACTTTGGCTGCACTGTCACCCGAAGGAGACCGTACACTCGGAACTTCTCGCGGACGAGAAACCGAGCCGGTACCTGGCTTAGCAGCAGAGCTGCCAAGACCAGGCGAGGGTGTACCAGCGGTAGCCAGCACACCCTTGGTCCCCGTCTTCTTCTACTTCTCAGAAGGGGAGACGGGCCCCGTTCCCGAAGGAACAGGAGGACCAGCAGAAGAACCCCCCCGTCACACCGGAGTGTGACGAGCCCTTCGAAGTCCCGAAGGAGTCTTCTTAGGGGGAAAACCCCGGTTACCAGCTGGTCGCTGCGAGAGCGGCCGCTGGCCTGGCGAGAGTCACCTGAGTGGTTCTCGCCAGCCTTCTGCTCCGTGCCGTGGTCTTGGCGCCGAGCGAACTCTGGCGCCGAAACTTTGGCTGCACGGTCTCCCGAGGGAGAGCGTACACTCGGGATCTCCCGCGAACGAGAGACCGAGCCGGAACCTGGCGTAGCGGCATCGCCGCTAGCACCAGGCGAGGAAGTACCAGAGCTAACCGATACTCCTCTGGTCCCCGTATATCTTCCTTACGGAAGGGGAGACGGGCCCCGCTCCCGAAGGAGCAGGAGGACCAGCAGAAGGACCCCCGTCCCACCGAGGTGGGACGGGCCCTTAGAAGTTCCCGAAGGAGACTTAGGGGGGGAGGCAGCCTTCTTCTTCTTCGGCTTATGGGCCTTAGAAGTCGAAGGGGAAGAGGCAGCAGCAGACGAAGACGAAGATGACACCTTCCTCTTCTTCGTCAGCTCACGCAGGACAGTCGTCAGGTCCTCCATCCAGGCCGGAGTCGGGCCTATTGCCGAAGCAACACGGCCCGACTGCACCTGTCCGGAAGGACCTGGGACTGGGGAAGACACACCATGGGCAGGACCAGCATGGACAGGCGCAGGAACCAGGAGCGACAGGAACAGCAACCAGCTCAGGAGCGGCAGGAACAGCGGCAGCGGTAAACACAGAAGGGACAGCCAGTGGCGGGAACCACATCAGCGACAGGTACGGCAGGCCCAGCCATCGCCTCGTAGAATCATCGGCAGCCAGCGGGACCTGGTACTGGCGGCCGGTCCAGGGGCGAGCTGCTGGAACAGCGGAAGTCTGGGGCAGGCAACACGAAGAAAACACAGGCGACGGCGGCATACCCCTCCTCAGTACGGCGGCGACCGGCCCTAGAAGCGGCAGACGGCGTCACCGACACAGCATGGGGAGTGTAGACCAGCGGGGGGAAGCAGCATAAGCGGCCGTGAAGGTTGTAGTGGAGACCGCTCCAAGGTCACCGCCCCAGACCTCGCTAGACGCTGTAGCAGATCGTGGATGCTAGGCACGCCCTGCAGCCGCAGTGGCCCATACCTGTCCAAGGTCGTCTCCCACGGATGTAGCACCTGCGGTAGCACAGACAGATTAGTAAGAGGGGTTCCCTCACGCACGGGGGGGAGACATGCCCCACCCCGCCCACCCCCAACGGAAGGAAGAGCCCCAAATACAAAATACGAGGAAGCTGAGCGGGGGGGGCAGGAAAGAAGACGAAGAATCGGATACCAAGGGAGTCGCGGGAGAGCTTTCCGACGACTTCCTGGCAGACCTTCGCTTTCTTCCCCTACCCCCGCACAGCAGTGAAAAGTAATATGAAAATGAAACAGAATACTTGGCCACTTGCGATTCACTTCATAGAACTTAAAGGGGGAAAGATCAATTCCCGGGTAAGAGCGGAAACTTGATCCATAATAATATGATGCTATCATAAATATATATGAAAATGAACAATACTGCACTTGCGATTTTCACTTTCACAGCAATAAATCGTAAGGATTAATTCCCGGGTAAGAGCGGAAATTGATCCAAAATTAAATTTGATGCAATTAATAAATGAAAATGAAAAGAAAACTGCATTGCAAATCCACTTTCATTGCATTCTATTCATACAAAATAAGAGGCTCGTGCCGAGCGCAATCAAGCTCTCGGCAACGAACGCACAGGGCAAAAATATAATGAAAAAGAGTACTTACATCTTTCAATTACACACTTTCGCCCAAAATACATGACTCGGCGCGAGCGCGCTCGCCCTCGGCACCGAGACATAATTCAATTCAATTTCATGAAAAGAGCGGAAATCGCCGCCTCTACGGCGATAGCTCCATGTTGATTCATAATTAAGTAATGAAAATGAAAACAGTGTACTTACAGTTTCATTTTCAAGATCAAACAAACCATTAGTAGAAAACACAATATAAACAAAGCATACGACGATGAAACGGGCAGAGAGCGATGACGAACACGTCCTTCACACCCGCGGCCGAAAGCAAAAGTGATTCTTCACCTCTCGGGCGCAGCGCACGATCGGACAAGCAGTTAACTACCGTTCTCCCCTTGTTCGAAGCTTACGACCGTCCCAGCTGCCGCTAGTTACCTTCCTATTGTTAAAGGACCGAGGGTTTGTATTACGTATCGGAACAAACACATATTATGATAAGATAAGAATCCTTTATAGTTTAGCACAGTTTCTCTCTCTCTCTCTCTTTGTATTTTCCAAGAAAATAATCACTATAATTTTTTTTTCTCTCTCTCTCTCTACTACAAAGATGTATGTTTGTTAGTATGATAAATAAATGATTTACTATTTTCAAATATTAATATTAATTTATACAGCAATAATATCAATTCATTAAAGAAAATACCATAGTGAATTGAGTAAGATTTTAGCTTATATTTAAAAATTATCGAAGAATGAAGGAAATCCCAGTCTTCTCTGTAACCTTTCCAGGTACTAAAACTGTCAGATATATATCATGTTCTGTGACAGCCAAAAGGGGGAAGAGCTGCAGTGTTGCAATCAGTGGTCCTGACTTCCCCCCCCCCTCTCTCTCTCTCTCTCTCTCTCTCATTTACTGAGACTCGATATTTTTTATGTACTTGTACTTTTTGTTTTTAATACTTTCAAATAATAATAATAATAATAATAATAATAACTGTAATTACAAAATTCATATGTGATAGTATTTTAAAGAAATACAATACGTACTAATCTATCCATGTCACTTTTAATTAAGGTTAACTCTCTCTCTCTCTCTTTTGCCACACAAGATAATAATGAGTCATAGTGGTAACGCCCTCCCTCTCTTTCGCTGGAAGCGTTATAAACAAAGAGAGATAAACACTCTCTCTCTCTCTTTTACCGAGATGAAAGAATTTTTATGGTACTAGTATGTAAAATGTTTATTGATAATTTCAGTTATTTAATAATAATAATAATAATAATAATAATAATAATAATAAAACTTTAATTACAAAATTCATAATGGTCGTATTTTAGAGATGAAAATGACCTTTCCATTTCACTTGTAAGGATAATTCCTCTTTCTTACTGAGATGAGAGAATTTTTATGGTAGATGCACGTGTTATATTTTCAAATAATAATAATAATAATAATAATAATAATAATAATAATAATAATAATAATAATAGAAGTAGTAATAATACGATAAATAATTTCAAAAGAAAATTCTTCCCTTTGTCTTTTTCTGTATCAATTTCCCCACCTCAACTCGAGTGACACTCAAGCTTAACAATGCCATACAATGGTCAACGAATTTAATGGTTTTATGTAATCTCTCTCTCTCTCTCTTACTGAGATGAGATAATTTTCATGGACGTGTATGTAATAAGTTTATCATTAATATTTTCCAATAATAATACTATAAGTACAAAATTCATATCTGAGTATTTTAAATACAATAATCATTCCATTTCTCTCTTTTAAACAACTCTCTCTCTCTCCACAAGATACTTGTCATACATTTGGTGTTTCTATTTCTTCCTTTTATCTCTCTCGCTCTCAGCAAAAGAATTGATAGAGAGACAAACATAATTGCAGTCCTCTCTTTCTCTCTTCTCTGGAGAAATATATGTATTTATGGGAGGGGGAAAAAGTTGCCTACAGACGTTCATTTCAATCTATTGAAACCTAAGGAGTTATTTCTCTCTCTCTCTCTCTCTTGTATTTTAATGAAAATATACAGTAATTTGTGAATACACAGTGTTGCACATGAAAAAAGTAAATTAGTGATAATTTTAGAGATACGGCCCTAAGAAAAATTGCAAATTAGTGGTGAAATTTTCCCTGTGGACATGTTTTCAAGAACGTCGTTCCGGCTTACGACGATTTTCGGGTTACGACGCGTCTTAAGAACGGAACCCCCGTCGTAACCCGGGGACCGCCTGTATATCCATATGACAAAAAGGCTGTGTTTATAACCTGTTTTGTTTGTTTGCATTATGTTTTTACGTTGCTTGGAACCAGTGGTTATTCAGTAACACGACCAACGGCTTTACGTGACTTCCGAACCACGTCGAGAGTGAACTTCTACCACCAGAAATACACATCTCTTACCCCTCAATGGAATGCCCGAGAATCAAACTCGCCGCCACCGAGGTGGCAGGTCAAGACCATACTGATCACACCACTGAGGCGCTTCTTTACAACCTGTTGTACTTATTATTGCATTGTATTTTATGGGCAGAATATGACAGATTGATGTCATTTTTTAACATTAAGTGTGTGCTCGGTTATACACAATGTTGCTGATTTAGCTTTTACAAGTCATTCATTGTTTGGTTCATACTCAATAGCAAGCCTTATAGGCAAACTCATTCATTTTACAGGCAATAAGTAATTCTAGTGTCCCTTCAATATTAAGACTGGCTCTCTGAGAGGTGAAGTTCTTATTGACAACACTGCTTAGCAACGTAATGTTTGTTGCTCAAATTTATCTTGATGATAATATGATTGCGCAGAACATTTTTATTAAAACATTCCAGGAAATAATTATATTTACTGAAAAAAGTATTAATAACAATTACGAACTTAAAGTGCAGGAGATTTTACCTAAATGCGGGAGAATCGAGTACCAATGCGGAATGTGAGAGGTATTTTCAAAATGTGGGAGGATTGATAGGTCTGCTATAAAGGGTGAGGAACAAGCAACAAAGTATGTAAGTCTCCTACTATAAAGGGTGAGGAACAAGCAACAATTTTGCAAGTCTACTAAAACAAAGAGAAACCATTAACAAATTTTTAAAGTATGTGCATCTATAAATCTAATAGTACTATGAAAGGCAGGGAACAGGTAGCAAATTTTGTAAGACTCCTGCTATGGAAGGTGGGGAACAAGCATAAAATTTTGTAAGTCTCCTACTATGAAAGATGAGGAACAAATAGCAAATATTGCAAGTCTCTACTTTGAAAGGTGAGGAATAAGCAACAAAGTTTGTAAGTCTCCTATTATGAAGGGTGAGGAATAAACCACAATTTAGCAAGTCTCCCACTATGAGAGGCAAGAACAAGTAACAAATTTTTAGTCAATTTTGTAGGTCTCCTATTTTGGAAAGCAAGGAATAACTAAGAAATTTTTAACTTTTAAAGTAAATTTTGTTGGTATTTCTAATGCAAAAGGCTCTAGTTTTTATACCTATGAAAAATATAAATTGCTTTAGAGGCTCTAGTTTGTATGCCTATTGTCACTCGTGACGGCCTTTCCGCCATTTTTTAATTCATACTTGAGACTTAGCAAAGGAAATTTTGAATGTGGACTGAAATGCAAGAATAGGCCTAAGACAAAGGGGAGAGAATGGCAATGACCAGTAGGAATGCCTACAAGGAGTATCTCCCCACCCTCCACCATCTGAAGGACCTGAGGGATAGCTGGTCGAAGGATCGCAGGTGTTTCCGCTTCACGTTTCAATCTTCATCCGTGGCAGACATGCCAGTCCGTCCCCCCCACCCAGAGGTAACTCTCTCCCTCAACAAGGTAAAGTATCTGTTGTATGAGAACATCATATCCTAACTTATCCTTCCTTCCTATCCATATAGAAAGAAATCCTACCTACCGAACCTTTGTACCTCTTATTTTATCCTCCCGGTTCTAACCGCTTGGCAGCATTTGCCTCAGTCTCAATCCCTTCATCCTATGACAGTGTTGATCTCCATTCGATAAAGTTTAAGCCTTATCTATTGCATAACTGCTGCATTTATTTGTAATTAAATAATTAATTATTAAAGATTCGTTAATGACTTCATCGTGACGTCGAGTATAAATAATCTGTATAAGTAATACTGTAATGTAATTGGTTAAGTGGATTAGGGAATCTGTGCATGTTAGATAGTGATTGTCATAAATTTCCCTTCCAGAGAGCGAGTGTTTTTGCTAAAAACCTCCACCAACTGTCCAACTCCACAAGGAGCTCTGCAGCTTCAACAATCAGTGGTTGAACTGAATTTGATTATGGTTATTACTAATGCATTTGCCCTCTGTTGTGCTCCCTTTTGTTTATTGTAAAGAGGCACTTGTAAATACATTAATGCCGGTACTTACGTGTCTCAATGATGGCTTGCAACCTCCAAACTTCCCTTTTTAATATACGTATAAGTTATTATGCTTATGCAAGTCCTAAACAAGGATCGGGCTTGCAGCGTAATACTATGAAAAATATAAACTGTTTTCATAAATTTATGTTGTGTTGTAGCAGAATGGCCTTTTGGATGGCTTCCAATATGTTTGTCTGTCACTTCTGCCACAGGACAAGATACCTATAAAAGTCTGGTGTAAGAAAAAAATTGATTTAGTATACATGTACTGACTTGGAGGCACCCACAGGCAACCAAATTTGAAAAGGACATTGTCCAAAGTGAGAAATATAGTGCTGGATTAGATTGGGAGTGGAGAATTCGATAGGAATGTAAAAATGACAGAAAGCTGGAGTAAGATTGTAGTAATGTATCAATATTAAATCATAGAAATTTCTAGCAGATGTGTTCAGTCATGAGTCGATCAATTATGAGCATAAGGGGTAAATGGTGGAAAGTTTATGATTGCCGAGTCATTACCAAATGTGCAACCTTTTTTTGTCATTAAAAGTTTTCAAAAATTAAAAAATTTTTGAATAACAATTTGTATTTTTCTAGGTTATTTAAAATCTTTTATTTGTTCCTACAATAAAATAAACCATTCCCTTTCATATAGGGAACTCCACCCCTAGAAGGAAGGCCAATCCCCTACAATGGAATTGCCATGATCTTGGTTGCCTTGAAAGCGAAGGGAAAACAGCCTTTAACTTCATAACAACCTGGCAAAACAGCAAAAAAAAAGTTACTCAAGCTAGGAATGTTTTGGGGGATGATGACATCTGATAGAATTAAAAATAGAATTTTGGCCAAAGGCCAAGCACTGGGACCTATGAGGTCATTCAGCACTGAAATGGAAATTGGCAGTAAAAGAAAAGGTGTAACAGGAGGAAAACCTTGCAGCTGTAGTATGAATCAATTCAAAAAGGAATGAAAGGGGTTCCAGCTATGGGCCAAAGGTTTGCTGCAAAGAACCTTAAGTCATGCCTACACTGACGACACTACCCCCTACAGGAAACCAATAAACGAAGGGCATTGGGATGTCCTAAATCATTTCATAATGTAAATAAGTTCATGTTCCTTGCAAGAGAAACAAGTAAAAAATGCCCAATCGAGTTTTCGGTACAATGTATAATCAAGACCACTGAAAATAGGTCTACCTTTCAGTGGTCTCAGTGTGATGTAGTATAAGCCACAGCCCATGAAACTCTTACGAGAGAATAGGAAGTAAGAGGGAAGAAAAAGGATATGAAAGGAGGTACACTAAAAGGAACGAAAGAGAATGCAGCTAAGGGTCGAAGGCACGGTGCAAAGAATCTCAAGTAATGCCTACAGAGGTGCTCTGGCTATTATAAGTAAAGGGTTCAGGACTGAACCACCATGCTGGAAGTTATATAATCCAATAATTATTATGATCCAGACAAAACTGAATAAGTACTGTACTGTGTAAGAAATTGAAAACCTTTTATATTCACATTATTTGTCATATTAAGTAACAGCTACGAATAACTTCACAACCCAGTTTAATCTTACTGTACTTAGCTTTACACAAAAAACCATTCTGTACAATCACTGGTTCAAACTTAAGTTTCAAACTGATCAGTGAAACAATTTAAGAACACAGAAATTAATGTAAACTGACTGGTTAAATATCAATTATAGATAAGCAATGGTACATCAAAGACTACCAAATAAACTCAAAAGGACTCGAGTAATATAGGAAACAAGTCCAGCATATTTATTAGTATGACCCCGATATTTTCACTCATAAAAAATCATTTTATTGTAAGAAGAAGAGCAACCATCTGTACCGTAATAACATCAGGTTATTTGTATATGATAACGTTTTACCCTGCTGCTTATTTTTGAGCGTTTCTACGGTTGGCATCACATTTAAAAGGTCGATCTATAATATACCCGATATTAGTTAAATCATAAAAATTTACTCAGAATTGGGGGGTCGACTTATCTTCCGGTCGACTTATACGCCGACTATACGGTAACAGTACGAATAACCTTCAAACAACCCAGTTTGATCTTACTGTACTTAGCTTTACACAAAAAACCATTCTGTTACAATCACTTTCGAGTTCAAACTTAGGTTTCAAAACCTGATCAGTGAAACAATTTAATGAACACAGAAATTAAATGTTAGGAAACTGACTGGTTAAACAAAATCAATTTATAGATAAAGCAAATGGTTAACATCGAAAGAACACCAAATAAACTCAAAAAGGACTCGAGTAATATAGGAAACAAGTCCAGCATATTTATTAGTATGACCCCGATATTTTCACTCATAAAAAATCATTTTATTGTGTATCTTGCAAGTACCTAATATTTTGAGAACATCAATTCATAAGGCTGGTGGTTCGGTGTGCTAACGCCTGACCTAAGTCATTTGGATATGTGCTGCTACTCAAATTATTGTTCTTTTAAAAATCTCAAGATTTACTAAACACCCACAGATAATAAAATAATTGTACATCTGCCAAACCTTAAGAGTCCTAAATATAATCTCTCTCTCTCTCAGGAAAAGATACTGCTAATTTGAGTCTCTTAACCCAATTGGTATTAACACATATGCATAGTGTTTGTGTGTTCATAATTTTTTTAAAATGTGAAGCACAGACAATATATACTTCTTTGGACGACAAAATACAAACATAGATTTTGTTGTCAGTGAAGTGGAGTATAAATGGTGTGACCAACAGGTAAAGAGAAATGAATTAACATTCCTCAAGAGTTTAAAGAGATAAACTTTCTTTTGTTTGTGCCAGCACAAGGCTGGCTGTAAGTTGTAGTGCTAACTTTCTCTCTCTTTCAGGAAAAGTTACTCTGTAATATGAGTCTCTATAACCAAGAGGTATTAGCACAAAGTCATAATGTTTAAAAAAAAGTGTAGTACAGGTAATACATCTGTGGAAGACAAAAAAACAAACATATTTTGTTGTTGTTGTTAGTCCTGTTGAGCATAAAGGGTGTGACCAACAGGTAAAGAGAAATGGATCAACATTTCTTGAAAGATTAAAGAAATGAATCTTGACTTGGAGGTATGTCAATGCAGGGTTTTATCTCTTGAAAAAAAAATCCTTTTGTCGCTAAAGAATCTCTGAACCAACTTTGTACTCAAAATACATAATGATAAGGAATTCATACTATTCTTCATGTAATCAGTAAAATACATACATAAAAACCATGTATTGTATTCAAAACATGCTCTTAAAATTACGTACTGTATTCAATGACAGCCTCCTACTTGTTCCACTTATAGACATGTGGATGGCGCTATATTTGAAAGTTGGCACGACTGTGACTATTTAACGGTTGATGGCAATAATTACTCAATAATTTGTTTATACAATTATTTCTTCATGAAAACAAGAATTTAACAATAATTTTAACTTTAATATAGTGGTATGAAAAATCCCAGAGTCTGTCGTAGTGATGCGTCATCACTTGCGAATCCTATTCCCAAACCATCTCCAAAGGTACGACTGCAAACTGATGACTTAAATAGTAACAATAAAGAACAAACCTTTCCATGGTCAATAAGATGAAAAGTATTTTATAGCCTTACTTATTGTTAAGTTGAATTAAACAATTTTGATTATGTACAAATTTGATAGCCTTACTTATTGTTAAGTTGAATTAAACAATTTTGATTATGTACAATTTTGCATTTTACAGAATGCTTTTTTGAAAATAGCATGTGTTAGTGAACATACGATCGTAATTGTCCCACTATCTTATTATTGATCACCTTAATTATATCACATTCATTTAATATTCATAAAAATAGTAAACTATAATGAAAAAACATGAAAAAAGGAAAATTTATGTTTTTGCTGCAGTAGTGATGTTTGATTATGATCCTCACTCTACAGTTCCAAAATCTGAAGTCTGAAAACCTAAGCACAGCTGGTCCTAAGGATTTCAGATAAAGGAGTGTCTACCTGTAGTAATATGAGAATATACATACAATATTATCGAATAGAGTGAAGTAAAGCATAATTTTTGAAAATATCCATGGAAAAGATGCAAATTTGTTATATTTGTGTTTTATAATACGAGATTAATATGAGAATATTACATATGCTAATTTTATATCATCCTGTGTATGATGCGACCCCCACAAATTAGCTTCAAAATTAGAGCTACGAAAGTAGCATATGTGAGTATATAAGAGTAGTGTTTTTACAGTTTTTAAAGTAAAATCTTCTAATGCCTTTGTTTCACATATGGTAAAGTAAATATAAAATTATGCAAAAGGTATGGTATAAAAAAAAAACATGAAAATCACTGATTTTAGGTACTCCAAACATTCACATACATTAGGACCTGTTGACAGCAACGAATAACTTCACAACTCAGATAGATCTTACTGTACTTGGCTTTAAACATAAAAGAACCATGCTGTACAATCACTGGTAAGTACCTATATTTCAAACTGATCAATCGAACACCATTTAAGAAAAAACAATGCAATTACTGTAAACTGACTGGTTAAACATCACTTAATAGATAAGCAATGGTACATCAAAGATTATACAAAAGATTCAAAGGATTCAAGTAATACAGGAAACAGTCCAGTATATTTATTAAGATTTCTTCATTAATTAAAGTGTGTCTTGACAGAGTTTTTTTAGAGTCAAATGATCTAATGCTTTTGTTTCACATATAATAACATAATTATAAAATTATATATAAGGTATGGTCCAAGCATATTCATAGTTATGTACAAATGTAGGGTATACACAAAAACTAATGACAAATTTAATATTAACAAATAAAAAAATAAAAACAAACTGCAATGAATGAATATCCTTTATTGTGGTGATCTGATACGGAACCTATCACAACTGACAAAATCTGACTATTCTAATCAAGATTTTGTTTTAGGAATTCCTTGTTCCTTTTTTTCATTTCAGCAATTTTTTTTTTCTTGGCAAGTTCAACATAGGTCTCCATCTCATTCAGAGTTTTTCCAATTCCTTCAGGTCTCCTGTTTTTGTCCAAAGTGGAACCTCTGTTGTGAACTCCATGTGAATGCTGAGAATTGGAATCCCTCCCAAATTCACTGCTATGCTCACCCCTTCTTGGATGACCTTTTCCCATCATTTGATTCTTAGGACTAGTATCCCATCTACTACTTCTACCTGAACTATATTTAAAACCAAAACCAGGTCTTCCACTGCTTTTGTGCTTAGGAGACCTAGAGTGAGGACGCTTATATTTCCTTGATGGGGAGCGAGACCTTGATCTAGACCTCTTGGAGTTTGACTTCTTGGAAGTGGAATAGGCCGATGATCTTGACATTGAGGATCGGCTTTTTTTATCCTGTGATTGTGACCTTGATTTTTTTTCCTTGATGTCTTCCACAAACTTACTCATGTAATCATCTAGGTGAGGAAAGGGGGCACTTTTCTCTCCAAGCTTTGTACCTTTGTTCAGATTGACAGCCTTTGTTTCTCCAGATTTGGAAACCCCACCTAGAAATGGAGCCTCTTTTGCTTTAGTTGGTGATTCTTCACTGTCAGCTGAATCTCTACTTTTTTGGAAGATTGGATGTGTTTGTAAATAAGGTAAAACTCCAAACGTTTTGGTTTTAGCCTTTAGTCGAAATCCTTGTTCTAATTTCTTTGCAAAATCCATCATTTTTAAAATGCTATCTGACTTTGCAGACCTGAAAATAAAACAAAGCTTATGATAGTAAAATATGAAACAAAGCTTATGATAGTGGAATATGAAACAATTGTAAATCCCAAAAACAAATAAATAAAACTATTTTCTGTGCTTAGCACGCATCTATAATTGAAATTTCCAAAGCAATGATGAACAGAATAATGCCCAAGAGTTTAAAGAAAATTTCTATATAAGGAATTATAATATGTTTTATTTTTCACAATGAAATTGAATACAATAGGTGACTATTTCCCACACTTAAAATAAGTGGAGTACTTGTAAAAAATACTTCAAGTCTTACAGTAGTAAACAATAATTATGCAGCACATACTGTACACCTCAGAGCCACAAAGATGCATTTTTCTCTTCATTTCAAAAATAATATATCTTATTCAATACAGCAAGAAAAAACTTGAAACTTCAAAGTAATTTGTATTTTTTCTTTGTATACAAACCAGAGCCTTCTTCATATCAATATCCTATTGCTCAGCACAAACTGGATTGGTCATTGATCTTGGTAACAAGGTTGTTAACTAATAGCTTAGGGGGAGGGGTTAACCTACTGACACAAGCCATTTTTCCTTTGGCCACAGGGGAGGGGGGGGGGGGGAAGTTGAGGTGGGTTTAGCATATAAAATGCTTTAGTCTATATATCTATGAAAAATACTAATTAGTCGTGAATTATTTGATCCTATGTAAATACAGCAAAGGGAGGAAGTGGTGTTAAATCAATAACTGTGCTTGTGTAGAAAAGCAAGGGATGTAGTCAATGCAAAAAAACTCAAGTTCACTAGACTCCCCTCCTCCACTTGGGAGAACTGGTGAAATTTTCATTTATCCATAGACTTCCAGCTTCTTTTGTTGTTGGCTTCATTCCAGGTGAATATGTAGGATGCACTTAGCACACTTATGTGCTGCGTATGCGTCCAGCACTGGCATACACATGAACTAATGACTGAGCGCTCAACTACCGAATAGATAGGGTTGTTCACACCATGTGTACTTCAGGGAAGCACAGTAGGAAGGATCACCTGCACATCTGTTTATAGACCAAATATGAGCAGGACTGTACAACCTAAACACCTGTGGTATGAGCACATCTAAGGATCAAGCATTTGCCTAGGTGTGAATCCTGGTATTCTTCAGTGCTTAGGCTCTATCAAGTGTGTCTTCAAAAAGACACAAGAGGAAGAGCTCAACGGAGATCTCCCCTGAAGAGAGGGCTTGGTATTGCACACACTCCAAAGTGTGGACTAGTAATCAAGCAGGCAAAACAAGTTCACCTTCTGTACCCCAAGAGGGTATGGGGTGAGAACCTAACCAACTGTCTAAGCACAGCTGGTATGAACATCCATCTTGCGCCATGCTGAAAATATGAGCTGTGCATACCCTTATCCACAGAGACACAAGGGGGGATGTTCCAATAACCATTAGTGCTCAGTTCTTAGACCAAGCTCCTGCTGAGCAAGCAGGATGAGCAGAATTGTCTAGGTGATCTCTTGGGTTTAAGAAAGAAAGAGTCTTATCTAAGTGGGTAGCTCAGTGGGAAGGTATGGGGAAGTCCATAACTGCCCAGCCAGACTAAAAATGATAACTGGCAGGTGACAAAGAGCCTCAGCCTCCCTTTGAAATGGAAGAATGCTTACAAGAAACCTGCAAGACTTCTTGCAAGAGGCCTAAGACTCGCCTTCAATTCTTCCTCCCATGATGGAGAAAGGGAGATGATGGAAGAAGAGTTTCCCCCTCTTAACTCAGGTCTAGCTTCCTCCCTGAAAAGGTTGCATTAATCTTTGAAAAAAAGACCATTTATTACAAACTCGACAATGTGAGCTCCTAGAAACAACAGCGGTTTATCGAATAGTTTGTTGCTGGCAATCTCCAGTTAGTGGTGCCAATATCCCGATAGTAGCGCTCGGCCAGGAACGGAACCCCTCCCTTAACTGGGGACTGCTTGTGTTTGGATTCAAATCTCATCTGGGAAGAATAATTCATCTCCTCTTGGATTTCAAGGTCTTCAGAGAAAAATTTACAAATACTGTAATATGAAAAACCATAAAATTAACAAGCTCTTTATGGTTATCAAAATTTAATCCCAGCCTATACTACAAACAAAGTCTACCATAATTTGCTTTGGTTCATTACAACTCTAATGAAAAAGTATCTGAACTCTAAACACATGGGTCCACACACACACAAACACACATATACCACTCAAGAAGCACATCTTCCCTTCAAGAAGTTAATTTCAGTTCACATAAAAGTGTGGGAGTACATGCATACTGGCCAGTTTAATATTTGGATGTTCATGCTCAAACCCTGCATACAAGAACCCAGATCTAACATATGAAGATATTTCTTTGCGAGTGTATGGGAAAGAGCGAGTCTCTGAAAACATTGTGAATAATTTAAAAGATGTGCAAACTTACTCTTCATTTCCTGGCAACTCCTTCTCCTTTTCCTTTTCTTCATCCCTGTAATAAATAAAAAGTATATAAGAAATTCTTCATGAGTACTTATATAAATAATTTGATATAATATGTCATGAAAATAATCTGAAATGCTTAGAAATTTTCTTTAAAAAAAGGAGTTCATTATCTTAAATAAAAATAAAGACCTTACCCCACAACTTTCTATGTACTGTATGTTAAATAACCAACACGCTATACGATCCTTCCTACTATATACAGTAGGATTCAGCTATTTCCTCTTCAAGTTATAAAAATTTTCTGCTTAGCTCAATATACTGGCATTAGACATTTTGGGCTAAAGAAATCTTGCTGTTGTGTTGACAATAATGATTTTTCCATAACAAAATTCATTAAATTCCTTGCTCATAACTCTAAATAGAAAAAAAAAACACCAGTCTTACTTACAGAAAAATATACTGCATTGATATATATATATGTACATATATATATGTATATATATATAAATATAAATATATATAGATATAATCTATATATAATATATAATATATATAGATATATATTATATCTAATATAAAAATACAAAAAAAACAAATACTTAATCAAAAGGGAAAGTGCAGCAACAAATGCAACAAGTAGGTAGTTTTTTGTCTCTTCACATAAATTAAAGACATTACATATCTGTAACAAAGTAATATAAGTTCATTACAGAGGTCCTTGTGTTATGTCTAGATGCGTTCCTTCAAACACATGTAACCCCAATTTTAGGCACGTCAAAATTTAACCATACATATGAAAGAATATATATACGTATATATATATGTATATATATTATGTATATGTATATGTGTGTATATATATATATGTATATATAGTATATATATATATATATATATATATATATATATATATATATATATATATATATATATATATATATATATATATATATATATATATATATATGTATATATATATATGTATGTGTATGTATATATATATATATATATGTATGTGTGTATTATATATATATATATATATATATATATATATATATATATATATATATATATATATATATATATATATATATATATATATATATATCATTCAAGCTACAAATGTCCTTGGATAGCGTCACTGACTGTCCTGATTTTGTCCCCGTCCACTTGGACGTGTTCGATCCCATGGGGGGGACGAAATTATTATCAACTAAAAAATTCCCCTTTGGTACATATGTGAATATATATCATTTGGGAGGTATTGTGAATTTAGATATTAGGACATTTGTAGCTTGAATGATATGATAATGAACACGGTTTGATGTGATAATTATTCATATGTATATATATATATATCTATATATTTATATATATATATATATATATATATATATATATATATATCTATATATATATATATATATATGTGTGTGTGTGTGTGTGTGTGTGTGTGATGTGTGTGTGTATGTGTATGTGTATGTATAGTGTATGTATATATACATAATATATATATATATATATATAAAGGTTTTTTGCCACGAAGGAAAAAAATGAAAAAGCGAGATAGCCGAGTACTTTCGGTCTTGTTCAGAACCTTAGTAAAGGGTCAGAACAAGACCGAAAGTACTTGGGTATCTCGCTTTTTCATTTTTTCCTTCGTGGCAAAAAACCTTTATTTATACATAACATCACGCTTTATATACTTCGTGATCAAGTTATTCATATATATATATATACAGTGTATATATATATATATATATATATATATATATATATATATATATATATATATATATATATGCTTAAAAAACACAGTAGATGCACGTGACTTCATAATAAGCGAATACCAGGGGAAATGAAAGTCAGGAATCCAAGCGCTTTCGTCTTTATTCAGACATCGTCAAGGAGCTACTGAAGTACAATCGGAGAGGAAGGCCTCAGGTACAAACAGATCAGGAATACCAGATGGTTTAATTATCAAAAGGGGAAAAAAATTAAAATTAAAAGGGTATCCAGGATTAATCGGATATCACATGGTCACAAACTTAAACAGATTCTGACCCTAACCGAAATTACAAAGTATCTTTACAGTCCAAAAACATGTAAAAAACTGAATATATTAATTTTGTTGCTTATATTTATCTACAACTTTTTTTCATTATGAAAGCATCAAGTTTAAATAAACCAAGACTTAAATTTAGAACATTTCTATTATTTGACTTGATAAAACAAGATTCAATGATATTCCTTTTAACTGTGTCATTACATGGGACTAAGGCTCTTGCTTGACTCCAGTTTAATAGGATGGTCTAAATCTCTCATATGTACAAATAATGCATTCGATATTTTGCCCAGTTCTCACAGAATATTGATGTTGCTTAAGACGCTGTGAAAGAGATTTGCCAGTCTGTCCGTAATAGATTTTACACACTTTTTGCAAGGAATTTCATATATGCAGCCTGGAAGATCTTTAGGAGAATTTTTTATTACTAAACTCTTGACATTAATATTACTGAAAACAACATTTATGTTAAAAAGCTTTAAAATTCTAGGAATATCTAAAAACCTTTCATCATAAGGTAATTTTAGAATGTTATGCTTACTAAATTCAAGTTTGTCATTAGTTGAATAAAATGTTTTTCTAGCTCTTTTCCATGCCACATCTACAAAAGTCCTTGGGTATTTAAGTTTCAATGCATATCATAAATAGTTTTAATTTCAGCGTCAATAAACTGCGGGCTACAGACACGTAAAGCCCTTAGGAACATCCCAGAAAAAAACAAGAGAATTTAACATTTTGATGGTGATTGGAGTAGTAATGAACAAAAGAGGCAATATTAGTTGATTTTCGAAAGATGAAAGGTGAAATTTCTACCATTTAATTTTCTTAAACGCCTGGAGAAATCTCACGGGTACATTATCTCCCCCTAATGTACCGTGATTTCTCCAGGCGTTTAAGAAAATTAAAGAAGACGAAACCAGTGAAGGTGACAAAAAGCAGATAATCTAATGCAGTGGTAATTATGATAAAATTGCTAAATGACACTGATACTTATACGAAACTGAGGTCTGACCCTACACAGACAGTTAACAACTCCCATTTTAATAAACAAACTTAAATCCATTTTGAAGGGCTTGGACCATTTTAATTAAACAGTTTACACCGCAATGCGCCTCCCTACCTTACATGTATGGTTTAGTCAACGAGACATAAAATCAATAACCCTATCAGACCAATCATTAGCTCAGTGGGCTCAGTTTCGTATAATTTATCTAAATGGCTTGTAAAAATTCTTACTCCTTTGGTAGGAAATATTTCTAACACGAATGTTAAAAACAATGTTGATTTTATAAACAAATTGAATAGTTTAAATTTGAATTATGATTTTAATATGGTTAGTTTTGATGTTGTCTCTTTATTTACAAAAGTGCCTGTAGATGACTTACTTGAATATTTGGAAGAGGAATTAGAGCGTCTGACATTCCCTTAAGTGTAGAAAATCTCATTAGTCTCATAAAGGTTAGTTATCAAAGATAGTAAATTTTGTTTCAATGGGGAATTTTTTGTACAAAAGTTTGGCATGGCCATGGGTAATCCCTTATCTCCTGTCACCTTAGCAATATTTACATGGAATTTTTTGAGACAAAACTCTTACCAAGAATCTTGCCCCAAAAAGTTAGGTTTGGTTTAGATACGTGGATGATATCTTCTGTATTTGGCCAGTTCACGAAAACCTCCAGGATTCCTTAATAATCTCAATAATTTAGTCCCTTCTATAAAATTTACTGTAGAGGAAGAAAGAAATTGTAATTTGAATTTTCTTGATGTAACTGTCCATAGAAATGATAGAAATTTCACCTTTTCAGTCTTTCGAAAATCAACTAATATTGCCTCTTTGTTCATTACTACTTCAATCACCATCAAAATGTTAAATTCTCTGTTTTTTCTGGGATGTTCCTAAGGCTTTACATGTCTGTAGCCCGCAGTTTATGACGCTGAAATTAAAACTATTTATGATATTGCATTGAAACTTAAATACCCCACCCCAGACTTTTGTAGATGTGGCATGGAAAAGAGCTAGAAAAACATTTTATTCAACTAATGACAAACTTGAATTTAGTAAGCATCAACATTCTAAATTACCTTATGATGAAAGGTTGTTAGATATTCCTAGAATTTTAAAGCTTTTTAACATAAATGTTGTTTTCAGTAATATTAATGTCAAGAGTTTAGTAATCAAAAATTCTCCTAAAGATCTTCCAGGCTGCATATATGAAATTCCTTGCAAAAAGTGTGATAAAATCTATTACGGACCAGGAACTGGCAAATCTCTTTCACAGCGTCTTAAGCAACATCAATATTCTGTGAGAACTGGGCAAATATCGAATGCATTATTTGTACATATGAGGAGATTTAGACCATCCTATTAAACTGGAGTCAAGCAAGAGCCTTAGTACCATGTAATGACACAGTTAAAAAGAATATAATTGAATCTTGTTTTATCAAGTCAAATAATAGAAATGTTCTAAATTTAAGTCTTGGTTTATTTAAACTTGATGCTTTCATAATGAAAAAAGTTGTAGATAAATATAAGCAACAAAATTAATATATTCAGTTTTTACATGGTTTTGGACTGTAAAGATACTTTGTAATTTCGGTTAGGGTCCAGAATCTGTTTAAGTTTGTGACCGTGTGATATCCGATAATCCTGGATTATCCCTTTTAATTTTTACCCTTTTGATAATTAACCATCTGGTATTCCTGATCTTGTTTGTACCTGAGGCCTTCCTCTCCGATTGTACTTCAGTAGCTCCTTGACGATGTCTGAATAAAGACGAAAGCGCTTGGATTCCTGACTTTCATTTCCCGTGGTATTTCGCGTTATATATATATATAGTATATTATACTTATATATATATATATACTATATATAATATACCGAGTAATACTAATATATATTATATATATAATTATAGATTATAATATAGATATATATGTTATTATCTAATGCTAATATTATTATAGAATGCCCCAGATAAGTAAAGCTTATGTTATGATGAAATCAAGTGAAAATAGCAAACTGAATTTTTTTTTTCAGAAAAGTATTCCCCATGCCATCTATTAATGAATAAAATAACTAAATTTAGATTCATATTTTGACTTAAAAAACTTCATATATAAACCAAGTATCTAGAAATTCATTTATGGCAACTAGAAGCAAGAATATAATTCTGTAACGAGTTAAATAATGGTGAAATAAACTTGTCTCATTATCAGCCTTATTCCAAACCAAACCAAAACATTGCTGTTCATTTTTTATTTGGGTCATATTTCGACTAAAACAAAATTATAAAAATGAAAAAAAATTTTATATATAAGAACCCCCGTTAGTAAAGAATACTTTCATGCCAATAAAATATAAATAAAGTTTGTATTATAATGAAATGAATACTTTCACGCCGATAAAAGATAAATAATGTTTGTATTATGATAAAATCAAGTGAAAATAGCAAACGGAGTCTTTGGCATTTCAACCACTGTACGATAGTAAATAATTACCGTAGTTTTGTTAAAAATAACATTAAGTAGAATAGGACTAATATATTTTTACATTATTACTGAAGAGTAATTGGATTCTGTAAGTGAAATGTTTTTATTGATATTTTATTTTGCAGTGTTTTTTCATTAAAGGATATGTATACAGTACACCCCCCTATTCGTGGGGGGATGGGTAAAAGACCCCCCAAATACTTAAAACCCCTCTAGAAATGCTTAAAACTGCCTATTTTGTTAGTTAAAACACAAAAAAACTAAAAATGCTTATAACCAAGTTTTTTAATAATTTTATCACAAAAAATGCATTTGTCACAAAAATTTTATGAAAATACAGTAATTTGTGAATACTTCTCGGTGAAAAATACTGCGAATGGGCGAATTTCCTCCAAACAATGGGTATATATGGTCCATAGAAAAATCTGTGGATAAGCAAGTCTGTGAACAGTGGGGGTCGATTGTACACTGAAAAAGAGAGAGAGAGAGAGAGAGAGAGAGAGAGAGAGAGAGAGAGAGAGAGAGAGAGAGAGAGAGAGAGAAGAGAGAGAGAGAGAGAGAAACAAGAATATTTTAATAAATTGATGAGAGATGGTGAGGACGTAACCACAAAATGACGTAGGTTGAGTATGACGTAACCAGCAAAGTTAATGTGCCAATGTACAGTTACCTCTCAATTAACACGAAGGTTACGTTACCGGAGAGCTCACGTTAATTAATGAAGCCTCATTTAAACATATTTTTCCCTTTAGAAATACGTAACAGTAATAAGGGGGGTTACGTTCCTGGACTTGGGGAACTGTACTTTTTTGCTAAGTACAGCTGAATTGCATAATAGCAACATCCGTTTGGCTTGTATTTCAACCATTGTACGATAGTAAACAATTACCGTAGTTATGTTATAAATGACGTTATGTAGAATAGGACTGATATATTTTTATGCAATAACTTTATCTGCTATAGATCAAAGATCAACAAATAAATATGCAGTTAAATTTAAACCAAGTTGGAGCTGATGCTGAGAAGGTTGTTCAATCTGCTAATGACTATTATCATGCATCGGCAACAGAGATAAAACTCCCGTAAAGTTATGCCATCAAACACAACCATAGATAGAATAGAGAGAAAATAATTCCAATCAAAACTACTGGGCTTGAAACAACAAATTTTACTGTTGTTTTCAAGCCAATAAACAGATAAATGACGTAAAGGTTGTATATTACAATGAAATCAAGTGAAAATAGCGAACGAAATCACGTCTTTTTTTTTTTACGCAATAAACATGCTCCCAACGCAATCTGTTAACATAAATAATAGTATAGTTCACAATGAGACTTATTGAGGTCATATTTTCAACTTAAAAATCCGTTGTATAACAAAAAATGACCTTGTCTCATATAAGTAAAGTACCTAGATATTTATTTGTAACTGGAAGTAAAAATATTTGCACGGAATTGAGTTAAATATGGCAAATTAAACTCATATTTGCTATCAGCTGATTTCCAAACGAAAACATTGACCGCTAGGTTATTATTATTTTATAATAATACGTAATACAATAATATGAGAATACATACAATATTGTTGGATATAGTGAAGTAACGTATAACTTTTTAAAAGCTTCATGGAAAAGATGCATATTTGTTATGTTTGTAATTATACATAGCCATCAGCAACCTGACATCGCTCAATTATGCCGATGAGAATCGTTTCGTGTTTTTTTTTTTTTTTTTTTTTTTTTTTTTTGTACCGCATTATCATAAGCCAATATGCATTGAATCTAGAGAATTAGCTAAAATTAATTATTACTATGCTGTGTATGTATAAAGTATACTGTGCAGTGTAGACTAGGCTACCCTATGTGTAAAATGGTACTCATTACCCTAGGGTAGGATAGGCTATATTCGAGATATGATTTTTCCAACAAACGATGGTTTTTATGGAACCTTACCCCATTGTAAGTAGGAGAATACCTGTACTATGTTGGTCGGACGAAAAAGAAAAAACAGAACAAAATCTTTTGGTTTATTAACAAATAAACAGTCTTTTGCTTTATTAATAAATACAGCACACACTGTCTTTTGCTTTATTAATAAAAAATATATACAGTGTACTTTGCCATGTCTTTGTTTATGTCAACGGCTGTCGTCTGCAGCGCAGATGCGCGGGTGATATGAAAACAACACTCGGGTGCCAACTCGCGTTCAATCGAAATTTTCGCTGTTTTAAACTTTTTAAAATATTTTCTAGTTCGTGTTAAATTGAAAATGTGTTAATTGAGAGGTGACTGTACTACAGAAACCTCGAATTTGGACCCAGTAATAGTTGAAAAATACCATATTTTTTAAAATAATTTGTATTTCCTTGGGTATACAACTTAAGCTTTCATAAAATCATCACTCCTATGTACTACTTTATAAACAGCTTATAGGTTTTTGACAACAATTATTAGTAATGGTCACAAAAATTCTCAAAAAATTTACAAAAGTAAAACGTACGAGGAAGCAAACTTAACCTTACACAACTAGAACAGTGCTGGAGGCATGAAAATATTCAGTGGCACGATATATATTATACTATATACATATATATATATATATATATATATATATATATATATATATATATATATATATATATGATATATATATGTATGTAAGAAAACAACTGTTAGGTGGATACTCTTTGGCTCCCCAGCAATTCTTATTCTTTTATAGCTTTAATAAATTGAAAATACTAAATCCAAAGCATACCTAAAAGATGTGGAAGTGTGACCCAGCTCTGTTGCTCATAATTTTCTTATAATATGTAATGAATTAATTATACACAAGTTTCAACTCTGAAACAGGTAATTAAGATGCACTTACACTGGACTATTTTAATAATACAATATTTAATACAGGATAATTGATTTATTTACAAAGCTGCAAACATTACAAAAATGAAACGATGTAATTGTACTTAATATAAAAAACTTCTGGAAAAAAATTAACTACAAAATCAAAATTCAACATTTAATAAAATATGATTTGACTTCAGCATTAATGACACACAGTACATACTTAGTAAAATTATAGTGTCTGTTAATTGCATCATCAGATAGAATATAAAGTTATACAGCTAACGCTGTCAATGTCCAATTTCAGATAAGGTTCACTCAATGTTTAGGTCAAATGACAAGACATATCATCATGTATGTTTATTGGAGGAGTTGTAGGTACAAGTAAATCTAGAAATAAGAGAATACTGAAAACAGCAAGGAAAAGGAACATGTGCAAAAGAAATGAATGAAGAAGTCAAGTAAAAACAAAATTAGGATTCCTTTATCAAACAAAATGCAAAGTAATAATCATTGTGTATTATTTCGTAAGATTGACTTTGACAATATCTATTGAATCCGAAGATATCCAAAGTTTTGAGGAATCAAAGTTCTACTTATTAGGATATTTGCTAGCCCTCTGATGCTTCTATGTATATGTACAGTATGAGATGACTGAACAGTCCAACAAATTCATTAGAGATATGAGGAACAACATTACTCACTTTGATGTCCTAGCCTATACAATACTTCATGAAGTTTCCAAATGTCTTATTTTGGCAGAATAACTGTACACCCAATTTAATGTGTACTAATGATAAAAGATAATGCAATATAAAATTATAAATATAAGAGAGAGAGAGAGAGAGAGAGAGAGAGAGAGAGAGAGAGAGAGAGAGAGAGAAAAGAGAAGAGAGGAGAGGAGAGAGAGAGAGAGAGAGAGAGAGAGAGAGAGAGAGAGAGAGAGGGGTGCACATTTCATATATGCTGTACAAGCAGTGAGCTGTTACTGTTATTCAAAAGATAAATAGAATTGCTATGCAAAGATTAAATTTATTGATCATTAACCATTTAAAGACAAAATTTATTTCCTCTACACCTTCCTCATATTTCAGCAGACTTTGCAAATAAACAAGTAGGTTGCAGACACAAAGCAAGCACACTACACAATGAAAATGGTCACAAATGTCTATTTTTTATAATAAAAATTACTGAAACTTTAAAAATAAAAAATGAAGAAGCTTCAAACTCACCACCTAATTCATTTAATGTAAAACACAAAAAGAAACACTTGTTTATCATCAATACTTTATTTAAATTCAACTCAATTTAAACATGACAAGTCACTACATAGCATGCAACAAATAATCAAAATAGGGACAGTAGCAAACCAATAATCAGTGACAACACAAATATAACGGTTGATAACATATGATGCATCTCCAAACTAAATGAAGTCACACCATAGCTCAAGAACAATGGAAACTAATTTTAGTTTTTAAAATCTCAAACAAGAGAGAGAGAGAGAGAGAGAGAGAGAGAGAGAGAGAGAGAGAGAGCACTCAAACCACAACTTCACAATTAGAATAAATTTCAAAATAACAAAAAGATGACCTGAAAGTTATCCCTAAAGGTTGGTACAGGTCGACCATCACTAATCAAGCATTATTTTTGGCTCGCACAATCTAAAATTTCCCAGGTCACCGCACCAACCCGCCATTACTTGTGTGTATGTACATACCCAATGCACACAATTGCATTTATCTGTAAGGTTGTAAAAAATGAGAAAATGCAGTAAAAATATAAATAAGAATAGCATAAAATATAAATAAAAAAATCATATGCATAACAACATGACCCAAAACAAGCTGTAGAAAGTTCACTGACGCCAGCTAATGAATGTGTGCAACATATTACGTACATTAAAAAAATTATGAAATACAGTACAGATATAAATTTAAGAAGAAGAAGGGAATACTGATACCTCCTCCCTCAAGATGTGCTAATGTGGTTACCTTCACATTCCAGCTCTTCACTTTGGAAGCAGCAATGATGAACTTTTTTTTTTTCCTTATTAAACATTTTGTACCAATTCACAGAGTAGTACGCATTGTAAAGATAGGATGAGGTGGTTAACTGTTGGGTTGAGTGTAACCGAACCACTCTGTAATCTGGCAAAATCACTATTCCGGCACTCTGCAGGTCCCAATGATGCCAAATTGGTGATGGTCAACCTGTAACATGTTCCTAAACCTTCTATTCCTAAAATTCATGGCTTCTATTAATATTTTCACCCTCAGCAATTCTGACTTTCACAACATATAAATGAAGATGCCACTACTCACACCATTTTGGTGGCCAACTACTCTTTGGGATTCCTTAACTCTACAGAAGAGTCAAGTTTCTTGGATTATTTTTCACATGTCATCATTACAAATTTCAATATTTTTCAGAGGATATATGTAGATGCACTGTGTAATTTACACATCCTTCTTATAAAAATGCTATGCAGAATTTTCAGGCAATGAATACTGTCAAACCAATTCATATATGATCTAGTCTTAGTCAAGTTCTCAGTTTTACTTTATTTCTTTAATAGGTGTTGACCAGTTGGAAGATGGAAGGTGGGGGCTCACTGTCAGGTGAGAATCTCAGGTGTGCTGTTTTTGTCCCATAAGCATTGTAAATATTAGGATTTATTCTATATGTACTTTTATATGTACATTAGAATTTGAAATACTACCTAAACACATAACTATGAGTTGCTAAAGTATAAATACCTGATGATATTCAGGATTCTTGTATAGTACTGTATACCAACATAAGAATAAAATTCACTATAAAGTAATAATGTATAATTTACTGTAAAGTAATCCTGTACTACTTACTGTAAAGTAATATTGTACAATTTACTGTAATGAATACTGTATATCATCATATACAAATACCTGTAAACACTACTGTCTACTGTATATTAATAATAATAAAATTCTTAAAAAGAACTCTAGTATATGATCAACACAAAAATTTTAAAGTCTCTATTCTCTCTCTCTCTCATACACACTTTGTAAATATGTAGTACTCACCTCGGCTCCTGTTCTTCTTCCTTGACATGCTGTGCCCTGACAGTGGTATGATGATGACCTGAAGCTGAAAATGTCGATGTGGTTTCTTCAGTGTAAATGAAGGGCTTCTGATGAGCGGCATTTTATCCCATTTTTGAAGTACTTTATCACAAACTCGAGATACAATTTTCACTCCCTCCAGCACGACACTGAAACTGCCTCATATTTTGTGTCCTTTTTCACTTATTGTGTGGTTGGTACTTTCATTCTTTCAACATTTATGACTGCTTTCACAAACAACTTTCCTATGTTCAACAAATCCAACAATTTCACTTCCTTATCCAAATTAATCACTATGATCCATCATTAGCTCAAACAGATTACCATCAGGTTTCCTTACCTTGTTGGAGCAATTTAATCTCTAATCTAGTAATTAAGATCAGCAAAGTTATCACACTGTAGTTGAATCTGATTACAATCACTCATGGAACAGAAGGCTAACCTAGACTGGGTATGACATGAATTGCCTGGATCTGCCTGAACATGCTGTTTCTTGTGTAATAAATACACAAACATATATTTATTCATACAGAGTGCCAGAGTTTTTAGTTTTATTTATATATATATATATATATATATATATATATATATATATATATATCACATATCCACAGGTGGAAAATAAGAAGCAGGCTGTAGCTCCTGACCGGTTTTGACTTTATTTCCAAGCCATTGATGAAGGTCTGATACATAGTATTAGAAGTCACAAACATATATACTACAGAGACAGTACTGACAAACACACACAACTGTTTGAGACTGCAGATCCACCCACAGGCAAGTGTCAGGGTAGGAGTAGCTTCCAAAAATCATTTGGCTAAAATTTACAATAAATTCTCAAGGGACACTACCGATAAACGTACCCACCGTAGAAGACAACAAGTCCACACCTGACAGGTGTCAGGGAGGTGAGGTTGGAAATCTCATTACCACTACTGCCCCCTTACTGTGTTTACAAATATAATACTCCTATTTCCCTACATCTCTACTGCCTACCTAAAAATTTAAACAATTTACAAATTTCTTTAGATATTAAAGGATCAAGTTTATACATTCCTTGACTGATGTTCATATTATTGTTGTAACTTTCTTTTATAAAGCTAGATTCAATTATATTCCTTTCTATTGCATTATTAGAACACAACCTTTTTTGCCCCTTCCCAGCTAATAGCATGATTATTTTCAATTAGTACCATCAATTAGATTTACTATGGAAATGGAAAAAGATGGGTGCCTCCCCTTTTTGGATGTCCTAAAATGGAGAAATAGGAGTGGCTTTAAATATAGTGTTTACAGAAAACCTACAAATATTTCTTCCTATGTGCATTTCTACTCTGGACAAAATACTAAGGTTAAAAAATCAGTGTATGCATCTATGTTTCTAAGAGCACTATGCGTATGTAGCCCAGAATATATAGATGAGGAAATAGATAAGATTCAGAATACAGGCAAGAAACTGAAATATCCAGACAAAGTACTAAACAATGCATTAGTAGCGGCAAAAAAGACCATGTATCAAAACCAAAAAGAACCCTACAACAGCAAAATTTGTCTGTACTACCTTATAATAATATGAATGATATCCCCCATCTCTTGAAGAATTTTGGTGTTAATGCTGCTTTTAAAAACAATAAAACAATGAACATGAACTTATCAAGAATTCCCCTGACAATACTAAAGGATGTGTATATTAAATTCCATGCAAGTCTTGTGACAACTTTTACATTGGTCAAACGGGTAAAGCACTGGAAAAGTGAATAGTACATAAAAAAAAATGTGTGAGATATGCACAGGGAAATAGTGGTATTTTTGTACATGTTAGTGAGAACAATCATGTTATTAACTGGGAAGGGGCAAAAAAAGATTGTGTGTTCTAATAATGCAATAGAAAGGAATATCATTGAATCTATCTTTATAAAAGACAGTTACAACAATAATTTGAACATCAGTCAAGGAATGTATAAACTTGATCCTTTAATATCTAAAGAAATTTATAAATTGTTTAAATTTTAAGGTAGGCAGTAGAGATGTAAGGAAATAGGATTATCATATTTGTAAACACAGTAAGGGGGCAGTAGTGGTAATGAGATTTCCAACCCCACCTCCCTGACACCTGTCAGGTGTGGACTTCTTGTCTCCTACGGTGAGCACATTTATCGGTAGTGTCCCTTGAGAATTTATAGTAAATTTTAGCCAAATGATTTTTGGAAGCTACTCCTACCTTGACACCTGCCTGTGGGTGGATCTGCAGTCTCAAACGGTTGTGTGTACGTTCGTCAGTACTGTCTCTGTAGTATATATATTGGTGACTTCTAATATTATATATCAGTCCTTCGTCAATGGCATGGAAATAAAGTCGAAACTGGTCAGGACCTACACCCTGCTTCTTATTTTTCACCTGTGGATATGTGTGATAAATGAATTATGTGCTAAAGTGATGATAATCATATATATGTGTATATATATATATATATATATATATATATATATATATATATATATATATATATATATATATATTTATAGTATAAGCCACAAAGGAAAGATCAACAACGGAGTTATCTTTCCTTCGTGGCTTATACCTTTACTTATTTATCTATCATGTTCCAAACTTTTGTGATTCAGTTATTACATATATACAATAATATATATATATATATATATAGTATATATATATATATATATATATATATATATATATATACATATATATATATACATATATATATATATATATATATATATATATATAATATATATATATATATATATATATATATATATATATATAATATATACACACACACTATACATAACATACATATTATATATATAATATAATATATATATATATATATATATATATATATATATATATATATATATATATATATATATATTATATATATATATATATATATATAATATACACACACACCTATACATATATATATATATATATATATATATATATATATATATATATATATATATAAATATACACACACACATATACATATATATATATATATATATATATATATATATATATATATATATATATATATATATATATATATATACACATATATAATTATATAAAATTATATTATATACACACCCACACATCATCATATATATATATAATATATATATATATATATATATATATATATATTATATATATATACACTCCGCGTCAAAATAATTGTCGCGTTTCAAAACGCGACAGTTTTTTTGCCGCGAATAAGGCGACCCCCATATCTATGGGGAAAAAATCGGCTGGGAGAAACTGACTAATTGGCAACACAACTGAGTCATTTGTCTCACTCACAGCGTGGGAAAAAGATCCAAAAGTTATTCGGTCAGTGTTCTTAAGTGATTTATGAACAGTAGACATCGATCGTGACCTGCCTGATTTTTTGGATCACGCTTCCAGAATTTTCTGTGAAAGTGTGTGTGTACGCTAGTGTACTATGTCTACAGGGTATACCTCATTTGAAAATCGTGTACGAGTTGTGCAGTTACACAGTGAAGGTTATAAAACTGGCGAAATTAGTGAGAAAATTGGTGTAAACCAGCGAACTGTGCAGCGCATTTTGAAAAAATACCACGACAATGGAGACCAGGAAGTACCTCGTGCTTCTACAAGTTCTGGGAGGCCACGTATCATTAGTAACAGGGGTTTAAGAGTGCTGGGCAGGGATATTGAAGTCAATCCGACCCTTACTGCCAGAGAACTTAAGGTTGCAAATCCAGATATAGTGGCAGGAGCTTCTGTTAGGACCATACAGCGCGCTTGAGCAAGGACTTGAAATATTCAAAAGTGAAGGTGCGTAAGAAGCCGCTGATAACCACTAAACAAAAGAAGACTCGACTAAATTTTGCACGTTCTTACAAAGACTGGGCTCTGGCAAAATGGCGTCAAGTGCTATGGAGTGACGAAGCAAGTTTTTTTGTTTCGGACATAAGGGAAAGTGTGTGAAATTCCCTTCTTATGTAATGGTATGGGGTTGTTTTGGTTATGGTGGTAAAGGTAATTTAGTAATATTACCTCGTAACAATACTGTTAATAAGGACTCGTATTACACACTGTTGAACGAGAATTTGGAGGAATCTTTTGAGCTCAGTAAAACAAGTATTTTTCAGCAGGACGGAGCGCCTTCGCATACTGCGAAACAAAATATTAATTGGTTCAAGGACTGTGGAATTGATTTTATACAAGACTGGCCAGGTAATTCCCCAGATATTTCGCCTATTGAAAATCTTTGGGCGACTATGAAAAGAAAATTACAGACGTTGACACGACAACAACTGAAAAGTTAGAGACAGAGTTGAAACGTATCTGGGACCAACCTTGACGAGAAGCTCCTGCAAAAACTTGCAGATTCCGTCCCCAATAGGCTTAAAGAAGTTCGGAAACGTCGGGGAATGCCTATTAAATATTAGGCTAGGAGTTGGTGAGTGTTAACCTATTTTTTTTTTTTTTATTACTAACCATTGATTTTTAATTAATATTTTCTTTTCCGCAACATGTTTTTTTCTTACGAAATCGCTACCACGACAGTTTTTTTTGACGGGCACTGTATATATATATATATACAGCAGACTCTCTGTATTTGCATTCTCCAGATTCACGGACTCACACATTCGCGGATTTCTCTCTGGAACATTTCCCCGCATTACTTGGAAAATTTGTCTATTTGCATTATTTTTCTAGTAGAAATCTCCACAAATTCCTGTTTTTTTTCATCAATTTCATCATAAAATGCACTTTTTGTGATAAAACTATTTAAAAAAAACAGGTATAAACATTTTTAGTGGGTTTTTCCGAGTTTTAACTAACAAAATAGGAGGTTTTAAGCATTTTTATAGGAGTTCCAACTATTCTCGGGTTCTAACAATTCACGTGTGTGTGTGTGTGTTGGTATGCCTCCCCCACAAATATGGGGGACCAATGTATATATATATACATATGGGCAGTCCCACGCTTATGACGGGTTTAGCTTACG
>NC_061093.1:15920792-15940792 GCF_015104395.2 Macrobrachium nipponense | reverse complement strand
GAAAATCGGTGCCATAAGTGCTATAAATTGCCAAGTTTTAGTTAACCCTTAAACGCCGAAGCGGTATTTTAAAAATCGTCTCCCGTATGCCAGCAGCGTTCGTGAGTGAGCGCCAGAGTGGAAAAAATGTTTTCAAGATTAAGAGTTCATTTTTGGCTCCTTTTATTGTCATTGCCTGAAGTTTAGTATGCAACCATCAGAAATAAAAAAAATATAACTATCATATATAAATATTGGGATATATGACAGCGCAAAAAAAAATTTCATATATAATTGTATACAAATCGCGCTGTGAGCAAAACGGTTAAAGCTAACAAGTTAATTTATTTTCGTTGTATTGCACTAAATTACAATCATTTTGGTATATAACACATTGTAAAACGATCAAGGCAACACAGAGAAAATATTACCACAAAATGATGCATGAATTCGTAACACGCGGACATAAAAAATAGATGTTTTCAAAAATTCACCATAAATCGAAATATTGTGCTAGAGACTTCCCGTTTGTTGCAAAATGAAGGTAATTGATTGAATATTACTAGACTGTAAGTGTTGTAGCTTACAATTGCAGTTTTCGACCATTTCGGTCGAGTTAAAGTTGATCAAAGGACGAATTTTTTCTATTTATCGTTATTTATATGAAAATATTTCAAAACTGATAAAAGCTACAACCATGGGTTGTTTTTAGTTGTATTCTACATAAAATTGCGCACATTTTCACTTATAAAACTTTTTGTAACGGCTAATTTAAAATGGTGCAAACACTACGACAATCGGACGAAAAAATTTATGCTTTTTTTCAGGAGAGTTACCGCGTGGACATAAGGGAAAAGTTTATTTCATAAATTCACCATAAATCGAAATATTGTGCTAGAAACTTCCAATTTGTTGCAAAATAAAGGTAAATATTTGAATATTACTAGAATGTAATAGTTTTAGCTTACGATTGCGTGTTTTTACCATTTCGGTCGAGTCAAAGTTGACCGAAGGTTGAAATTTTGGCACTTATCGTTATTTATATGAAAATATTTCAAAATTGATAAAAGCTACAACCATGGGTTGTTTATTGTTGTATTCTACATGAAATTGCATACATTTTCATATATAAAACTTTTGTAAAGGCTAATTTAAAATGGTGCAAACATTACAACCACCGGACGAAAAAATTTCTTATTTTTTTCAGAAGTTACCACGCGGACGTAGGGAAAATGTTTTTTTTTTTCATAAATTCACCATAAATCAAAATATTGTGCTAGACTTCCAGTTTGTTGCAAAATAAAGGTAAATGATTGAGTATTACTAGAATGTCATAGTTTTAGCTTACAATTGCGTTTTTTGACCATTTTCGTTGAGTCAAAGTTGACCGAAGGTTGAAATTTTGGCACTTATTGTTATTTGTATGAAATTATTTAAAAACTGATAAAAGCTACAACCATGGGTTGTTTTTAGTTGTATTCTACATGAAATTGCACACATTTCAATGTATAAAACTTTATGTAACAGCTAATTTAAAATGGTGCAAACATTACGACAATCGGACAAAAAAATTTATGATTTTTTCGGAAGAGTTACGGCGCGGACGTAAGGAAAACTTTTTTTTCATAAAATCACCATAAATCAAAATATTGTGCTAGAAACTTTCAATTGGTTGCAAAATTAAGGTAAAAGATTGAATATTACTAGAATATAAGAGTTTTAGCTTACAATTGCGTTTTTCTACCATTTCGGTAGAGTCAAAATTGATCGAAGGTTGAAATTTTGGCACTTATCATTATCTATATGAAAATACTTCAAAACTGATAAAAGCTACAACCATGAGTTGTTTTTTGTTGTATTCTACATGAAATTGTGCACATTTTCATATATAATACTCCATGTAACGGTTAATATGAAATGGTGCAAAAATTATGTCAAAGTGACGAAATAATTTCTGAGATGTGTCGCTGATGCTTTTTAGTGCGAGGAGAAAGAAATTCGCGCTTGCACGCCTGGGTAACGATTGTAAACAAAACAACGCCGTGATCTGTGAGCTCCCAGCATCTCGCAAGGCACGTGATTCAAAAGTTTTCACCTAGCAGGCCTATAACTATTTTTCCGGGAATTTAAAAAAAAAAAAAACTTTTTTTATATAGACGTATATATGTCCATTCGGCACCCAACAGACAATTTATATTGACGTTTAATGCGTCCAATCGGCGTTAAAGGGTTAATGGCAGTTCTTGGTTATCAGCACTCCAGAATGGAACCCCTCCAATAACATTGGAGGTTCCGGGACGGATTATGTACGAAAACAGAGGTACCACGGTATATATTTATAGATATTTATAGTACTATATATATATATATATATATATATATATATAATATATATATATATATATATATATACAGTAATACCCCAATCTTATGCGATTCGAGTTGTGTGAATTCTCAATAGTGCAAACTTTCCATTGGAAACCAACTAATTATCATACACGAGTATTTCACAGACACATGAAAGCAAACTCAACATTTTCGAATCCTGGAGAAACCCTGAAAGGTGTTTGTTCATTTTTTTTATGTTATTCATAAGTTTTCAATCTTTTATGTGTAAAATAAATAACATAAAATAATAAAATAATAATTCCTCTCTCTCTCTCTCTCTCTCTCTCTCAAGTTAGCAGTGGCATAGATAATTTTTAATTGATCTATTTTTACCTTTACCTCCTAGAACTGTAAATGACTGTTATATTAGTTATATTAGTCCAAATAAAAAGCACTTTTTGTTCACGAAAAGCAATTTCAGAGACAAAGAGATTATGACAGAATCAGGAATTTCTTAAAAGTGGATGAGAAGACTTCTTAAAATAGATTGGTTGGTCGGAAGTGGGAAATAAGAGAGAACTATGTTGTATATATGTAATCTTCATGCACTCCTATATTCTTACCAACCATTTATTTTATATGAGTAATGTAGTATTAGGCTAATTTTTAAATAGAATTACAGTAACTTTAATTTTATTTAAAAGTTAGCTTAATATTTACGGAGCATGATTAGGGTCATACGTATTTAGTGTTCAAACTCTAGAAGTAAGCATTTATTAGCATTTTTAGAGACCATGCCAAACTTACGCGAAAATTTCACTTACGCTAGGGGATCTGGAACCTAACCTCGTGCAATCTCGGTGGGGTATTTTTACGATTCTCATATATATATATTAGATTTATTTATTTTATTTATATATATGTATATTAATATATATTATATAATAATATATATATATATGATATAATATATAAATATAAATTATATTATTTGGAAACCCGTACAAAAAACGCTGAAAACAGACCTATTTTTCGTACTTAAAAACTCAAGAAAAACCCACTAAAAATGTTTAATTATATACCGTTTTTTTAATAGTTTTTATCACAAAAAGTGCATTTTATGACAAAATTGACAAAAAACCAGGAATTAGCGTATATTTCTCATAGAAAAATACCGTGACTATGCAAATTTCCTGTGAATAATGCGGGGAAATGTTCCCGAGAAATCCGCGAATGTGTGAGTCTGCGAATACGGGGGGTCCACTGTATATATGTATGTATATGTGTATATATATATATATATATATATATTATATATATATATATATATATATATATATATATATATATATATATATATATATATATATATTACTATATATATATATATATATATATTGTTACATTTATAGATCGTTTCGTCTACCCCGAAATTAATTAATTAATTTGATTTGGAAAATGGCAGCCATTTCCTCCAAATATCAGCTGATTTTTAGGAAACGCGGGAACCAAAACCCGCCAGCTAGAGGTAGGGAGTTCCCCAGTTGGGGGAATATAGTCTTTTGTCAGCTTTAGGGACATATCTCGAAGGGAAGGATGTAGGCAGATTGGTACTTCTTAGACCTATATCTTAAGCTCTTTTTCCTGTGACCCCTCTGCTCGCTGTATGCTCTGTTTCCAGGATTTGCCTTGCTCGTGGGGGGTTAAGCTGAATCCCAACACCCAAGCTAACCACCTGCGATCTGCCCCCAGTCGACTGCAGGACGTGACCTCGGACGGATGTCCAACCACCTGCCTTCCTGTTAGGCCTATCCAGGGCGTGAGTGGCGCGCCAAGACACCAAGACCATTGACAAAGCCAGGCCACGCAGTTCTACAAAGGTCCACACTGAACACGACATCCAGGTACGTCTTGTGAAACAGCATATTGCCAGTTTCTCCCATCCTTTTATCATTTTGATCCTCATTTTCCCAATTCAATTTCCAAACCAAAAGGAACTCATCCTTTTGTTCCCTCTCACTGCCTCATGGCCGCATGCTTCCCCTTGTGTGATCGTCCCAGACGAGTGAAGTCATTGCATACTTCAGTGAAACAATAGAGTTTCCTTTTCCCCAGTGTTAGAGAACGAAATACTAATAGTAACTGATAAATAGAAATCCTTTTTCTTTTATCTTGTTTAATCTGGGATTCTTTTCCAGATTCCATGAGTCACGTGTCCAGTCTCTCTGCCCGCAAGTGTTGCATTACCCAAGTTTATGAAACCAGCTTCACGAATCCAATTTGAGCCAGCTATTATCCATTTGTGAGAGTTTGTAAGTCCCAACGTGTGGATGCTGCATTTACTTTTCTCCAGGCCAGTATGAGCCTTTTGTAAATAAATAGCTGTAAAGTCTTAGCTGAGTTTTCTGGCGACCTGTTGCTCTAGATTAAATATTCATTAATAATCAGTTTTACGGTAAGTTCCATTAATTTCCTCCTGTCCTCCCTCAAGTATTTCCGTTTACGTATATAGCCTCTCTCAAGGCCGGGCTAATACGTAAAAGTGGCGACCTCGCCGAGGATTTGAACCTAGCTTGCTTAAAAAAAGCTTGTAAATCGCGTTATCCTTGTAAAACGAATGTAAATGTTTTTCAAAGCGCAAAAAAGAAAGCACACTTGCAGGGAAAGAAGACAGACACTGACTCACGGTAAGGTATACCATTCTTTTAATATGATTATTCTATAACAAATGTTAGCTTAAGGTACGTTTAAGTATTTTCCTGATGAAGTGTTTAAAAGAGCGTAGGTAGAAATCTTATTATTGTAACGGCGAATGCGCCAGAGCTTTATTTTAGCGGCGAGCAAACAATTTGCCCCGCGAATTCTGTTACTTTGTGCTGTCCTCGTCGGACGAGACTGAGCACGTGTGAATAAAAGATGCCAGAAAGAACCAGATCAAACTAGGAAGTGCTTTGCCAGGGTTTATTGCTGTGTTTGAAAGCCTAGCTAGTTAGGAGTGTTTTACTAATAGTTACGGCAAAAGAAGTGTACAATTCTTTGTCTGTTGTGATATGTTAGGGAATTCATTTTTAACTTAGTTTTCATTCCAAGTGTTGGTAACCGCTTAGCTCTCAGCTTAATTCAGCTTTGCGCACGCGCACTCTCATGCCTGCCAGCCAGCCTGCGTTTCACTCACAGCGGCAGCCATGTTTGTTATCTCTTTAAGCATTACCTAAACAATTTAAGCAAAGTAACGTAAGTCTCGAAGTTTTAACGTAAATAATATCAATCTCGGTACTAGTATCTATCGTTCTGCCAGAGAAATTAACGTAATTCGCCTTGGATAAAAAACTAGAATTTTGTGTTGTAAATCGCCTCGCATTTACAGAGAATCAGCTGATTCGCCATCACTGCTAGCACACCGAGCTGCTAGCCCGCGCTACCCAACTCGCCTCACGTGTTTCACCTCGCATCGCTCACTCGCTCGCTGAGCGAAAGTTTCATTTCACTTCGTACTTAACGTAACCTCATTCACAAATGTTTGCTAACATTTTCATTTTAAAATCCTTACCGTCATTTCACTGTTCACAGGGACCTAGTATACTTACGTAAAGTTAACGTAAATCTTAAAAGTAGAGTAAATTACAAGACTTGTTAACGTAAAACGCCTCTTTGTGAAATTCATATTGAAACGCAAATTATTTCATAAGCGCAAGCCGCTACTATTAACGTAAAAATCGTTCACCGCGAGCGCGTTATCATTTTCATAAAACGTTATCAAAAGCAATTCTTTCATTAAACGTTAACGTAAGTAGATAATTTAACGCAAGTTGCGTCATATTAAACTAACATTAGTAGTTCAATTCAATATAAGGGAGTTCATTCATATATCATTTTTCACCCTCTCCGAGAGAGAGAGAGAGAGAGAGAGAACCAAGTATTCACGAAGCCAAGAGTACTACATCTTACCATTAATTATAGCATGCAGAATTAACATTATTTTAGTCTTTTGTGTCTTTCATGATACTTACGCGCCTGTGTCCATTGCAGTTTGCAAGCATTTATTTATTTCATTTATCGAGTACTTCAGCGAGGGACTGAGCATTTCTAAAATTTCCATTACCTGTCGTTGCCCGAGTGGTCTTTTCATTGCGTATACTGCAAGCACAATTCGCACAGTGTGCCATGCAAATTCATTACTTCCAGACAAGGAAGCCTACCAGTCTAGGACTGGCCACCACCAGTGCACATCAGGTCTTACCATTTCACAGTGCCACTAATTCTTGACACTGTCCATCGACTGGCTGCTGAAGTACTCCCACCTTTTACTTTCTCTCCTCCACCATTACACTCTGCCATGAGCAGTGCCATTTCACTTCAGTATATTTAAGTATACCGCATGTAGTGTCCGGGACACACCAGCACGCTACCAGTGCCCAAAAAGGAACGCCTCCTCATAAGTGCCATTGCACCTGTACAGGCCGTACGTACAGGTAGCCATTAAACCTGCGTGTCCGTCCTTACGGAACGCCCAATTGATTAGTGTGTCCGTGTACAAGGGTCAGTGATCCTTCGGAACATTCAACAAGGGAACGCCTCCCGAAGTGCCGCAATACCAGCCCTAAGTGCTGTCAAACCTGCGTGTCCGTCCTTACGGAACGCCCAATCCATTAGTGAATCCGCTATCCCAGGTCACCCAACCGAGGGAACGCCTCCCGAAGTGCCGCAATACCAGCACTACTAGTGCTGCCCAAGGAACGCCTCCTCATAAGTGCCGCGCACCTGTACAGACGTACAGGTAGCCCTATACCTGCGTGTCCGTCCTACGGAACGCCCATTTCATTAGAGTATCCACCATTTTGGATCACTGAACCAAGGAACGCCTCCGAAAGTGCCGTGCACCTGTATTGGACCTACAGGTAGCCCATTCCAACGTCTCCCAAGTTGGGAACGCCCTTAAGTGTGACGTACGCCGCACACTTCATTCGATTTTTTCACCTCATCAGAAGGTGCCATTCACAAAGTGCCACTGAGCACCCAGTCTTTTCAGACTTTTCATTACCATTATCGCAGAACCCATTTCCAAGTGAGTGCCACTTTCCACAGTAGGCACTCCCATTCCATCCATTACCCTTCCTGGCCATTATTTTCATTTTCATCAGAGCCTCTACTGCAGCCTAAGGGAAATGTCTTCCCCTGCTTCCCGCGACTTCTTTGCCATAGAGCTAGAGAAGCTCGGAGCCCTCATAACTCTGGGCAAGGAGGCCGGTTACACTGGACCAGCACTTGACCAGTGGATAAAGGCGCAGCAGGCTGCTGTGCGCCTGCAAGAAAAGGAAGAAAGAGAAGCAGAAAGGAAGGCACGTGAAGAAGAGAGAAAGCATGAGCTAGCTCTCAGAGATGACGCAATCTCTCAGCTAGTTTCTAAGCCCCAGACCATGAGCTGGACTCCCGGTAAGAGGTGGTTGCGGAGGTTCTGCACCACTTGTTGTGTGCGTGGGCATGCTGTGGATTCCGACCAGTGCCCAAGTCGATTTCTACCTTGGGATGAGAGCTTCCAGGGTGAACTTCTCCAAGGCTACCATGTAGCCCTGCCTGATGAACAGTCTCCTACGGCCTATCAGTGGGTACAAGTCATGGCTGACACCGAAGCCCAGGTCTCCCTTATTTCAAGAAAGGCATTGCCTAGGGGTGCCAAAATCCAGACGGACGAAGAAATTCAGTTTGAATGGATTGACGGTAACCTCTATTCTGTTCCTTCGGTCCTTCTGAATGTAGAAATGCCCTTTCTGGACCAGGAGACCCGGGAAACCACATTGTGCCGCCTGGGCGTAGTTGACCAATTTCATGATGTTTATCAGGTGATATTGGGCCGAGATCTACTTAAGCCGTATCTCCCCTGGATGCAGCTCCCACTACCAGATGCACCGGATCCCTGCAGCATGCCTCATAATCAAACCTCAATTTTAGATTCAGAGGCTAGTGCCTCCGATGTCCCAGACATCCCTTTTATTTGTGAACCTGGCCCTGACCCAGTGTCAGAGCCAGACGTTTCTTCCGCATCATCTCAGCCTCTTACCATCTTACCGCCTACCTCCTCCACTTTGGAAGAGGTAAGCCCACCAGTTAACCCCGGACTTGCTTCCGAGGATGATTCAACGGAGGTTTCCTTAACCTCCCTACCTCAAATCACTGCCAGAGAGGACTCTTCACCTGTGCCAGAGCACACTGCCAGCCTGGGTGACTCCACAGATTCGCAACCTGTGGGGGCATCTTGGCCTTACTGTCCAGTGCCACGGAAGAGGTTCTGGAACACGTTCTGGCGAGACTGTGGCCGCAAGGGTCACATGTCTGCCAACTATGGAGGGTGCGCAAATCACAATATTCCTGCCATCGCAATGGCAGTTACAAATCCTTCTTCACTAGGACCCCCAGCTAAGGGCCCTATAACAGTCGCACCCCTCCAAAGCCATTATCCGCCAAGCCATGTCAGAGCCTACGACGACTCTGGCGCTCAAATCTCCCTGATACGGGAAGACCGAATTCCCCTGAGGGGCTAACGTCGATAGACGTCATTTAATCACTATTGAAGGTATCAATCATATTAAACTGATCCTTCCGACCGTCCAATTGAGGGTCACCAGACCTCACTTCTCCAAGGTTTGTACCCTTGCAGTTGCAAGCTACATTCCAGGAGGTTACGACCTCCTCCTAGGGCAAGACATGAAGTCTCCCTCACCGTTCAAGAAGCCTAGGGGTCCTAACCCCACAACAAATCACTCCAAAGCAAGGAGTCATCGAAATTCTACTTCCTCCAGGAAGTACGTCCACCAACAGTCTCCCCCGTTACCAAGGAGGGAGATTGATCATTCACAGTTCCGTTGCAAAACCTGCAACGTAATAGGGCACTCTACTAACTGGCCTAGGTGCCCTAGCCGACTACCAGCAGCGGACAATGTCCAGTTTCCACAAGGCCTAGCCTTCAACAAGAGACAGGAGCCTCTGTCTCCCATTTCCAAGGGCACGCTGAGAGGTATTGCACCTTCGGTACCCGCCACAGGTCCAGTCGACCTCAACTCTCTGCCAGTGCCACTTGGCAGCACTGGGCAGTGCCAAGCTCCGTCCAGCCTGGACGTAGAGCCACCACAGAACTTGACTTCTGCGCCTGGCCCAAAGCTAGTGCCGGCGCCTAACCTAACCAAGGATCCTCCTACAGGAGATCCTCCAACAGGCATGGAGCTTACCACAGCCCATGGCCAATCCAAAGTCCATGAGTCTTCTTCACCCTCACCACTGTCGCCCGAGGATGAACCTACGGCAGACCTAACCTTCATACCTCCTCTGGAAAACCAGGAACTGCCCAACACGGAGTCAGCCTGGAGTTTTCCCCTTACGACGGCTGTCGCAGCAGCTGAAGTGAGGGCCTCCCCTGCAGTAGGTTCCACCTCTACGACAGTTGCTGCAGATACCGAAGTAGGGTGTTCTCCAGGCAATTCCCCTCAGGCTACCACTGCCTCTGCTCCTGCCAGCGTTTCTGGCCTTTCCCCAGAGTCGGTGCCTCCGTCTACTCCTAGGACTGGTATAGCCAGGTCCTGGAGGAATAAGAAGTAGAAGAAGAAGGGACGTAGCAAATCATTAACACAATAACCAAAGAGCCACATGCTCTCCTTGACACCTGTGCCCGAGGTACAGTGTCGCATTCAATTGCAGAGTGATCCTGGCACCTACCCAGAGAAGGTAGCCAGCCTGATCTCTGCCAGTAGAACTAACCCTCAAACCCCTAGCCATTGTAATACTAACCCTCACTTAAATATAATTACCTCATTGCATTTCCATCCTGGTCAACTAACAACTCATCATCCCCACGCATCATTACCTCTCATCATGTATTTTAACAATTCCGTCGCTGAACTACTGCTGTGCGTACCACACTCTGGAATGATTGCGTCTTCATTTAACTATAATGAGTAGGTTAGGCTAATGATTTTTTTTTTTTTTTTTTAGTACCAGGGCGCAATTAGGATTAGGTAGCAGTAGAATTTTCCAACGTAACCCTTATCTAGGGGTAGAGTAGTACTGTCGTCACAAGACAACCCATAGTTATTACTTAGGCTAGACTACATTACTCCATTAAGTTAGTACACTTAGCATCTCCACCTATAAGTTAGGTAGGCCACTGTAGTTAGCTGTATCGCTGCGCAAAAAACTTCAAGTTAGAGTAGGAGAACTGGGTAGTCGAGACGATCAACTTATTTAAGCCAAGACCTTCACGCCCGAAAGGGAGTGAATGCCTTCTTAACAGGGGGAGCTGTTACATTTATAGATCGTTTCGTCTACCACGAAATTAATTAATTAATTTGATTTGGAAAATGGCAGCCATTTCCTCCAAATATCAGCTGATTTTTAGGAAACGCGGGAACCAAAACCCGCCAGCTAGAGGTAGGGAGTTCCCCAGTTGGGGGAATATAGTCTTTTGTCAGCTTTAGGGACGTATCATGAAGGGAAGGATGTAGGCAGATTGGTACTTCTTAGACCTATATCTTAAGCTCTTTTTCCTGTGACCCCTCTGCTGGCTGTATGCTCTGTTTCCAGGATTTGCCTTGCTCGTGGGGGGCTAAGCTGAATCCCAACACCCAAGCTAAACCTCCCCGCCCCCAGTCGACTGCAGGACGTGACCTCGGACGGATGTCCAACCACCTGCCTTCCTGTTAGGCCTATCCAGGGCGTGAGTGGCGCGCCAAGACACCAAGACCTGTGACAAAGCCAGGCCACGCGGTTCTACAAAGAGCCACTGAACACGACATCCAGGTACGTCTTGTGAAACAGCATATTGCCAGTCTCTCCCATCCTATTATCATTTTGATCCTCATTTTCCCAATTCAATTTCCAAACCAAAAGGAACTCATCCTTTTGTTCCCTCTCACTGCCTCATGGCCGCATGCTTCCCCTTGTGTGATCGTCCCAAACGAATGAAGTCATTGCATACTTCAGTGAAACAATAGAGTTTCCTTTTCCCCAGTGTTAGAGAACGAAATACTAATAGTAACTGATAAATAGAAATCCTTTTTCTTTTATCTTGTTTAATCTAGGATTCTTTTCCAGATTCCATGAGTCACGTGCCCAGTCTCTCTGCCCGCAAGTGTTGCATAACCCAAGTTTATGAAACCAGCTTCACGAATCCATTTTGAGCCAGCTATTATCCATTTGTGAGAGTTTATAAGTCCCAACGTGTGGACGCTGCATTTACTTTTCTCCAGGCCAGTACGAGCCTTTTGTAAATAAATAGCTGTAAAGTCTTAGCTGAGTTTTCTGGCGACCTGTTGCTCTACATTAAATATTCATTAATAATCAGTTTTACGGTAAGTTCCATTAATTTCCTCCTGTCCTCCCTCAATTATTTCCGTTTACGTATATAGCCTCTCTCAAGGCCGGGCTAATACTTAAATATATATATATAATATATATATATATATATAGATATATATATATATTATATATTATATATATATATTATATATATATATATATATATAGATATATATATAGATATATATATATATATATATATATAATATCATATATATATATATATATATAAAATATTATATATTATATTATATATTATATATATATATATATAATATATATATATATATATATATATATATATATATATATATATATATATATAAAGTGTTCCCACATATTCCGTGGATTTTTCTCTGGACCATATCTACCCTTATTTTCGGGGGATTCGTCCGGCAAAAATCATCACTAATTTGTGTATTTTGATGTAATTTTCATGACTAAATGTATTTTTATGGTACAAAAATGATTTACTAATTTTCAAATATTAATACTGATTTAATACTGTATTAGTAAGTTTAATAAGATTAAATGATGGCACTAGTAAAATAGAATAATCTCTCTCTCTCTCTCTCTCCCTACAGAGATGTATGGTTTTTTGTATGATAAATAATTGATTTACTATTTTACTATACAGCAATAACATCAATTCATTATAGAAAATACTAAAGTGAATTAGTAAATTTGAAAAATTATGTAAGAATGAAGGAAATCCCAGTCTTCTCTCTCAAAACTCCAGGTACTATAACTGTCAAACATATCAAGTAATGGGACGAGGGGGGAGGAGCTGTTGTGTTGTTGCCACTAAGTGTTCATGCAATTTCTCTCTCTCTCTCTCTCTCATTTACTGAGACTCGAGAATTTTTTATAGTACAAATGTTACTATTGTTTTTTGAAATACTTTTAAATAATAATAATAACTAATTAAAATAATAAAATATTTAATCAATATTATTATTAATATTCATTATTATTAACCCTTCCTTTACGCTCCGATTGGACGTATTAAACGTCGAGTCAAATGTCTCCCGTATGCCGATTGGACGTATCATACGTCGGCTCAAAAAAGTTTTTTTAAAAATTAGCGGAAAAATACTTTTAGGCCTACCAGCCGAAAACTTTTGTATCACGCGCCTTGGGGGATGCTGGGAGTTCACGGATCAAGGCGTTGTTTTGTTTACAATCGCTACGCAGGCGCGCGCAAGCGCGAATTTCTTTCTTATCGCACTAAAAAGTATCAGTGACACATCTCAGAAATTATTTCGTCACTTTGACATAATTTTTGCACCATTTTAAATTATCCTTTACATGAAGTATTATATATGAAAATGTGCGCAATTTCATGCAAAATACAACAAAAAAATACTCATGATTGTAGCTTTTATCAGTTTTGAAATATTTTCATATAAATAACGATAAGTGCCAAAATTTCAACCTTCGGTCAACTTTTGACTCTACAGAAATGGTCGAGAAACGCAATTGTAAGCTAAAATTCTTATATTATAGTAATATTCAATTATTTTCCTTCATTTTGCAGCAAATTGGACGTCTCTAGCACAATATTTTGATTTATGGTGAATTTATGAAAAAACTTTTTCCTCGCGTTCGTGCGATAACTCTTCCGATAAATTTTTTCGTGCGATTGTCCTATGTTTGCACCCTTTTAAATTTGCCGTTACATAAAGTTTTATATATGGAAATGTGTGCAATTTCATGCACAATACAACAAAAAACAACCCATGGTTGTAGCTTTTATCAGTTTCGAAATATTTTCATATAAATAACGTTAAGTGCAAAAATTTCAACTTTCGGTCAACTTTGACTCTACCGAAATGGTCGAAAAATGCAATTGTAAGCTAAAACTCTTATATTCTAGTAATATTCAATCATTTAGCTTCATTTTGCAACGACTTGGAAGTCTCTAGCACAATATTTCGATTTATGGTGAATTTATGAAAAAAAAAAAAAATTTTCCTTACGTTCGCGCGGTAACTCTTCCGAAAAAATCTGAATTTTTTTGTGCGATTGTCGAAATGTTTGCACCATTTAAAATTAGCTGTTACATAAAGTTTTATATATGAAAATGTGCACAAATTCATGTAGAATACAACTAAAAATGATTGAAGGTTGTAGCTTTTCTCTTTTTTCGAAATATTTGCATATAAATCACGATAAATAGAAAAAAAACCACGTTCGGTCAAATTTGACTCTACCGAAATAGTTGAAAAACGCAATTGTAAGCTAAAACTCTTACGGCCTAGTATCATTCCGTCATTTTTCTTCATTTTGAAACAAATTTGAAGTCTCTAAAACAATATTGTGATTTATGGTGAATTTTTGAAAAATATATTTACCTTCACTCCGCGCGCTGATTCGCGGCCGCAAGTCTCCGAAATACGTACATCGCATTATCCTAATATTTGCTCCTTTTCATATTAGCCATTTTATAGAGTTTCATATATCAAAATGTGCGCAAATTCATGAAGAATACAATAAAAAATAATTGAAGGTTGTAGCTTTTTCCATCTCCGAAATATGTGCATATAAAAAAAAAATATATATAAAAATTTCGACATTCGGTCAAATTTAACTCGTCCGAAATGGTCGAAATCTGCAATTCTAATCTAAACCTCTTACAGTATCGTAATATTCAATCATTTGTCTTAATTTTGAAACAAATTGGAAGTCTCTAGAACAATATTTAGAATTACGGTGAATTTTTGAAAATAACATTTTTTTACGTTCGCGCGTTACGAATTCGTACATCATTTTGTGATAATATTTTTCCGGTGTTGCTTTTATTGTTTTACTATGTATTATATATCAAAAGGATTGCAATTTAGTGTACAATACAACGAAAAAAAAATTAACTCGTTAGCTTTGACCGTTTTTTGCACAGCGTGATTTGAATACAATTATCTATGAATTTTTTTTTTCGCTACCATATATCGCATTATTTACATATGATAATGATATTATTTTTCATTTCTATTGATTGCATACTAAACTTCAGGCAATGAAAAAAAAAATGAGCCAAAAATGAACTCTTAATCTTCAAAACTAAGCTCGCTGTGATTTTTTGAAAAAATTATTTTTTCCGCTTCCGCGCTCACTCCAAACCGGCGCCGGCATACAGGAGAGGTTTTGATTTTTAGGGCTTCGGCGTAAGAGGGTTAATATAACTGTAATTACAAAATTCATATTATGTGATAGTATTTTAAAGAAATACAATAATCTATCCATTTCACTCTTTTAATTAAGGATAACTCCTCTCTCTCTCTCTCTCTCCTGCTTTTGCCACACTGGAAGCGATGCAAGTATTTTCTGAGAGAACATAGAGATAAACACACACTCTCTCTCTCTCTCTCTCTTTACTTAGATTAAAGAATTTTTATGGTACTAGTATGTAAAATATTTATTGATATTTTCTGTTGTTAATAATAATAATAATAATAATAATAATAATAATAAAAAAAATCCTCATAGTAGCATGAGTCTTCAAATGGAGAAACAAATCCACAGTTAAGTAAATGTACATATATTTCAGTTTTAAACTGTAATTACAAAATTCTTATGTGGTAGTATTTTAAAGATAAAAATGACCTTTCCATTTCACTTATGTAAGGATAACTCCTCTCTTTTACTGTGATGAGAGAATTTTTATGGTAGATGCATGTGTTTATTAATATTTTCAAATAATAATAATATAACTAATTTCAAATGAAAATTCTTCCCTTCGTCTTTTTCTGTATCAATTTCCCAACATTCTCGTAACTCCAGTGACGCTCGGAGCTGGGAAACTGTCAAATTTGTCAAGTAACAGTGCCATACAATGGTCAACGAATTTAATGGTTTTTATGCAATCTCTCTCTCTCTCTTTCTGAGAAGATCCTTTTTATGGTACATGCGCATGTAATAAGTTTATTATTAATATTTTCCAATAATAATACTATATGTATAATAATACTATAAATGTAATCACAAAATTCATATATGAGTATTTATGTATGTATGTACGTATATACCTTTAAGGGTACTAATGTTTAGGATTACTTTGAAATTATATTGATACAGTCTCTAGGATTAATACATTAATATGATGATAATTTAAGGTAAATTTGATGTAGGATGTTACATAAGGTTTACATTTGGTCTCTCTCTCTCTCTCTCTCAGCAAAAGAATTGATATACAGACAAACATAATAGTTCAGTCCTCTCTTTCTCCTTCTCCGGAATATATATTAGTATGGTGGGAGGGAAATAAGTGTTGCCTATAGAAGTTCCATTCATCTATTGATATCAGGGAGTTATCTCTCTCTCTCCTCTCTCTCTCTCTCTCTCGCTCTCTCTCTCTCTCTCTCTCTGTTATTGGCTGTTTATATATTTCTAATGGTAAAATGTTTAAGATGACTTTGAAATGATATTAATAACACCAATTTAATGGTATATTTGATGTAGGAAGATACTTCAAGTATACATTTGGTATTTGAACTTAAGATAGGCAGATATGGGCACTTTTAGAGGGGAGTTCTAACTATTTACGGGTTTGCGCTATTTGCGGGGGTCCCTGGTACACATCCCCCGCGAATATTGAGGAACACTGTGTGTATGTGTATATGTATTTATATATATATATTATATATATATATATATATATATATATATATATATATATATATATAGTGAATTGTGGTAACTACAGGGGAATTAAACTAACTTAGCATGGATTGAAAGTTTTAGAGAGAATACTGAATGAGAGATTATGAAAAATTGTAAAGCTCAGGAAACAGCAGTATGGATTCATGAGAGGAAGAGGCATCAGTGGATGCCATCTTCATAGTAAGACAACTACAGGAAAAGAGGCTAGAAGGAACCCAGGAGACCTATTGTGGATTTATAGAACTAGAGAAAGCATATGATAGAATCTCATGAGAAGTGATGTTTTGGTGTTTGAGGAAAAATAAAGTCCCAGAAAAGTTGGTTAGGTTGGTCGACATGATATATCAAAGAATGAGCACAAAATTAATAACAGCAGTTGGGGAAACAGAAAACTTAGCATTTAGTGTTGGATTACATCAGGAGTCCGCATTAAACCAAGTTTTGTTTGCGCTGGAATGAAGAGCTGTGGGTGTCGCTGTATGCCGATGATCTGGTGATTACTGCTGAAAATGAGGAGGACCTACAAAGAAGGGTTGGAGAGTAGCAAGAGTCTTTAGAGAGGGGTGGCTTAAAGGGGAATGTATATAAAAACAGAGGTTTTGCTGAGCAGTAGGGAAGATAGTGACAATAGTAATACAAGAAAGAAGAGGCTCGATTTTAAAACAGGCAGAAAAGCCTAAATATTCGGGGTATACTTTAAGCCAAGAGGAAGGATGTGATGCTGAAGTTGACAGTAGGATAAGTCTGCATTGGGGAAGTGGAGAGAGGTAGCTGGAGTAGTATGTGACAAGAAAATGCCAATCAAGCTAAAAGTCAAGATATATAACACAGTGATAAGACCAGTGTTAAAGTATGGAGTAGAAACATGGGCTCTAAGAAGAAAAGAGGAAGTAAAGTTGAGCGAACACAGATGAGAATGCTGAGGTTGGATTATGGGAATACCGCTACTTGAGAGATTGGAAAATGATGAAATAAAAAGGGCAGGCTTAGTAAAGGTTACAGAGGTGATAGGAGTCATGATTGAGATGGCATGGGCATGTGTTGAGGATGGATAACAAGGAGGGAGTGAAGAGGGCTTGGGAAAAGAGGTTTGGTGGAGGGTGATCCCTTTGATAGAAGGCAGTGGAGAAGACACATCAGGAAACCGACCCCTTAATGTGGGGATAATGGTGGGAAAGAAGAAGTATATACATATACGTATAAAAATTCTCGTGGGATCGAGCCATGGAAGACAAGTATACAGGACTGCAGTGATGCGCTTTGACGCCCGTGTCGTTTAAGGCGTGTCACTGCAGTCCTGACTACTTGTCTTCTGTGGTTCAATCCCAAGAGATGATGTACTTATTATCAACGAAAAAATTCCCTTTGGTTAACATATATGAAAATGTATTAACTCAGAGGTAGAGCAAATTGGATATTAAAGGACATTTATAGCTTAATGATTATATATATATATATATATATATATATATATATATATATATATATATATATATATACTATATATTATATAGTTTTAAAAAATTGAACAATTTCTCTCCCATGGATGGCACAACAACAGGGGTCTAAGGAAATGTTGGTAACACTGCTTATATCCACAAATCGACTGAGAAGGGGTGTGGGAGGCAAGAAAAAACTGTCTGGTAGAAGGGGGGTGGAGTTCAAAAGGCTGGGTGCTATGGGAGAGGGCCAAAAGGTTATGCAACACCCAGAGAAAGTTGTTTTCAAAGGTAGATCGTCAGGCAAGGATTTTCCCCAGCTGGGGGGGGGGGGGGGGGGGGGGGAAGCAGTGTGATATGAGTGGAGTGGGGTAGCAGGCAATTGACTTCATTAGAAGAATATTTATGTTTTTTACACTTATGGTTTTTCCACAAATTATGAAAGAATATTTCAGTATTGTACTTGCCATGAAATAACTAAGTATGATGAGAGAGAGAGAGAGAGAGAGAGAGAGAGAGAGAGAGAGAGAGAGAGTGAATGATCATAATAAAACAAAAGATAAATTAAATTTTTTATTAATGTTCTTATTAAAAATAACATATATATATATATATATTATATATTATTATATATATATTATATATATATATATATATATAGTTTTAAAAAATTGAAAAATTTCTCTCCCATGGATGGCACAACAACAGGGGTCTAAGGAAATGTTGGTAACACTGCTTATATCCACAAATCGACTGAGAAGGGGTGTGGGAGGCAAGAAAAAAAAACTGTCTGGTAGAAGGGGAGGGGATTGGAGTTCAAAAGGCTGGGTGCTATGGTGGGAGAGGGCCAAAAGGTTATGCAACACCCGAGAAAAAGTTTTTGTTTTCAAAGGTAGATCGTCAGGCAAGGATTTTCCCCAGTGTGGGGGGGGGGGGGGGGGGGGGGGGGGGGGGGGGGGACTGGGGGGGGGGGGGGGGGGGGGGGGGGGGGGGGGGGGGGGGGGGGAGGGGGGGGGGGGGGGGGGGGGGGGGGGGGGGGGGGGGGGGGGGGGGGGGGGGGGGGGGGGGGGGGGGGGGGGGAAGCAGTGTGATATGAGTGAGTGGGGTAGGCAGGCAATTGACTTCATTAGAAGATTATTTATGTTTTTTACACTTATGGTTTTTTCCACAAATTATGTAAGAATATTTCAGTATTGTTTTACTTTGCCATGAAATAACTAAGTATATGAGAGAGAGAGAGAGAGAGAGAGAGAGAGCGAGAGAGAGATAGAGAGAGAGAGAGACGGAGACACGACGAGAGAGAGAAGAGAGTTGGAGAGAGAAGGAGAGAGAGAGAGAGAGAGAGTGAATGATCATAATAAAACAAAAGATAAATTAAATTTTTTATTAATGTTCTTATTAAAAATAACATACTTAAAGATTCGAGTTTACAGTGCAATATGAATGATGCAATGCTTGCCATAATTCAGGGTAAAGAAACACTAGGAATAAAAATGGCAAATTTATCAAATTATAAGTCAAACAAATTAAATATAATACAATATGGTAACAAATGATAAAGTTGCTGTACAAAAATACATGATTGGTGATAAAACCATGGAGTAAGGGTAAGGGGTTCTAGTTTTACTCACGGAGAGATCCAACACGGCCTTGGCTCCATTAAACTTGATAATTCATAGATTATGTATGTATATGTATATATATATATATACACAGTGGGCCCCCGTATTCACGTTTTCCAGATTCGCGGACTCACACATTCGCGGATTTCTCTTGGGAACGTTTCCTCGCATTATTCGTGGAAAATTCGCGCATTTGTGGTATTTTTCTATGAGAAATATCTGCAAATTCCTGTTTTTTATATATATATAAATTTCATCATAAAATGCACTTTTTGTGATAAAACTATTAAAAAAACCATGTACGAAAATTTGTAGTGGTTTTTCTTGAGTTTTAACTAACAAAATAGGCTGTTTTTAGTGTTTTTATAGGGGTCCCAAACCTTCGCAGGTTCTAACTATTCATGGGGAGTCTGGTACACATCCCCCGCGATTACAGGGGACCACTGTGTGTGTGTGTGTGTGTGTGTATGTATATATATATATATATATATATATATATATATATATATATATATATATATATATATATATATATATATATATACAGGTATTCTCCTACTTACGATGGGGTTAGGTTCCGAAAAACCCATCGTAAGTTGAGAAAATCGTATCTCGGATATATAGCCTA
>NC_061093.1:15905792-15915792 GCF_015104395.2 Macrobrachium nipponense | reverse complement strand
TCTGTGGAATGTGTACACACATTAAACATAAAATTCGCATATTCGCAGTATTTTTCACAGAGAAACATTCACTAATTAAGGTATTTTCCTACAATTTTTGTGACTGCATTTTTTTGTGATTAAACTATTAAAATACTCAGGTATAAAATTTTTTAGGGTGGTTTCACCCCACAAATACCAAGGGTCAACTGTATGTATGTATGTATATATATATATATATATATTATATATATATATATATATATATATATATATATATATATATATATATATATATACACTACATACATGGAACAGATACAGTCAACCCCCTATCATCGTGTTCTCAAGATTCACAGATTTTTCTTTGGACCATATCCACCCATTATTCGTGGAAATTCACATATTCGCAGGTTTTTCCGACAATAAATACTCATTAATTAAGTGTATTTTGATGTTATTTTCATGACTAAATAAATTTTTATGGTACAAAATTGATTTATTAATTTCCAAATATTAATACTGATTAATACTGTAGAGGGAGTCCCCGGTTATCAGCGGACTCTGTTATTAACGGCAATCTGGTTTTACGGGGCTTGTCTAGCACCATAAAATTGGTGATTTATGGCCCAATAACAGGCCAGGTTTTGGTTATCAGTGCCATAAGGTGCCAATAATAGAGTTCGGCATCATAACACAAACTTGGCACCATAGGCACCATAAATTGCCAAGTTTTGGTTAATGGTGGTTTTCGCCTATCAGCACCCCACCAAGAACTGAGCACCCCCCCCCCCATAACCAGGGACTGCATGTATCAATAAGTTTAATACGATTAAATGATATCAAATAACACTAAAATGACAAATTTTTAATCAATATGTCTTTTTCATAACTAACAAACCTAAGGTCTTAACATTAGGATAAATACTTATCGCTAGCTGGAAACCATAAAGTTAAAAAAAATTGTGTACGCAAGGGACAATTGACATTTGAGCTTGGTCACGAGTCATGTGGAGCCACCCACATACCTCTCTTTTAACCCATGGCCATGTTGGTTATTCCACCAATCCAGGTTAGTTGTTAAAGGGGTGGTAGAGGTGGGCCTTTGTATGTTAAGACCTCAGGTTTGTTGGTTATGAAAAATACAAATTGGCTAAAAATTTGTCATTTGTTCATATACGAAACAAACCTTCGGTCTAAACATTAGGATAGACTTACTTTTGGTGGGAGGTAAGTACTGTTAACCAACTGGAGGTTTGCCATCTTTGATCAGTTTTCTGAATACCCGTATTCTAAGAAATAACTGACCAGTATTTCAGAATCTAAGATATATATGAATATCATCGTTTCAGACTTCTGAGTTTTTATACCATGTCATAGTTCACTGCCTCTGAGGAAGATAAGAATCTATCTGTTTTACTAACAAACCAATGTATCTAAAGAGAGGAATGTCTTGCTACTGATAGGTATCTTACACTGAGGATAACTCTAACAGTAAGGCTACTTCACTCACCTGTATCTTAGTCCGTTCCAGCTTATGACGGTACTGTTTTCTTACTGCCAGTAAGTCAAGAAGGAGAAAGAAATTTGAAAAGGAAAGAGACCCGTTACCTAATCCATTTCACATTCATATTATCTTAGACAAGATACTAACTGATCCACCAGGGGTGCTGGATGAGTTACACAATTTGTTGAGCAGCCACCAAAGGACTCACGGAAAATGTGTCCAAGGACCTCTGGGCAACATCCTTTAAGTAAAGGGAATTGAAAGTGGTTTGTCATAACAATGAACCATCTCTCAAAATTCTATGAACAAATGCCTTCTTAAATTGCCCAAAATGAGTTCATTCCTCTAACGTCACGGGTTCTTGCCTTCCCGTCGTCATCGGACTTTCTCATTTCTGTTGAATAGGGCTCTTTGACACTTCTTTCCTGACTCAGCATGTCCCAACAAAAAGACTTCGTCAACCAACACGTCAAAGAAGCACAAGGTTCTGACAGAATCTCCCCATGAAGCATCCAAGGAAACTGTGGGTAACGTTCTTTGTGTAGAAGAACGAGAAAGTGGTTTGACACAGTCATGAACCAACATTTGCCATCATCTTAACAGATATGGTCTTAATTGCCAGAAAGGAACATAGTATTCCTCTGATGACATGCATTTCTGTATGACCCAAATTGGTATACAGACTTGACAATGAGGAGTAGGCTTGCCTGATTGCCTCAAATAATAAAATACATGGAAATTTCTGACCACTCTTCCTTCGCTTGGCTTGCGTTCACCTAACTTCTATCACATTTATGTTCCAGGTGATGGATTTCCTTTAGATAACCACGGAGTACTTTGACAAGTCAAAGCCAACACTCCTGAAGGTTCCTAACACAACCCCAAGCTTTAATGAACATGAAAAACAGAGGCAGATCTGTCATCATGACCCCTGAGATATTGGTTCCTTACCCTGATTTCTGGGACAAAATGGAAACTATTGGTCTCACTACTTTTTAATTTATGTCAAAAACCTGGCCATGGAGTACTCTCACTACCAAGGTCAGAAGGAAAAGTTTCCCAGGTCAGTATCCTGTAATAAGACTGACATATGGGCTCGGTAGTACCCCAGTGAGTCTACTCAGAGTATGTTTCCATGTATTACGTCTGAGTTTCTTATGTGAACAAGCCTGCTCAAAGTTCTTGAAATATCTGAAGATTACCCAGTGTGAAGTGATGTCCACATTCCAGATGACCTAATCACCAGTCAGATGTGTATATCCCCATACAGGTAACCACTAAGAGACTTTCCTCTGTTCTGACAACAGAGCCAGAAGATCTTTGTCTACTGACAGAAACTCTTGAACGGAGAGAAACCACCTTTATAAAAGCAGTCATGGCTGATGGCTCATTTTGTATAAGTGAGACAAAGAACTCTGAAGTCGTCTTACATCTGAGTTGATGCTCTGCCCACAAAATTTGAGCTCTCTTAGTTTGAAAGAGATACTGGACAAAATCCAGACCCCGAGATATTAATTCTACCTATTGGCGGTACTTCTCCTCACAAACCTGGTAGAGAAGGTTGTGCTAAGATGAACCTTATCAGTCACTCATCTGGAACCCCTTCCTCTGTTCAGGATATGATGGAACAAGTAGAATGGAGGGGCTGTGTAACCTCCAGGTTGTTCCCAGTATCTCAAATGGAATCCTCCGCCTGCTCGAAGAGCAAGAAACACGTAGCAGACTGGTCCTACGTAGGTCTTAAAGTATACGGACGATATCATAGGAAAACCCAAAGGAATGTCCTATAATATATTCTACTCAGACACATCCTAATTATCCTACTACCAAAGGAATTACCCTGTTAAAACAAACAGGGCTCACTCTGCCTAAGGAATTTTCCTTTCCAACCGCAAAAACATCCTATGTGATGATCTGTTATAATGTACTGACATTATGTTCAATATGTTACTTTTCAAAGGAGAATCCTATGCTGCTATAAACCACCATGGTGCTATTCCTGAGCAACATAGCTCAGAATTGTACTCAACCTAACTTAACCCAATCTCCAACTCTTGAAGAATGGGAAATTCCCAACCTTCCTTTTCCAGAACTCAAAGTTTAATGACCTGCTTCAGTAAACTGAAGCTCAAACCAGCTAGGCTAGGTTAAGGACTTCACGTCTTCAATACTAAGAAACTAGGTCAGGATGGAAAAGACCCGTTCAAAGGTGCTAGGTTAGTCTAGAAACCAACCACTTGGATTAAGCTAAGTAGGTATGGTCAAGTTTGAACTGACTAGGTTAGGTTAAATTGGCAAGACCAGGTTCAAACTGGCTTGGCTAGGCTGAGACCTCCACTACTTAGGTCAGGCTAAGATGGTAATGATAGAATTACGCTAGCTGGTCTAGTCTAGGATAGACTAGCCTATTCTCAAGATTAAACTACTTAGTTAAGGGTAAAGTGGTCAAAGAAAGTTCAAACTGGATAGGCTAGGTAAATTCACAATCACTTTCTAGGCTGAGGTGGCAAATGTGTTCCAAATAGGTAGCCTAGATACTAGGCTAGGCTCAGCTAAGCTAAGAACTCTACTACTGAGACCAAGCTAAGATAGTAAAGGCAGGTTCAAGCAGCAAGGCCAGGTTAAGTCGTCAACCCCTTGTTAGGCTTAGTTGATACATGCATGTACGAACTAGTGAACCCAGGTGTTAGGCTAGGCTAAACTGAGAACTCTACCACTCAGACTAAACTAAGTTAGTAATGGTAAATGCAAGTTTGAAAGCTAGCCAGGCTAAGACATCAACCATTTGCTAGGCTAAGTTGGTACATGTATGTTCGAACTAGTTAGTTCGGCCGTTAGGCTAGGCTAAGCTAAGAACTACACCACTCAGACTAAACTAAGATACGAGAGCCAGATTCAGACTAGCTGGGGTAGACTAAGAATTTAACCACTTGTTGGGCTAAAAGGTATGACCGAATTGCTAGGGTATAGAATACTAGGTTACGACTGCACCACTTAGGCTAACCTAAAATGGTGAAAGTAAGATGTTCCACCTCCTTCTTTTGACTTGGTCTTCTTCATGGTCTATACTCGCAGTACCTAACTCAATGAGTAGGTCTGAATATTAGATTATGGATATAGAAAATAATCCTCCTCCCACCAAAACAGCCTTGTACGATCAGAAAACTTAAATGTTTCGTGAGTTATCGTTGAGAGGAAAGATTCCCCAATACTTCACTGTAAAGGACCCAACCTATTGACTAACTATAACTACTCGTCTAAAAGTAGAAGTGTTTGGTCAATATTCTCATAGGATCAAACCAGATTGTACACAAATGATAAAACGAGGGAATTCTCCTTACCTGGAAAGGTTTGAAGTCTTAGGTCAACCCAAAGTCCATTAATTCCCACAATGCAGACTGTATGTGAAGAACTGGATGAATCTATTGACTGGTTGTGATAGGCACAAAAGTTGGTGACAGCAGGTGAATGTGGCTGTTGCCCTTTCACTGCTCTTTGAACATAAACAAGAATGTGGCACCTTGTTGTGTGGACCTTATGGCCGTCAAGCATTCCATGCATCGTAAAACTATAGGCTAGATCCTACGACCAATTTCGTTCGCATGGGAACCAGTCGTCATAATTCTTATGAATGCCTTCTACAGCCATCACCTTTTCACAGTCGCCTCCTATGGCTGTCATTGTTCCTATGGCAGCCATAGTCCTTCTGGCCGCCATAGTTCTTATGGTCATTATAATTCTCATGGACATCATAGTTCTTACAGTTGTTATAGTTCTCATGGCTGTCATAGTTCTTATAGCCATCCTAGTTCTTACATCCATCAAAGCTCTACGGCCTTCATCGTTCTCACAGCCTATCACTGGACCGTTAAAAACCTAGGCATCAACTGTCTAGACTGAGCTAATAACTACTGCTTGAGCTTTCTTCTTTGGAGGGATGTGATAGTACCTGGCTGAAGACGAAGAAGATATTATTCTTCTCCACTTGGCACAGGGATCTGTTACAAAGACCCTTATTCCAACATTTAACTGGAGCATGCACAGGCATCGCCGCGGCTCAGCCTGCGAGAAAAAATATCACGAAAATGACAACAATTCACGCCTTTCTGTCTTGTGTGTCTTTTCAATTTACCTTCTAAAACTTTCAAATTTCTCCATAAGTGTGTGCTCCTGAATATGAAAGTGTAGATATATTTGTCATCACCAAAGACAAGAGGCTGAGAGCAGTAGCCTGTCATGGCAAAAAGACTGGAACCAATTTGATAGTGGTTTTGGCTATGTCATCACGCTTGGTGGAAAGAGCAAGGTTGTTGATGGTACTCTTGCGGCCACGACAAAATGCTGCAGCACTGTTACATTCTACAAGGATGTGGCAGTCCTGCCTCAAAGATGAAGAAGAAATTATTTTTCTCCTCTTGGCACAAGGACCAGTCATGAAGTCCCTGATTCGAGCGTTCTCCAACTCTTTCCCAGCTGCACTGGACCAAGCTTCCATCAGTCACTTGTTCGACATTACAACTACTTTTTGTGCTTTCTTATAAAAGGGATGTGACAGTCCTGGCTATTCTTCTCCTCTTGGCACGATGATCAGCCATGAAGTCCCTTATTCTCCAAAAATTGTTTGGAGAACGCACTGGCGTCAACGTCACCGAAGCTTGTGTTGACGCCGAAGTGGAAGAACAAGAAAAAAAGAATTGCGTCTTTTCCACTTGTATGTTTGTTATTTCTCCTAATATTTGCAATTTCTCCCAAAAACGTGTGTCATTGAATCAGAAAACGTAGCTGTACAGTACTCTTGTACATCGAAGAAGCAAGAGTGGAAGCACGTCTCTGTGCAAGCCGCGGCTGTGACATCATGGCGGGTGCCATGTTTATGACATCACTGAGCATCCTGAATGTGACGTCAGCACTTGACAGGAAGCGTAAGGCAGTTATACCTGTAGGCATAGCAACCTTAACTCAAAATGCTGAGGCATTGTACTATCTGCTTCTCTACAGATGTCAAGTATTCGACCGCCATTCAGTGAAGATCAGGGGTAGAAAGGACCCTGGAGGGAAGCGCGACATCATATAGCAAACCAACTGCCCTTCTAGGGTTGGTACTCCTGATAGGCCTAACACTGATCGCACACCCCCATCAACTCTGCCTCAGTATCTGGAACAAAGAAAAAGATGGCAATGCACACCCCTCCCCACAGAGAAAGGAACACAATTAGTCAAAATTACCTCCAAAAGCTCCTCCTGATACATCCAAGATATGAATCCATAGATGAGGCAGATGGGATATGTGAAATATCAAATACAGTGGTCCCCCCGTATACGTGGGGGATGCGTACCAGAGCCCCCTGTGAATAGTTAGAACCCGCGAACAGCTGGAACCCCTATAAAACTCAAGAAAAACCCACTAAAAATTTGTACACCTGGTTTTCTTAATAGTTTTATCACAAAAAGTGCATTTTATGGTGAAATTGATAAAAAAAAAAAGGGGAATTTGTGGATATTTCTCATAGAAAAATACAGCGAATAATGCAGTGAAATGTTCTAGAGAGAAATCCAGGAATGTGTGAGTCCGAGAATACGGAGAACGTGAATATGGGGGGTCCACTGTTGTACAAGTGGCAAAGTAACTGGATCTGAACATAGTTTTCTGCACCAATGACCTACCACAAGTTGGATGGGGGTCTGTTCTTATCAAAGCATGACAATGCTCCATGTTTGGAAAATTGCCCAGAAATTCAACACACACAAACAGATTCAAAGCAAACGGGACAAACTGAACTAACTTTAAAAAGACGGAAGCGAAGCACGTCCTCTCTTAAAGGCGGTAAGAAAATAACTAACATGGTCACCGGTTAAAGAGGGGTATGTGGGTGGCTCCACATGACTCGTGACCAAGCACAGATGCCAATAGTCCCTTGCGTACACAATATTTTACCTTGACCGGTTTCCAGCTGGCGCTAGTTATTTATTCTAATGTTAAGACTTCAGGTTTGTTTCGTATATGAACAAATAATAATTCTCTCTCTTTTTCTCTCTCTCTCTTACAGAGATGTATGTTTTTTGTATGATAAATAAATGTTTTACTAATTTTCAAATGTAGTACCTCGATATACAAAATTAATCCGTTCCGAGGCGCCTTTCGTATCATGAGGTTTTCGTATCTTGGACCACATTTTACATGTAAAATGGCTAATCCGTTCCAAGCCCTCCAAAAACACCCAAGTAAATTTCATAATAAAGCTAAATTGACCTATAAACAATGAAATACTACAACAATTTGGACTTAATAATAAAAATGCAAAACCTGTAAATAAAGTGTATATTAGTGTACAAGAAATATTATTACTGTAACATAAAATGTGGAAACTTACCTTTCGAGTGAGGCTATCTCCGAAAGTGGCGGCAGAGGAGGAGGAGGACAAACGGCAGATACGTACACTTAACTTTACGAAACACATAAAAAAATGTCAGAAAAACAAACTAAACTTTACAGAACACATTAACAAAACTGTAACACTTAACTTTACAAAAAACTTAAAATAAAATTTTGTCTTTTTTTTATTTTTACATTTCCTTTTACTTTTTTATACTTTACGTAATTTCAATTTCTTCACCACCGAATGGATGCCAGTCCATTTATGGAATTTTTCGAACCACCCATGAGAAGCCTTGAATTCTGGGGCTGCCGTTGATGTCCCCTCTCCTACGTTGTCTTCGGCTTGGGCAATCAAATCGCCGAAAATAGCGCTGGCCTTCTGGCAGATTGCCATCTCGGTTATCGTATTGCCATTGATTTCTTTGTCCTCGATCCATACAAGCAGCCGCCTTTCCATTTCATTTGCACATGGCTCCTCTTGTTGGACAAAATAGTCACGCCCTTGGAAGGTGTAGCTGCTTTGATGGCTTCCTTCTGCTTAAGGATGGTGCCTATCGTCGACGGATTTCGGCCGTATTCCTTAGCGATCACACTCAACCACAAGCCAGCTTCATACTTTTTTATTATCTCCATTTTTGTCTCCATAGAAAGCATTCTCTTCTTTCTGTGAACTTCAGCAACTTTCTTGGGACCCATGACTAATATGTACTGTACGTAATTAAGTTACGTACGTAGTACGTATACCAATTAGGTTCTCACAACAAGATAAAGTAGCACAACGAAATCACTTAACGAATTTACGATACTAAACGAAATCATTGGACCGAACGAATGCCGCATGCGTACGACAAAGCTTCGGGTGCAAAGTGGCTGAGTGAAGGCACGCCACCACGTAAGATGCATGATGGGAGGGATGCTGTCCAATAGGGGAGAAGGATCTCATGGCTTGGCTAGCATCAGGAACCAATGGGAGAGCAGGAGGATGGCGGCGAGTCTACTAGAACTAAGATGGCGGCGCGAGTTTCAAAATTGTTATCTGGCGAATCTCGGACTTTCAGAAACCTTTCGTATCTTGAAAACTTTTCGTATGTAGAGCAGTAAAATTTTTCGTGTCAGCTTTCGTATCTCGAGTTTTTCGTAAGTTGAGCCTTTCGTATCTCGAGGTACCACTGTATTAATATTAATGTAAACAGCAATATCAATTCATTAAAGAAAATACTATAGTGAATCAGTAAGATTTTAGTTTATAAATTAAAAAATTATGTAAGAATGAAGAAAAATCCTTTCTTCCCCATATCTTTCTTTTTAGATCCAGATACTAAGCTGAGGTCCAGAGCTGTCAAATATGTCAAGTAATGTGACAGGAGGAGGAGCGTGTTGTCATGTTGCCAACTAATGTTCATGTAATCTCTCTCTCTCCTTTTTCTATTTACCGAGATGAGAGAATTTTTTAGGTACATGTATGTATAATATGTTTATTAATATTTTCAAATAATAATAACATAACTGTAACTACAAAATTCATATGTGATAGTACTTTAAAGAAATACAATAATCTTCCCATTTCACTGTTAAATAAGGATAACTTTCTCTTGCCCCCCAAAGATATTATATCATAATGGTAACTCTCCTGTTTTGGCTGTAAGTGTTAGTAGTGTATGTATAGATCTTTAAGGGTACTACAATATCTTATGATGAAATAATTTACAGTACATGTACTACTAATTTTTAAATAATATGAAGTTTAATGAGATTAAATAATAACAATAAAATTTTCTCTCTCTCTCTCTCTCTCTCTCACTTACATATGTTTAAGATGACTTTGAAACGGTATTAATAATATGCAGGCAGTCCCCGGCTTACTCTCTCTCTCTCTCTCTCTCTCTCTCTCTCTCTCTCTCTCTCTCACTTACGTATGTTTAAAATGACTTTGAAACGGTATTAATAATATGCAGGCAGTCCCCAGCTTACGGCGGGTTCGGCTTACGATGTTCCAAGGTTACAACGCTTTTCAATTATATTTATCAGAAATTATTTGTAGGTTTACGACACATGTTCCAGGGTTACAGCGCTTACAACGCCGATCTGCCAGAAGAAATATGACTCCAAAAATGCAAAATAATCAATATTTGAAGTTT
>NC_061093.1:15478458-15585292 GCF_015104395.2 Macrobrachium nipponense | reverse complement strand
ATAATAGACCTTATATAAAAGGATAATTTAAAGTCTGTCCAGCTGTCTGTCAGTGGGTTCTGGAGTTGAGAAAAGTGAGGTAAGGTCTCTCTCTCTCTCCTCTCTTCCCTCTCTCTCTCTTCCTCTTCTCTGTAGCGCACAAATAATACAATACATACATATGTAATGTTTTTATGTGTTTATACTGTACAATATATATATATATATATATATATATATCTAGATATATATATATATATCTATATATAATATATATAATTATATATATATATATATTATATATATATATATACGAGAGAGAGAGAGAGAGAGAGAGAGAGAGAGAGAGAGAGAGAGAGAGATGGGACTAAGGTAAGTTATTCTCCCGTCCACTGTCTTGTATGTGTCTATGTGATAGAAAGGTATGAATATATGCCTATTCTGTTTATGATTCCCATAATATTCATAACTTAGAAAAGGCATGTATACGGTACACGTTAGTCAGCAACCCCTTACTGTACCTCCGTTCGTATTGTCTTTCTTCCATCTAACTTTTCCACACTAAAAATTGGTTCCTAGTGCAACTGCGAGTTTTTCCTTCCTGTTACACCTTTGAAACCTTTAAACCTTTTGCTGAATATCCTCAGCGGTCCCAGTGCTTGGCCTTTGGCTTCAATTCTGTATTCTATCCTATTCTATGTTTTTTATGTATCCTTCTGTGGAGACTGACCAGTACTGGAATGAATGATCCCCAATTATGTCAAAAGCTTTTTGGCACGTTAGATCCTTCCCTCATCCACTGAATTTTCCAACAGACGTGAATACGTCTGGCAGAGGGGAAAAATAAAAAGATGCCACAGCCCGAAGTCACCGAGTGTAGCGTTGTGTTGCACAGATTCCTGTGACTCGATCCAGTTGTAACAATTCTCTCCTAACATCGCGACAGTCATTTGCATTGCTGTGGCATACCTTTAGCACGTGTAATCGGAGATGTTGCAAGGCTTAATTAAGTCTGCTGCTTAGGGGAGAGAGAATTAGATTTGCCCATTTTTCCCGAAAGGATGGATTTATTAGTTTTGAAATATGATTTCTAGAAACTGTTTAAGGGATCTCTTCATACCAGCGAACGTGTAATGGGAGATTTTGCAAGGCTTATTAAGTCTGCTGCTTAGGGGGAGAGAGACTCACTTTTCCCGAAAGGATGGATTTTATTAGTTTTTGAAAAAATTCATTTGTAGAAAGTTAAGGGATCTCTTCATACCAGCGAACGAAGAAAGTAAAAACAAGTATACATTTGTCTGGAGTTCCGCTGATAAAGATTTCATTTATCAGCGAACAAGACTGACCTAGTAACTGGACATTTGGGAGCTGAGAAATCTAGATACTGCTACTAGGACGACACTTCATACTGGGTATTTTATTTAACTGAAATAATCTCACATTTCTCCACCAGCCTTGCTCGAGACGGTCATAACTCGAGCATTCTGAAACGAGCTGCATTACGTTTCCTGTAGTTACTCCGTCTTGTAGAAAATGAACCATCTGGACAAACTTTGAAACGAATAACGCGAGACGTCGCTGGTGATTGGCTGGTTCTCAAGCAAGGGTGGCCAATGGGAGAACTCCAGGTTTTTTTTTTTTTTTTTTTTTGGGGGTTTTTTTTTTTTTTTTTTTCCTGTCACCAGGATAAGAAGTTAAGAAGCTTTAAGACATTTATCAGTAGGAAACAGACACCGAGAGAAAGCGACTCTGTCTGAGAGAGAGAAATAGAGAGAGAATACCATTATCTGATGACATATACACCACATTCAATTGATCGAAATCTGTAAGCATAACCGTCATTATATACTGGCAGAAAATTTTTGTTATTTGAATTTTGTTGTGATTTTGACTTCATTGGATTTACCATTTCTTAAAATCTTTATAATGCTTACCATTTAGAACTGAATGTTTAGGCTTTAACTCATAGATTGAAACGTTGGAGAGCACATAGATGAGAGGAGTAATTGTTGTTCCACGAGATTGGCAGGCTTAAACTGGCTCTAGGACCGCACAAAAACGCGGTGTGCATCGGTCCGCAATACTGAGAGGTCACGCTGGGTCTTTCTCTCTGCTTGCTTGTGTGTTTGTATTAGTATTTTGTTGCATATTCTTTGGAATGCACCTTGTGAGGTGACAATTTTGGAAAGGGGGTTGACATTCTGACATATGGTGCATAGCCCAAAAAAAAGTTGAGAACCACTGGTATAAAGTATAAGTTTTCTAATTAGAGCCACTAGAGTGTTTCATGATCAAGTGAGTCATGTTTAGAGTAAGTAAAGGGAAGGGTGACTGGTTTTGTCTAAAGTTAAAAGAGATGAGACATTGGTATGTTATGTATTCATCAATAGATCTATAGTAGATTCACATCAAGCGTGCATTTGATGTCTAGGCCAGTCCCTTACGACGCTCCTGATTGGCTGTTGATAAGCCAGTCACAGGGCTGGAAACTCTCAGCCTCTCTCAAGAGTTCATATAGGCAGGATGTATGATCCACTTCTCCTGAGGGGATGGTTTCGAAGTTCAAATCCCGGCTCGGCCAACGCGGAATCAGAGGAATTAATTTCTGGTGATAGAAATTCATTTCTCGATAGTGTGGTTCGGATCCTACAATAAGCTGTAGGTCCTGTTGCTAGGTCACCAATTGTTCCTAGCCAGGTAAAAATATCTAATCCTTCGGGCCAGCCCCTAGGAGAGCTGTTAATCAGCTGGTCTGGTAAAACTAAGATATACTTAAGCTTTTCTCCTGAAGATGCTTTTGAAAGAGGTATCCCTCAGGAGCGGTGGAACATAGATCCTACCCATGTGAGCTCTCGAGAGAGACTGAGAGTTTCCAGCCCTGTGATTGGCTTATCAACGGCCAATCAGGAGCGTCGTAAGGGACTGGCCTAGACATCAAATGCACGCTTGATGTGAATCTACTATAGCTGTTTAGCCGGTGATTGATTAATATTGCAAATCGGTGTGTTTTGGTCGCCCTTAAAATTCCCCCAAAATACAATTATAATTTTTGTACCCTATTTTTATTCAGTTCCCTGCAGTGCTCGCGTAATTATTTGGAAATTTATTCTTCGTATAATGCTGTCCGTTAAGATCCCGACACGTTAACAACTAGTTATCGTCTCATCATATAGTTCTGCATTGGCGTAATTGTATCTTTTCGTAGATAATGACCCCAAGGATTTCGCGGGTCGCTGTCTAGAACTAATATTTCTTGAGGCCATTATCTTCATGGTATTTACAGTCTTTTGCGTAAGATTTTACAGTCATCCTCATCGGGCTTGTACTAAAACACGCATAAAAGGTGGAGACATACCGGACAAATAAAAACCTTTGGCGGTCATCATCGCGGAAAAGATCCTCACTGCGTGATCGGTATGGTCTTGGCCTGCCACCCTGGTGGCCGCGACTTCGATTCTCGGGCATTCCATTGAGAGGTGAGAGATGTTTATTTCTGGTGACAGAAACTTCACTCTCGACGTGGTTCGGAAAGTCACTTAAAGCTGTTGGTCCAGTTGCTGAATAACTACTGGTTCTATGCAATGTAAAAACACCATACTAACACCACATACTTCTATTATTTAATCCACAAACTAATAAGTCTCAATGCGTGAATTGCTTTAATAATTTAGTAAAATTAGATGAAACTGATTATACGAAAAGGATCAGCTCCGTTCGGTAAATCTGATGTGGCCCTCTTATAGATATAAATATATGTATATATATATATATATATATATATATATATATAATATTTATATATATATATATATATATATAAGAGGTGTATGTATCGGATGTCTGAAAATGGGATTTTTCGGATGCGGTTGCTGCTTGCTAGCTAATGCGGACGCGGATTTATAAAAAACGCTGGTAATCCGTAGATGCCGATGCTGATTCCGATACATCTCTAATATATATATATATATATATATATATATATATATATATATACTATATATATATTATATATATATATGTGTGTGTGTGTGCAGATGAAAGAGGGCTATAATTAATAATATATTTAATATGCCATTGTGATGTGCTGTGACTTTTTTTGTGGGGATGGAGTGATACGAAGATGGAGAAGAGATTGGTGTGACTAATTACTGATTGAGACATTTTAATACTGGGGGTTATCTAAGTGGTTTGTCTGTGTGACTTGAATTATTATCTTTCCATTGTTAAATAAATATTATATTTTTTTCATAACTCTGACTAATTTGATGACCTGTTAGAATGGAGAGAGAAGGCTATGCCAGAGAGAGAAAGAGAGAGAAAGGCTATGCCAGTGACCGCATTGAGAGAGAGATAGAGAGAGAGAGAGAGGGAGAGAGAGAGAGAGAGAGAGAGAGAGAGAGAGAGATTGTATGTAAAGCAGTTCGTCTTACGCTTAGGCTTTAACGCATACCAAAAAAAAAATATTCTAAATACCCTTCGCTGGTAATAGGTATCAGCGGTGGGTAACAGGTTTTGGTGGCAGGTCGGTTTAAGGGGCTTTTATATATTTTTATAAGCCGTAGGTAGGCGCCTCCGAAGAGAGTTTTTGGTGGCTTAGCGGTGGTTTTCAAACGACAAAGCCTCTTGTGGGATTGTGGAAAATTGTTAGATTGTTAAATTTCAGTTGCTAAGTGAGAGATAATGAGAAAATATCCGTCCGTTAACTGTGGCAATGATGTGAGAGAATTGAACTAGACTCAGCATTTTCCCCAGGGCAAGATGCCTCGAGAGAGCTGGGAACAGTCAGAACCGAGAGTTTGTGAGTGTGATTCCCGAGATGCCTGCGAGTGTGTGTGTTAGTGTCTCTTGTTCAAATTCCGGGTTTTTTCCTCACTATGAAGGGGTGTGTTAAAGAGCCTTTTTTTTTAGTCCTGGGGTGTTTTTTGGAATAATTTTGTGTTATTGGATTGGTTTAAGATACCACTTTTTTTCACCATAGTAGTGAAAAGTGACGTGTTTTCTTTCTTTATTGGGCGCATGTTTAAAGAAGAGACGCATTCGTCTTTGTTTAACATATACGTGTGTATAACAGGTTTTCACTGGAGACAGAGCGCGACCCCAGTCGTTCTTGCGGGTTCAGCACTTTCTGCTAACCGAACGCAGAGGTATTGCAAGGGAGTACTGGCCTGCCTCGGGGGCATTGCTTACCGGGAGGGTACTACTGGCCTGCCTCGGGGGGTACTCAAAACACTGTTCAGGGGGGGTGTTCTAACGCTCAGTGGAGGGCAAAACTTTTTTTTTTTTTTTTTTTTGTTTTTTCTCAGTGGGGGGTGAACTTTTTTTCTTTGTCGGGGTATTGGGAGATGAGTTTGCCCTTGACAATGAATATCCAATGCCACAGGACATCAGCTGATAACGATTAGTTGATGATGTGAGATGCCCATAGGGTCTTTTTTTTTTGAGAGATGTTTTCTCTCTCTTGAATGAAGAGAAAAGGAAATTAAATACATTGGATGTGCGTAAGTTTTTCCTTATGCTTTGGAAAGGCTTAGTTATAATGGGGACACAGAGATTATTATTTTTTTTATTGTGTTGGAGAGATTACTTTAAAGTGGTGATGACTGACGATGATTGCTGACTGGTGTTGATCGTGTGGAATTGGCAATATTGGTGTATACTGGAGGAATTGCAATATTAATGAGAGAGAGAGAGAGAGAGAGAGAGAGAGAGAGAGAGAGAGAGAGAGAGAGAGAGAGAGAGAGAGAGACTGGTATTAGTGAGAAGAGGGAAAGAGGCAGTGATGGTTGGAGAGTAAAGGCCTGTCCACACGACCGGGCCTGATCGACGGACCTCCCCCCCCTCTAACGGGGGTCTTGTAGCAAAATCACCATGGTGGTGCCCGATGGCTTGAGCTTCGACCCTGGCAGACGTATGTTAACCATATACATTTCTTTTACCAAGCCATTCTTTGCACCATATTCTCTTCTTTTTCATCACACACAAAGCAATTATTATGCTACACAATATCTTCTTTGCGGTAGGCACCATGTTTATCGTACCGCACTAAACACACCACTGGCATCGTCGGGCACGCCCACCTCTCCATCGCCACCCGTGTGGACAACACTCACGGGTAATCCCGCCAGAAATTTTGCCCATCAGCCCGGAGCACGCCATCAGCCGCCCTCGTGTGGACAGGCCTTAACAGAAAAGGAGCTAGAGGGAGAGAAGAGGGGGTGTTTAGCTAGGAGAAAGCTGGAAAAAGTGAGAGGAAGGATGAGAGGGACAGGAAGAGAGAGAAAGTAGAGGGGGTGTAAAGTAGGAAAGTTGGAAAAACAAAAAAGTGAGTTTATTGGTTGTCATTCAGGTTTTTCCCTGGCAGCACTGGGTTGGTCAGCTAGTGTTTAATTACGTCAGGTATCTAAATAGCTACCAGTAACTGCAGTATACATTATTTAACCACTAATCACCCTAAATGATTTTGTTCCACTACAATTTTACTATGGAAGTGAAAGATTTTCAACATCTAAAAACCCAGGCAGATATTCATTTTTCAAATTTTTCCTACATAAATCACCCTGAATTTTCTAACAGGTAAAAGAAATCACACAACGAAGTTGAAATTATTATTTATAAACAAGTCATAAAAAACATTCTTCACTGAAGAAACCTCTTGAACTTAAATTTTCACATAAATGTCTCCTAAAAGTTATATATATATATATATAAATATATATATTTATAGGAGCATAGTTTTTATGTATACAGTATATGCATGTGTAATGATAATGTCCTATGTATTTTAACATTCATACATAAAAAGAAAATGAAAGAAAACTAAAGCTGAAGTAATTACTCATGAAGAGAGAGAGTAGGTAATTATGAAAGAAGGAAGCAGTGAGAGATAGAGTAAGGATGCCATTCTGAAGAGAGAAAAAGAGAGAATGTAAATTGAAGAGAAAGACTGTATGTAGGCCATGATGTACAAAAAAAAAAAAAAATTCCTAACACCTAGCAAAAGTTCCAGATTCAACTGCTGAATCAAGAAATCACTTTCTTCAATTTCAGTGTCAATCCTGCTTGCCCAATTTTGAGGATACTGTATTACAAATATACACACACTAAGCCTCCACAACATATCCTTCAACTAGACAACACTCAGTAGAAAATCAAGACCATTTATTATTAAATACACTACTATGAAGTCACAGCTCTTCACTTCACTCGGTTAATTGCTACATTCCTGTAGTCTGTATTGAACACGGGGCTGCTTACCATTAACTGCAAATATGCTGATCGCTCACTACCAGCAATCATTTCCACAAGGCCAAAGTATTACCAGTCACGTAAGAAGAAAAAGAATGAAAATTCTACAAGATTACACTTCAAAAATAAAAAATAATATTGCTAATATGACATGGTATGAAATAACACAGAAGATAACCATGTCAAAGTTTCAAACTTCTTCTTTGCCATTTAATCTCTGGAATCTAACACCCATGCATAGATAAAGCATAAGTCCTGAAAAAAACTGGTTGTGAATATTACTTTTAACCTATGAAACTAAAACGTACCCCATGCATAAGAAATAAAAGAAAAAATAATCAATAGTAAGGAGATTTTTGGACGCGTGTTATTTTTTTCCGAGGATTATTTTTTTGCTCCTCCTCCACGTGTACGCTTTTCCTGTTCCCTTTTGATCCTCTGCCGTTCCTCATCCATCTTGCGCTGCTCTTCCACCATCTGGAGTTGTTGCTCTGCCTGTGAGAGAAGTTTAAAATTATTTTTTTCCAATTACTTTTTATAAATATTCCTGGTACACCAGCGGACAAAACTCTCTTTCCTCCCTTGTCTGGGTTACTCATGAATTTGGCAACGTCGCACTCTTTCCATGCTGCTGAGAATTGGGAAACGACCTTGGTGATACTTGAACTATACATTCACCTTTGCTTACACCTATGATGTCTTTCACTGTTTTCTACTATTTTTACCCATATAGATGAACCTTGTACAGCCGTTAAGCACTTAATGGATTTTATGAATTATCGTTCATTGTGTAATGATTCATATCTCTAGGCAAAAGACAGAAAGATCGAACTCAATCATTGTTTTTGAAGGTAAGAATATCTCTTCTCTCTCTTGCTCATATTTTCCTACTTGAGAAAAATCTTACCTCAGTAATTCACTTTTCTACTGCTGACATCTGTTTTCAGTTTTATTAAAAAATTCCAAATAGGTTTTCAATTATTTTTCTTCTCTATGGGAAGTTCGGCGAGTTATATTTTGCTATTGATAAGTGCTGTTAAAATTCAATAGATAGGTCCTCTGTTAGCAGTCATCTCTATCTACGATGGTTCAAATACATTGTAGGCTTGAATGAATAAATTTATGATATTTATGGCCGAATACCGAGCGCTGGAATTAGTCTACCTTACATTACCTATATTGTTATTGCAGTTTCGATTTAGCCCCTGTAGAGTTGTCGACGAGCCACAAGTTGCTCCCTATCATGGAATTGCCAACTTGCCATTTTTTAGCTTTTTATGAGTCGTTATTGACTCACTGCCCTGTTCAACAACCAACTATCCTTTGAAGAATATACCACTTCTCATCACAAGCAGATGTACAATGTTTCATCGGATGAAAAAACTCGCCATCAAGGCCCCCGGCCCTTCTCAGTTAGAGGATGATAACTCCTCCAACTACAGAAACTTATTGATTGCAAGAAATGAAGAAACCCCCTTTCATATCGTCTCATGCAGCCAATTCCTTGCCATCATTTCTAAAATATGGAATCCCTGCTCAAGAAAAACTTTCTGCCTATGCAGCAGTAGCAAAGCTTGAAAAACAAAATCCAAATCTAGGCATGTCAGTTAAACCCTATTTGCTTGGTGATATGATCACTACAACAAAAACTAAAGACACTGATGAATTTCTACAGTCAACACTGCTTTCCAACAACTTGATCCGTCAGAGAAAGTTAGAAAAGCTATTATTTGTAGAACACCTGACCACCCTGCCTCTAGACCCCATTCTACAGCTGCAGAATGTTCTAGACACAAAGAGATGTATTGGGAAGTCAGAGACTTCCACAAGAAAAATCATTACCAAGTTTCCCTTGAACTTGGAATATTGGGATCATTCCTCACAGAAGCATTCATACCTGAGCCAATACAATCTTACAGCCACAGAGAGGTGTGGTATATGCAGCAAACCACACCCTACAAAACAGTACCTCGATGCTTTCAAGAGAGAAGAAACAGTTGAAAGCAAATGCCCAAACTGTTCTCTTCAACATCATGCTGGGAACAAGTGGTGCAAATTCAGACTGGACAAACCTGCAAAGATGAAAGCAACTCCCAGACATCCCCCCACCTCCAAGACATTCAAAACCCAAGCATACAAGACAGCCAAACAAGAATCAGTGCCTAGTGAAACAGTCTGCCCCTCTTCTGTCAAAGTCCAAGGTTGACTGTCCTCCTTCCCAGACCCTTCCTCACACCCTTCTTCCCCCTCTCATATTTCTGCCAGCGCCAACCAAGAAGATCCCAAATCATTCAGAGAAAGTTGTAACATGAACATTTGAAGTATCGTTTCTGTCTCTTCGAACTTCTAACAGGGAAACCAATTGAATGAGAGACATTGCTAAGTTCCCATTCAAACCTCTCACTCATCCAAACCTTCAAACCCAAGCACCTGCTATTCAATTCTACCTCACCCAAAAATCCCACCCCTTCTGTCATCCTCTTCTCCAGATACCTTCAAGAGCGGTACAGAGAAGAGCAACATTGTAGCACCACTGGGAACCGAGCCACTCTCAAGTGAAGAAAACCCTAATTGGCATAGAGCTATCCCAGGTACTATAAGCAAAATATCATCCATTCACCACATTATTCCAACATTCAATCGCTACTAAGGGAACTTTGATTCCCAACCTTTCTAACTCAAATTTTAGCCTTTCCTTCCCATGCTATCCTACTTACCAGGACTTGCTTCTATAACACTATCTCCCGCTACTTATTTTCATTTCTGGCCCACTTGTTAAATTGAGCCAAATGGTGTGTTGCAGAGAAGTATACAAACACCAATCATCACTAACAGGCTGCTGGAAAAGCAAGAGCCTCTGTCCAGACAAAAAGGAGCTGACTAAAATCTACTACTATCGTTAATTGAGAAAAAACATGTGGTTACAATACACTTTGTTGAAAAGAAAACAACCAGCCAGGCTAATGTTCTCAGGTCAATTTTTCAAGGTTTTTTTTTTTTTTTTTTTTCCCCTTTTTTCCGTTCCTTTTGAATCACCAAAATAGCGTTGGTCTATAGAACATGAAAATAAGTTTAGTTTTGTGGTCTTACATGCCACTCTTGGCTGCAGTTAATGAAATGAGTCCATGAACATTACAGGAATATGTATATTTTTTGTATTCAAGGGATCTCAATTATTTTTCTTGGTTACCCTATTTTAGGGTAGAAATCACAAACATAAAGATTTACAGCTTTGATGATAATCAGATATTCAGAAACATTTTTTGCAAAAGAAAAATTGTCTTAAGTTATAAACGTTTTCTACATTTCTCCATCATTTTCCTTTCTTGGAAGAGAAATTAATTAAGAAGCTGCCTGGTTATTAATGTTTTAAAATTCGCATTTACATTATCTCGATATTAATCATACACAAATATACTTTAGATAAAAAAGTGAGTGTCTATGGTTAAACTATCTAATGCCGATTTATTTTAGGCGTGTGATAGTTACCAAATGGAATCATGTCTGCTCCTCATAACTGAGATCTTTTAGATAATAAAAAAAAAAATATAGCAATAGAGAAAAGACATTTCATGGTTTTCACGGAGAATGACATTTTTCGAGAATACCTATTCCAAAAATCTAATCTGAGTGCGGAACGAAATATATCATAACTCAAAATACATTATTTCCATGAATAACATGAATGAGGTAGCCTGGTTACCACACAACCCAAGATTATTTACAGATTATGGAAGTTTTGTTAGCAAATTACAAAAGTAATGACGGATTTTAGAGTACGCTTCACTCATTAATGTTTGTTTAGACCATGGCAAACAGACCACCACACGATGCTATTGCCCCTGTGTGGACAATCTGTTGGTCTGCGTAGTGCAGGATTTAATGTCGGGGATATTCCTAGGCAGAGGCATATCTGTGGTTGCAGCAATTCGATGAATCTGGCGTTTTAACAGATCTCCCAAGTTCAGGACATCCAAGACTTACTACTGCAGCAGATGATGCAAGGGTGCTGGCCAACGTTCCAAGAGCACCCTTCATTAATGCTGGAGAGACTACCCAGAGAATTCAATTGGACGTTTCAGTCACGACAACAGACTAATACCTCATCGTAATGGAATCCATCACCGGTAGGTACTGAACAGAAGTATTCTACATTTTTTGATTATTCATTTGAACTAAATCTCATTCGCGGAAGAGTTTTTGAATATGACCCCTAACAGCTGGGTACCTCTTAGGTTTTGATCAATTCAGAACCTTAATAACAATAAAGGACTATAATTCAGTTACATTTTATACATAGCATACTCCATGGACTTTGATCCCTTTGTTTTATTTGGTTCCCTGCAACCTAGCATTACTACTACAGTGTTTTGTAAAAGTATCTAAGGTGTTCCATTTCTATTTTGACAGAAGTTTCTTTTAACTCAGTCAAGACTAATAGAATGAGGACTTTCACGGATTGTGATCTTAGACATACTGCTGCTTGCGTGGCGTAATTATTGTAGGTAGCTGTTAAGAAGTTTGATTAGAGATTATTCAAGTAGGGATGTTGAGGTAATGTATATATATGAAAATTTTATAGATTATAACTTTGCTGAAAACTGATTGAATAAAGTTTGATTTAAAGATATTTCCGAAACTAGAATTTTGTATCTAATTTATTTTGCCTTTTCAATTTGTAATGCTTTTAAGCTAATCACAATTATTGCAATGTAGGAGAGTATCTTAATTTCTAACATAACATTGGGGGTCTCGTAAGGTTTAAGCTAATACGCTGCCGTTCTGTCCCTAGTTTCTCCATGCTCTTTATCAAGATATTAAATTTTTTTTTTTGTAGGGTTGCTGCTGTTAAGGAAGTGCTAGAGGAGCCCGCCACATTGCAAAAACTAGCCTTTGCATGGGAACACATTGAAAAGACTGGACTTTTGGAGTAGGGTTGTGTTTTGGTTTTTTTTCTGATGAAAAAGACTTCTAACTCCTCTAGTCATGGTCCGTGTTCATTGCTGGAGGGTTTAAATAAACACAAAGACAGGAAAGGAACCACAACGTTTATAAAGAAGCGAAAAGTCGCCATGTTTAAATATTTGGGGATGGGAACCTTAATAGTGTGGGTGAGCTAACTGAAATTAACGGCAGGTTTAATTCCGATCAGTACATCGAAATTTTAGAGGAAGTCATGCTACACACTGTTAGAGCTTTTATGCTTCCTTATCCAAAGCGTATAATTTTTCATGCAGGTAATCTATATTTCAGCATTTTTTTTAAGGCCTGATGACCTTTCTGGATATTAATCTGATCCTAGATTATGTATATGGTTTTCTATCATTACAACTGAAGGTATTGTTATTCACCGGTACTTTTTTTTGTTTCTTCTCATCTTTTATTCAGGATCGCAGTAGCATTCACACTTCACACATGGTAACGAAGTAGTTGAGGATCAAGTTGGCCATTACTTTAATACATCCACTATTGTGGCGTGACAGTATGACAATATAACTCCTGTCTTCGATTATAAACAACCCAAGAAAGAGATACTGTATTGGTGAAAAAGAATAGAATCCGATGAACCGTTTCATTGTTCCAAAACAAACATGAGTCTGAAACATAACCTTTCTTATTCAAAAGTGAATACTTTAATTATCACCAAGGTAGTTTTCCCAATTGTCGGCAAAACTCGAAAGTGCAACATTGCCATATCCATGAGTAACCCAGAGGAGAGGGGGGGGGGGGGTTAAAGAGTGTTTTTGTCCGCGGGTGTAACCATTTTTAGTATAAAAATTAGGTACAGTTTTTTTTCCAACATGCAAAATACCACAGCAATTCCACAATAAACAACACTCTTGTATGGGGAAAAAAAAAAATTTAGAAAGTTTAATTCCTTATATAAAGTTCATTTACAAAATTATTGCTTGTGGGTTCCTGCCATGAATTTCCTCCTCCCCCACAAAAATTTTTAGTTATGCCCAAGAATCTCAAATCTTCAATTAGGAGTTAAACTAGGGGAAGGCTCTTGATGTCAGCTGGCATTAACATACATAATCTAAAGGATTACATAAAAAAAAAAAAAAAAAAAAAAAAAATGTTTGTCACAAAAGTGCAATAGGGTTTAATAAGAAACCTCATCAAGCACATTTGGGGGTTTCAGTACATATTTAGGAGGGAGGACAAGGATAGCTTAACGTAATAAGCATAACCTGTGATCACAGCACCATTGGAAGACTGAGGTGTAAAGGATCGAGTTAATACAAATAAATCTTGGGTGTGAAGCCTATGATCACTTAAAAGCAGTTATTTATCCGGAAGCGTTCATGAGTAAACAGACAGAGGCACTCACCAGCAACAATAGGCATAAAATTTGTTTAAAAAAACCCAGAGCTGAACTCTCATAAAATCTCAATGGCTCTTGCTTACAAAATGCAGCCTTAAGTTATAAGAAAAACAAAGTGACCATGCTCAATTCATAAAAAAATATATAAGTATTCTAAAGAATAGCAACAAGATGTCTCTAAGCAAAGCAGCCCTCATATCCAGGGATAAGCATGCATAATAAAGTTTTCTTTATCTTTATTGGAACTTGAATTGGAATATAAGATTTAGGCCAAAGTCCAAGCTTGGACCTAGAGGTCATTCAGTTCTGAAATGGAATTGAGAGTAGAAAGAATTTAAAGGTGTAAACAAGAGTATAACCTCAATGAATTATGAAACACATGTTGGGAGAGGGAGAAGTAGATGGAAGAGAGAATATGAACAGAGGTAGAGTAAAAGGAATGAAAAATATTGCAGCTAGGGGTCGAAGGAATCCTGTAAATAAAACCTTCGGTAATGATTACAGTGTAGTGTGTGAGGTCCACTGTCGGCACTACCCTCCTATGGAAGTTCTATCTTTGTATTGCATGATCGACTTGTTTCACAGCCTAATCTTTAAACTCAAATATGGAATTTTTTCATTATTAAATAAAATTTAATTGCATACTTACCAAACCATTTATAGAGCTGTAGGTTCGTAAGGAACCTACAGCTGTATAATTGTTCGGTAAGACACTGCAATAAAAACATACTTTTGTTGGTGACTGGCATGTCCTCATCCACAAGAGCCAGTATGATTAATGGTTCATGAATTAATATATTATAAACTTATTTTATCTCTAAAACACCCACAAAACTCCGAAACATTTTTCTTGCATGGCTTTTGCCTTGCTAATTATTGTACACATCTTCAATCTTCCAAAACACACATGGCTACTTTCACTTCACTATAAATTTTGTTTTTTTATTTTATTAACCTTAATTTACTTAAAAGGATTTTAATTTTTAAATAATTTTAATTCAGTATTGAATTCTTGTGAACTTAATAAAACTTACTAGTTTCATCTGAGCTCTTTCAATCTTGCGCTTGTTTTCTTCCATGATGCGTTTCCAATGCTCTCGCTGTTTACGTTCCTCCTCCTAGAAAATAGAAGGTCATGTCAACAAATTGTCTGGAGAAATTACAATTTAAAAAAAAAAAAAAAAAAAAAGTGAATGAAAGCCACTTGCCAGATATCTGAAAACACTCTGATGTCCTCTACCATTTCCCACAATTTAAAATTTCATTAACCTAACTCTCACTCTCTTTTCAAGTGGTTTACATTTAAGTACTTTAAAAAGTTTCCAAGTAAAAATGTTACAAAAAATAAAAAGAAACAGTATGTTGGGGCTTCTATGAGTTTTATGTAAGAAAACGATAACAAAATATCAATACCATCAAATACATAAAAAAAAAAAAAGAAAAAAAAAAAGAGAGAGGAACCAATCCTTTACCTTGGAACACCTGTTCTCCATGCAAGAAAATGCTTTGTATTATTAAATTTTAAAACTGATCATCATACAAAATGACGTTGAAAAAGCTTACACTTGTACAGACAGGCCAGAGGAGTGAGCATGTCTGGCAAGTGGTTAAATAAATAAAAAACAAGGCTATCACACACAAATACAGCTCATATGAAATATAACACTGGATACAAAGATAGGCAAAGGGCAATCAATATATGACAATAACAAATCTTAAATCTAGTACTTAATTCAAATGTGAAGCTTTCTAATAGCAAGCATGTTTTGATTGTAATGCATGAATGAATGAATGGCAAAGAAAAGGACCAGACTGGAGTTTTGGGGAGCTGCTTATAAAATGCAACATACTTGCTTTGAGAACACTATGACACAAGACATAGGTTGAGTCTCCCTGCAAAGATGAACCGTAACAGTAACAGTAATGAAAAACATACTAAGCCATGAACAAACCATACTCTATTTCAAAAGAATACAAAACTGTCTTTGCAAGAAGAATATAGACACAACTAAACCTATTAAAATGGCAAGCTTCCCAAATCTCATCTATCACAATACTCATTGGGTTTTTTTCTTGTTTTTTTTTTATGCCAAGTCTCCATAACTTATAAAGAAAATAAATCAAATTTGTGTAGTATATGGAACTTACTGCTTAAACAGATTTATGCTGCATCCATTATAAAAATCAACTATACCTGTTATATAGTTACCATATGGAAGCCGCCAAATCCACTCCTAGAACAGCTCGGGCCTAAAATCCACAGCTGACAATTCTTGGTTGAAATCCGCCAATAAAATGTCTATTCTGTTTAGTGATTGTTCACTAAAAATAGAGCCTTTTTTTTGCCACACTGTGCTATGTTTGTGTTTCCAGACAGGCAACACACTCCCATTTCTCTATTCAACATGTATGCACTCAAATGCCCGCACACACACGCGCACACACACACTAGCACTCTCTCTTGCTCTCTTATAACCTCGTTAAATACACCATGAACAGGAAAGAAATATAAAATCAAGAAGAAAATGTCCAAACATATAGCTACTGTTCTGATGAGCAAAAAAAAAGACTGAAGAAAAACTCAGAACTGCATCATTGCACACTATGCTTGGCAAATGTCTGGGAGACCGTGGGTCAATCTGCAACTCATGCTATCGCTTCTGTTTCTGTAAGGCACAGCTCTGGAATTTTTTTTTAAAAGTGGTTCAAATTCACACTTCACTTCAAAAACACAGAGTTCAGCTGAAGAGTTTGAGTTAGTTTTCATGCCAAAATAGATTTTATTCATCTAATATCCTCTATTTTTTTTCCTAACAATAAATCACAAAAAATATGTAGCACTTTATGCAATTTTACGTTATACATTCCATAAGTTCCTACTGTTAAGCAATTATAGTCACAATACTGTACTTATTGTATGTGAGATCAACTTTCCAGTTACATTATGAAAGATACAATCAATTCTCATTATTTTCCACCACATACCCAGTGCTTGAGTCACAAGAAAGTTACAATACAAATAAATCCCTGCCAAATAGGTCACCTGAACAAGCAAAATCACACGCCAACCTAGCAATCATTTTGGTAAAAGAAATTATTTCCAAAGCCTAGTAAAACTAGAGCCTAGCACGCAAGTTATAACTAAATATTTGCATTCACAATACTTTACCAAGCAGCAACATAACGTGCCAACCTAGCCCTCATTTCACTAATCAATTCATTTCCAAGCTTAGTAATACTACAGTGCCTAGTATGAAGAGTTTTTGGAATTAAAATATTAACCAATATTTACTCAAAAACTTACCCTTGTGTATTCATAAATGAACTGCAATAAGAAGGAACGTTTGGAATAATTTCATCATCTACACAACTACACTATCAATACTGTGCATAAGTTTCAATCAATGCATTATTAAACAATTCAGCTGTTGTTAAAGGTATTTTTTAAGTTAAAAATTCTACATAAGGATTCTCACTTTTGAAAATATCAGCTGTTGTCAAGGAAGTTTTTTGGTAAAAATTTGACATAAGGATTCTCACTTTTGAAAATATGTTTTTTTTTTTTTTTTAAGACAGATTGACTGTAGTCTCCCATTAAATTTACTAGTATAAACCAAAGTCAATCATCAATCCCAGTAACTATTTACAATCATTTGATAAGATGCTATTTTAACTCCATTAGTTTCCAAATCTTTAGCTTAGTATTACTTGCAGCTTAATAGGAAGGTTTTATTTAGACTAGGAATATTTACCCAGTATATCTAGTCTAGGATAATAAAGAAACTTATCTGAAACTACAGAACCCAAAAAAGGAAAAAAAGAAAGTTTTAAGTGATGTGCAAAAATAATGGGAACTGCAATACAAATAAATGAAGTACTATGTAGATCTTTTGTTATACACTAATAAACTCAATGTCTTAGCAAATTATAAGCCAAGTAAGCAAGCCATATTTACAAGACATCAATTATGAGCCACATAATGCTTGTGCTTTCAGCATATATGTTAAGCCTCTCAATACTTCTATTTTTTGGGGGGTTATTTCCAAATAAAAGTAGTGTACACCCAGATTCAGACCCACTATTTACACAACTTTTAAGGCAGGGTTGAACATAAAACTAAGAGAAGCTGTGGATGATAAACAAACTGCTTCACAGATGACATTTTTTTTCCACACAAACCCAATTAAGTACTGTCACCAAAACGTACAAATAAAATAATAATCTAGAGGTGGCAAGCTGTGCATTCTATAGAATTTATTTCTATTACCTGACAATCAAGTAATCTAGCTAAAGGAATTTTTATTCTTTTACTGATGATATAATATACCACAAATTTACTTCTTCCAGTATGCACAGTAAAAAATGCTATCAAGCACTCCCAGTCACTCACTGCCCTTGACACTGATATTTTTTCATGCTACACTCACTGTTCCTTGGTAATATTTTTTATGCTATGATCAATTAAGAGGCAATCAGTACTCATATCTAGCCAGGTCTTACAAAATAAAGGCTGTTTAACCTTGCGGGAGGCAACAGCCTCTCCTACTTGAAAGGATGAAAGGATTAATTTGGAAAAATTTGTTGGATGAACTCTGTCTCAGGAATCCCTCAAGATTAAATTTTTGATATTATATAGAGTTTTGCACAATTTCCCCAACCCTGAATAGGTGCGATGGGTCGAGCATGACCCAAGGAGTGTTTAAAAAATACATTGTTGTTTTCCCATAATCATTGTCTATCTCGAAACTGGGCGTGATCGACCTGCAAGAGGCTAGCAGAACACACACTACAATCATGTCAATTGCCTTGCCTTTGTCCTTTCCCTTTTCTGAGTAATAGTTTTGTTTTGAACATGTGTGGGATACAAAGGCAAAATGTTATCAAGTATGATTTCCTGTCTAACACTGTTGACTCTGGGATAGTTTTATTTTGTTGGAAACTGTAGGTAGATGGTGTGTGTACATTATGCAAGCCACTGGCTGTGGCTGAAGATGCCTTATAACATATTGCCATTTGGTCCAATTTCTTTGGAATGCCAATTTCTCCCAATTTTTGCATTTTTGTCATTTTCATTAACAATGGCCAGCAGGCAGTATTCCCTGGGCATGGATGTCATCAACTTACTTTTAATGGAATTAAAAAGGTGATGTTGATGATAATTTAGAGGTTGGTGGACACCTCTATTGGAAAAAAAACCTGAAGTTTGTGTAACAAAGGGTTGGAGGCGAGGGTGATGACCTTGCAATGATTACGACACAAGAGGGGGAGAGAGAGGGTGGCAACTAGTGGGTCTGTGCCTTTTCTGGTGACAGATTACATGAGCTTATGTCAGTAAATCATGACACAGTGTAGAGAGAGAGAGAGAGAGAGGAGATGAGAAGACGAGAGAGAGAGAGCGAGAGATAGAGAGAGAGGGAGAGAGAGAGAGAGAGAGAGAAGAGAGAGAAATAACATTTCTGATTGGCAGTCAAATTACATCTTAGTGTGGATCTTTTTACATGATTCCGTTCAAGGATAAGGGGGAGTTTATTTTCTATAAAAATTTAGCCACTTTCTATTTCATTTAGGTCCCAACCAAAAATTCCCAAAATTTTGACCATTTTTTTTAGCCAAAAAAAAACACACCCTTTTTTTTTTATCTTTTCTGATTTTGACTTCTATGGGTCCGACACCTCCTCTGGCAGTAACATATTGTAAATAGTAGTTTTAGGAAGGATTCCCTCAATTTTTGTGTATATATAGCGTATTTTGTGTTTTTTGTAAATATTTTTGTAAATTATTGTTTGACAGAGAGAGAATAACATTTCTGATATAACAGTAAATTACATCTTTGTACAGATCTTTTTACATAATTCCGTTATAGGATAATATGTGTTTATTCTATAAAAACAATTAGCCACTTCCTATTTCATTTAGGTACCAAGAAAATTTGTGAAATTTTGGTTTTTTTGTTTTCAGCCAAAAAAATTAGCCTTTTTTTCTCTTTTCAGATTTTGACCTCTATGGGTCCGACACCTCTTCTGGCAGTAACATATTGTAAATAGTAGTTTTAGGAAGGATTCCCTCAATTTTTGTGTGTATATAGCGTATTTTGTATTTTTTAAAAATATTTTCGTTATTTTTTGTGTATACTTATTTTTTTAATATAATTGTAATAACTAATTAATTTGTAGATGGGCATGATTTATCTTCTCAGTAGTGTTTGGCAATGATGAAATTGATTTCAAAATTAAAATGTACAGCATAGCTGCAGTTTCTGAATTTTCACAAATTTTTCTGGGCACTCAGGTCGAGCTCGACCCCACGCACCTTTGAAGGGGTAGCAAAATAGCGAAACCTATCCAGGGTTAAGGTAATTTCTTTGTATTCATAAAATAATATACCATTAATAATGACAGTCTACCTACGTAATGAGAAAACAAAAACTTTCACATGGGCTACTTATCCTTCTGGTTTATCTTTAAAATCAATCATAGTTGCAAATAACTTAGTACCATGATGCATATGATTTGGACAAGTGCCAACAAATGCTGTCTCATTTCTCTAAAGAACTTTCCAAAACCAAGAAGTTAACTTAATTTCTGCAACTTTTCAATTCATAAATGCAATGTTATTTGGCGCATATGATGTGGAGTTGAGAAAAAAGGTCTGTATTTTGTACTCTTTGTTTCCAAAGACATCTTGAAGAGTAGACAAACAACTGGGAGTTCATCAGGTAGGTAATTGTCATTGCATTTCAATCTACTCTTTTGAATACCTTCGTCAACTGAATGTAAAACAAGAAAAGAAAATTATAGTCAATGAATAGCTTACAGACCAAAGAGCAACATTACTGACTTTCATAAGCTAGCCAATGGGTTTGTACTTATTATATCTAAAGGAAAATAACTAGTCCTTAAAAATCTTGACTAGATTCCCTGAAAATGTTATGATTCCAGCAAAAGCTTTTTTATGATTTTCATTGCTATATCCAGCTAACTAAACTTCTCAGATGCAATAAACACTTACACATCCTAAATCTTAAAGTAGGTTCAAATTATTAGCCATTCAACATGACTATGAATCAAAACTCTACAGTCTGGCTAACCTGCTGTACAAACACCTAAGTTTAACAACTAAATATCTCAATTGAATCTACTGTAAAATTCATGGAGCTACATCTGAGAACATAATACAATAACCATTCAATGTGAAAGTTCCATGAAGCTTCAACCATTAATGATACACAAAAATAGATATGAAATTTACAAATTCTTTACCTCTAGAACAAATTCCTATTCATCTGTACTTCTTTGTGTAAAATCATAAACCTGTTACTCAGCTCCAGAGCAAGTCTTTCAGACAAGCCTGTATTCATCTAAAGATATGAGTCAGTGTCTTTATTACACAGACATTCATAATACTAAACTGGTATCTTCTACTAGCAAACCATTACAGTGGTTAAATGGTTAAAAGGCAAACCTCTTTAGAAAGTCCCACAAGGACAAGGCCCCAAAGAGATTTAACTTCAAATGATCCTAGCTAGCTGTGAAAATTACTCTGATAGACACACTAGCTAAATACCCAGTGTGCACACAAGACATACATTCACAAACATTAGTTACTTGAATATTCAAGTTCTCCCCCTTATCACAATAATGGCAATGTAATTTGCTCATCATATATAATTTTCTACATACCCCGCCCCCACAAAAAAACAAAAAAAATTTAAAAAAAAAACTTTCTTCTAGCGAGACATCATAGACCCTTCCTAGGTGACAATGCCAAATTTAATCCTATATAAATAAATGACAACACAAATCTGCAGGCAGGAGGGACACAGAAGTTCACAAACACTCACAAACAGAGCTATAAAAAGAAGTACAAGTGTTTACTACTGAAGTTCACCCTGCAATATGATATAACTGTATAGACTGTACATGAAGAAAAATAACGTCTGTTAGCAAATAGACAAACCCTCTACGAATGTCCTATTAGTAGCATGAGCTAACCACCCATAACTCATAAAAAGTACTGTAGCTGAAATAGTGAGAATTGACAGTATTTTTCACTGACATTAAGAGCCCCTTCCCACAAAAAAAGGACAATGCACTAGGTATCTGTTTTTGTGTATTTTTTTTCTAATATTTCAAATAATTTCACTTTATTAATGGAAATCCTCCCTTAGCTGACATATTTTCCTTGACTCTTCGTTGATGGAAAACTTTAAATGGTCCTGGTTGTGTGTAGCAAGAGTGGCTTATCCTTATGTTGGCCTGATCTTGCACATTAACCTGGACCAAAGCTTTCAAACCCTCCCCAACCGTACCCACATTGGAGCTCAAGTAGGTCATATTTGGCAATGCCAATAAAAAACTCCCCGCTGAAGCACAATTGAAGCTCTACCTCTCTCTTTTTCTGGTCCTCCTCCTGCTGTCGTCGTTTTCTCTTGCAGTTCCTCCAACATCTGCTGTTCCATGAGGCTCTTAGCCTCCTCCACTCTCCTTAAAACTTCTGCTTCTATTTCTTCCCTTCTCTTTTCTAACTCTTCCTCCCACTCTCCTGGCTACCACTCTTCCAATCTTTTAGCAGCAACCTCCTCTACCATCTTTTGCTCTGCTTCCCTCTGCCTCCTGAAGTGAAAAAGTTTAAAATGATACTTCTATCTACTTTTTATATATCATATATTCTTCCAAAAGGACAGTAACTTAAATAACAGCCACCCCTAAAATGAATACCCGTTATGTTTGATAATTAATTTTGATCAAATTAACATCATAAGAATGGTACATATAAAAAACATCAACTTATAAAACCCAGGTATATAAAAGAACATGGTAGTTCATGTACTCTTTCTCAAACTTGAGTGTGCTGACATTGATGATTCTGCCAAAAAACTTAAATGTTCAGAATAATAAGAAAACCAGATCTCTGTTGCTGGACACCTTCGTTTTAATGACACCAAACAAAGTAAAACTCATCGAGATGTATCACTCATTAGCTGAGGAGACAGTCACCATGATGATCTGGATTTGATTTCTTACTGAACCAAAATAACATACCATAACTTGCTAAGCTTCAGCCAGGGTAATTTATTAGCTAGTCCCTTTTTGGCTGCAATACAAGACTGTAATGTACATGACCTACATATATATTTTTATAATAAAATATAAGTTTTGTAAATGTACTTACCCAGTAATAATATAACTATATTAGTTTTCATATACAGTAATCTAATTCATATTTTGTGGGTAGCACTTCGATTGCTCAGTGAAGTATCAGTGTCATCCCCCAACCGCAATACTAGAAACGACTTAGCTAATCACATCATTCTGTATCATGCATATTGTCCATCAGAGGGAGGCAGTGGGCTCCAATCATATAATTACTGGGTAAGTATATAAAAAATCTATTTTATTATAAAAAAAAATATCATTTTAGTATATGAGACTTAACCCAGTAATTATATAGCTGTTTCTACACTGAAAGGAGGTGGGATCATGGACATATTCTACTCCAAAGCATTAAGTCACATAATGATTTTGAAATTACAGGCAGTCCCCTGTTTACGACGGGGTTCGTTTTTGAGATGGGGTCGTAAGCCGAAAATTTTTTTGAAAATCATAAAAAATCCTAATAAAACCTTACTTGGATGCTTTGGGTGTCTATTGAAAACTATGTTAACTGCATTTTGATTGTCTTTTCAATCAAAAAACCTTACAATATTGTTTAATGTATATACTCTTGTAAGGTTTGATATTAAAGACCAATTTTATGGCCTAAAATTTTGGGATGAACATTACATGTGGTATAGGCTAGTTTTAGAAATGTGCAAGAGTTTGGCACTAGGCTAAGCCTAAGCATTGGATTTCCCGACAGCAGACAATAAATACAAATACCAAATTTGTAACTAATTTGTATTTTTTCATAACTAACAAACCTGAGGTCTTAACATTAGGATTTACTAGCGCCAAGCTGGAAACCGGTAGAATTAAAATTACACTTGTGATATCCAGGGACTAATGGCATCTATACCAGGTCACGGGGCATGTATACCCAGAATGCCCACGGCTACCTGTGACCCATCAGTTATATTTCTAACCCAGTTTAGACTGCTAGAGGGGTGGTTCGAGGTGGGCCTTTAACTGTTAAGACCTCAGGTTTGTTAGTTATGAAAAATACAAATTAGTTACAAATTTGGTATTTGTTCATACACGAAACAAACCTTCGTCTTAAACATTAGGATAGACTTACTATTGGAGGGAGGTAAGTCTCTACAACTGACTGGAAGTTTGCCACCTTATCCTTTCCAAATATATAGGGAAATTCTAGAGAATGGACAATGAACCTAGGACCAAAAAAGATATAAGCGGATCTATTGGTTTCCTCCACTGGGTGTAGATACCATTCTACTGTTTACTCTTGTCCCTTGCGACTGGATCCACCTTCCCCCATCTTTCCTTATTATCCAGAGGGGTGTGTTGCTACTGAAAAGTATATCATCAGCTAAGATAGCTTCACAGTATGGCTGACCATCTCACCTGCATCTAGTCCGTTCCAGCACATGACGGTACTCTCCATATTGCCCGTAGTTAAAGGAGTAGGAAGAAAGTAGTAAAGAAAAAAGACCAGTCATCCCATTCATTCTACTTTCATACCTTCATCTTAGACTAGACGCAACTGACCCGCCAGGGGCACTGGATGAACTATAATCACTTGTTGGGCCGCCACCACTGGACCCAAGGAAAAGGTGTCCAAGGATCTATGGGCAACATTCTTTCAAATAAAATGAGGTGAAAGTTGTTTGGCGCTTCCACACGCCAGCTTTCAGAATTTTAATCCACGAAGACATTGTTTCTTCTTAAATGCCTATGGCAAGCACTCAACACCCCTGATGTCATGAGCTCTAGCTCCCCCACATGGCTATCTGACCCTCTGTCTTCTGCAGTATAAGCATTTCTGATTGTCTCCCTTAGCCAAAATGATATTGTATTCTTGGACACTTCCTTCTTGTTCCGTCCTGTACTTACGAACAACCTCTGGCAACCCGGCCTGAGGTGCCTTGTTCTCTTTAAGTACTCCTTAGTGCCCTGACGGGGCACAGGAGCATTTCAGCTTTGTCGTTGTCTACAAAGTCTGCCAAGGAAGGTATGGTAAAGGAGTCGAATCTGCCGTCTACTATTGTTGGATTTTGGGTCTTTGCCACGAATTCTGGGACAAAACTCACACACCATTGATCTCCAACCTCTCGAGTGCTTTATGAGATATGAGAGGCCATGTAGCTCCCCCCACCCTTTTGGTTGAAGCCAGGGCCAATAAGAAGACTGTCTTCAGGGTCAGGCTCCTATCCGTGGACTGCCTTAGTGGTTCGTAAGGGGGTTTTGTCAGACTACTCAGTACCTTGGTCAGATCCCAATCTGGGGGGTTTTTAGCTCCTTGGTGGGCATGACTGTTCAAAGCTCCTCATCACATGGGCCACTCCCATGAAGACGATATGTCCAAGTCCTTTCATTCGTAAGACTGAGGCTAGAGCAGCCCTGTACCCCTTCACTGCAGATACAGACATATGTTTTTCTGTTCTGAGATATATCAGAAGTCTGCTAACTGCTGAATAGTGGTACCGAGTGGAGGACACGTTCCCCCACCCTACGACACCATCCACAGTATGCTGACCACTTCCCTTGGTATACTGTCGCAGATGATTTCTGATATTACCTGCCATCTGAGTTGCTGCTTTCTGCGAAAACCCTCGCTCTCGGAGGAGATACTTGACAGTCTCCACCCGTGAAGCGATAGGGACTTCACCGACTGGTGGTACCTCTCCACGTGAGGCTGACACAGAAGGTTGCTCCATGGAGGTAACTCTCTTGGCACATCTACTAGGAGTTCCAGTAGGTCTGGAAACCACTCTGCTTTCGGCCATAACGGGGCTACCAGGGTCATCTTGAGGTTCTGAGACCGCATTACCCTGTTCAGAACCTGACGGATTAGACAAAATGGAGGAAATGCGTACACGTCCAGATTGTCCCAGGGGTGTTGTAGCGCATCTTCTGCTGCTGCCTCTGCGTCCGGGACTACTGAACAATACACTTCCAACTTTTTGTTGTACCTGGTTGCGAATAGGTCTATGATCGGTCCTTCCCACAACATGAGCATCCTGTCCACTACCTGTTTGTGTAGGGGACCACTCCGTTCCCAGAATCTGATCCCTGCGGCTCAAAACTTGTCGGCCACTATGTTTCTTTTTCCCGGAATATACCTGGCCTTGATGTCTACCAGGTTCTCTATAGCCCACTGGTGAAGTTGAACTGTCATCACATGTAAACTGCCGAGAAACTAGGCCTCCTTGCTTGTTTATATAAAGCTACTACTGTGGTGTGTCTGACATCAATACCACCGAGTGTCCCTTTACTCTCTCCCTGAATTCTTGTAGAGCCAGGAAAGCTGCTTTCAACTCCAGCACGTTTATATGGAGTTCTCTGTCCTTGCAACTCCATTTTGCTGACATCACCATCAACTCCTCCATATGGGCTCCCCAGCCTTCTAGTGATGCATCCGAGAACAGCAAGAGGTCTGGGGAGGATTGCTGAAGGGGGACACCCACTGTCAGATTGTCGTCGTCCACCCACCACAGCAAGTCTTTTCCTCACTTCTGCCGACAAGGGAATTTGCTCGTACGGGTGATCTACTGTTGGTGACCAAAACTCCTTCATCCTCCATTGTAGGGGACCGAAGGTGTAGCTTCCTTGTGGTACTAGCTTCTCCAGGGAGGTTAGGATTCCCAGCACCACCTGCCACTGTCTTGCTGGCTGTGTCTGCTTTTCCCAGAAAGGCATTCACCACTTGTTTGCATTTCTGTACTCTTTGGTCTGTCGGGAATACTTTGGCTTGTGTTGTGTCTATCACCATTCCCAGATATTCAAACGTTGACTTGGATCCAGCTGCGACTTCTGCTGATTCACCACAATACCTAGGCTGTGACAAAGCTGCAGGAGGGCTGCCCTGTCCCTGAGTAATTCTCCCTGGCTTTGCTATCACCACCAATCGTCCAGATATCTTATCAGCCTGATCCCCACCTGAGCGTTGCGCCCCATGCCGACACGAGGGTGACACTCTTGTAAAAACTTGAGGAGACGTTGTCAATCCGAAGCACAGGACCTTGAACTCGAAAGCTTTCCCTGCAAGACTGAAGCGGAGAAATTTCCTTGAAGACTGATGGACTGGTATCTGAAAGTATGCGTCCTTTAGATCGACTGTCCAGCATAAAGTCTCCGATTCTGACTGCTTGTAGAACCGTTTTCGGAGTTTCCATCTTGAAACTGGTCCTTTTCCTTATAAACAGATTCAGCGTTGACAGGTCTATTACTGTCCTCCTCCACGTTGGCTTTGGGTACCAGGAAAATCCTGCTGTAGAAGCCTTTTGTCGGACTGCATACTTGTTGCACAGCTCCTTTTTCCATCATCTTCTTCACTTCGTCCTGCAGAATAGTGGGCCTTCTGAGATTTGTGGGCATAAGTGACGTGGGTAATGGTTGATCTGTCAGGGGCAGGGTTACCTCGAACGGAATCAAATACCCGATCCTGAGAACATCCACCACCCACTGCTCTGGCCCCTAGTTCCTGCCACACCTTCCAGTGATTTTGCCAGGCAACCCCCCACTGGTGTGGCCGAGTGATGGGAGGCGCCCATTCCTATCTTCTTGAGCCTCTCCCCCTTCCCTATTGCCCCTTCCTCTGTTGTTTCTATTGTGAAAGGGCCGATGAGTTATCCTCTTTGGGGAAGAGGGTCTTGTGACTCTATTAGGGATGCTATGTCTCACTGGTTTCTTTCGAGACATCTGCTGTTGTCTTCCCTCCAAAGGAATAGTTTGACTGTTAGAGGTTTTCCTAACTGCCTGTTGCACCAACCTATCGTTAGTGTCCATCCTTCTTCTATCTATCGCTTCTTCAGTATGACCTCTGGCAACAGTAGTTGCGATTCCAAGATATCCCCATTCCTCATTGCTAACAGGGAATCCAAATCCACATTGCGGCTTAGTCTAGCCAATGCTGCATCTCTCCTCATTAGCAGGATATTTGCCCAAACATTGGCACTTACGTTTGTCAGGTACGCAATCGCCTTGGACGCCTGACTGTAGTAATCTAATGAACAATGGTTCATCTACTACTTTCCTTGTTGCTTCCGAGGATGCAATTTTCGCCACTGCTGTTGACCAAAGGTCTAACCAGGACGCAGCCTGAAAGACAGAAGAAGCTGTTGCTTCTAACGTGGCAGCCTCTTGGTAGTCATCGAAGGGCACTCCATTTTAACCTGATCCAAGGTTAATCCAGGCCTTAACCTTACGACATTAGGGTTCATTTGTCTAGACAGCAAAGGGACTTCGGTGTCGTATAATATTTCCTTTGCTTTATCATTGGAGGGGAATAAATTTAAATGATCTATTAGATCTTAAGGAATTATCCCTCCCTGCAATCTTTGCGTTTACGTGTTGCAAGACCGATTCCGCATGACTCGAACAAGGCAATTCATACGACACCTTGGTATCCCTCTTTAGTCCAAACGCCATGTCAATTCCAGGAGGAAGCATACTGGCCGTGTTTCTGTCTTCTCCGAAAGGCTATTGAATTGACGAATCAAATCAATAACCTCTGCATACGAGGCCAGAAACTCTTGGTTTTCTCCTCCTCCGGCTCTAGTGTACCACTCTCCGTCACGAGAGATGTTGTCTCGCCTCTATCTTCTGACAGACGGCCCGGAATTCCACGGCCGCCTGCCCCTACGGCCGCGGCCTCTTTGATCTTTGCTGGCCGCTGTGGCTCTCGATCCCAGATAGTCAGCAGGGGAACGAGAACGTCTCACTCTTTCTCTGCTCACGGATCTAGAGCGAGAATCTCGTCTAGATCTCCAAGATGAAGGCTCCCTTAAGACAGAGGTAAGTTCGTCTTTATTAGCATTGGCATCGTTTCCGAGCGTCGGCGAGCCCGGCCTCGGCCTTCTATCCAGACGGACACTGCCTTCCACGAACGTATCCGCCGAGGTTGCCAACTCTCTATTTTTTGTACTTTTAATAGGAGCCTTATCGTCCTTCGTACGTATTTTGAACGGCCTTACGGGCGAACTGGGACCTGCATTCCATCCTCTGCTGCACCTTTCGCCGCCACGTCGATTTTACCAGAGGTATCGCAGTTTTTTGCGATCCGAACTGGCACTCCGCCTCGGCCGCCAGCTCGCCGGCCGTCACCTCTCTCGCTTGTTCGGACTCTTGCGAACGGCTTCGTCTGGCAACCTTGTGCTTAATAGCCACTGATTATTTCCGACCTTCTTGCTGACTTGGAAATGACAGTCTTCGTCCGAAGGAGAGGAAGAATTGATTCTTCTCCTCTTGGCCCGAGGATCCGCTAGGAACTCCCGAATCCCTCCTCCAACGCTTGACTGGCGCTCGCCGTGACGTTATCGGACTTAGCGATGACGCCGAACTAGAGGAAGAAGACGAAGAAGGCGAATCACACTTTTTCTTTTTGTCTCTCTTATTCATTCTCTCCTCTATATCCTGTAACTTCTGCATTACCGTTTGCATTGACGGATCAGAAGGCGTATTAGCGTCTGGGTGCAGCGAAAAAGGCCGAGAATCGGTCTGTGACGTCATCACGCCTGCCATCTCAGAGTGTGACGTATGTTGTGACGTCATCGCTCTCGTAGGGAGAGACTGAGAGGTTTCTGCTGGTAACCGCACGTTTGCTGCCAAATTACCTCCCCACATTCTGCATCGCTGTAAATACTGAGTGGGATGGAGAAGCAGCGGCATTCAATTCCCATAAATTGCAAGCCCGGGGATGAGGAACATTCAGCGCTGCCGGACCCTGCTGGAACCGTGACGTCATATAATGCGCAAGCAGACCATCCAAGGTTGGTACGCCTGGTAGGCCTAGCGCTGACCACGTACCATCTAACCTATGCGCTTGCGTAGCAGGAGCCTGGAACAAAGATGGCGGATCTCCCCCTCTACTTGCTGGGAACAAAGTAGAGTGCAAAATTATTCATAAAAATTACCCAAGGCCCCTCCTGACGTTTCGATACAGAACCGCTAGGAGAAACCGAAGGGGTATGAGACAATTCAAAAGCAGGTGGAGAAACATATGTAGCAGCCTGGTTTTATTACCGATACAAAAGAAGCCGGTAAGGTTTGGTCATCCAAAGATGGCGTCACCCCCTTTCTTTTGTATTGGCTTTCCCATAGAACTTCTTCCACTGTTCCACCGACCAACCGCGACAAACAGAACACGGATTAGTAACCGTACATACGTTTTCCCTGCACCTACTACACGTTGGATGAGGATCCGTCGACACCGAGGTTAGGAACCTAGAACAAGGGAAGCCACTGACTCCTGGGATTTCCTTTGTCTCCTCTTCGAAGCGGTAGACGATCCGATGTTGAGGCAAAATTCTCCATCATACCACGTATACACTCTTACCACACACTGATCACACTTGGAGAAAGAAAATGAATGAAAAATAAAAAATGAAATGGATAAAGAACGGGCAAATAACTGAAAAACCGGCTTTAAATGAGATAGACAGTAACACGTCTATCTTAAAGGCGGTAGGAAAATAACTGATGGGTCACAGGTAGCCGTGGGCATTCTGGGTATACATGCCCCGTGACCTGGTATAGATGCCATTAGTCCCTGGATCTCACAAGTGTAATTTTAATTCTACCGGTTTCCAGCTTGGCGCTAGTAAATCCTAATGTTAATGACCGAAGGTTTGTTTCGTGTATGAACAATCGTTGTTTTACTTATTTGAGAGCCTTTTATATTGTTATGTTGTTTCTATACTGAAAAGTGCAAACTTTAGGGACTAGGCTAAGCCTACCACATTCTTTGGATTTCATGACAGGAAGTCAACAAAGCAGCATTTATTTCCACAGAAGTCAACAAACTTGTTTTTGTATAATAACCACGACAATAAATATATATGTTGTTTTACTTATCTAAGAGTGCATTATTATTGTTATGTTGTTTTTAATTTAAGGCTGTTCTAGGCTATAATAAGTACAATGTACCTTCATTTCCCGAATGTAAACGAAAGCTCTACTGGCGGCCGCCATTTGTATTTCGTCAGCCGATAACTTCTTCATTCATGATTCACAGAGAATCGTATTTTTTTATTCTATTGGTAAAAGGATGCTGTAAATAGAAAAACTTATTCATGCAACACATTTAATAAAAAAAAACATTTGTGAATTAAATTAAAATCATACAATATAAAATTAATCCAAGACTGCTATCGTCAAGCCAGCAAATATTTTCTAGAATTCTTCTTCTGTTTTTAATATCATATGTTTCATTATAGCTGTCGGTAACTCGGTATCTCCATTAGGTAGAGATAAAATAAAGAATAGAAATAAATGGTTATTATACTGTTAGGTAGTTTCAGTAGTTGAAGAGATAATGAAAATTTATAATTACTAAACTGAGTGCTAGGTAAAAGTGTTGCTTGGCGATCGTTCGATACTCGTAGTGTTAACGTAACCAAAAGGTTGGAAGCTTTTTTTTTTGTTTTGTTTGTTTATTATAGTTAATGGTTAATTAATAATTATTTGAAATGAGTACATACTGATTATTTATACATTTTATTGGCATATTCTAAGCTTTTAGCTTCTTAGGTTTAGATGTCAGAATCATAGACTAGGCTACAGTAGCAACTGCTAACATAGGCTAGGCTTATTGCTAGAATCAAAATGCAACATTACAAGGGACATATCCTAAAGTCCTAATATATACAGTAAAAATGGGGTTGAACATTACCAAATGTCTCATTGTGTTGATCAAAAGGACTGACTTGGTAGAGACTTCTCAAGTGGATATTTTAAAAAATATATTATTTTCAAGTTAATATAAAAAAAATTTTGACTTAACTCATTTTCTTTTCATTACTTAGAATTCACATATTTTCTTTTCATTTCTAACAATTCCTTTCACTAAAACAAAACGGAGAAATGGCATGATTTTTCCTGTCTTGAAGTTGTAAACAAATGTGGTATGGAGGAGTTATGGAGTTCCATTTGACAACGTCTGTGAGAGAGAGAGAGAGAGAGAGAGAGAGAGAGAGAGAGAGAGAGAGAGAGAGAGAGAGAGAGAGAGAGAAGAGATAGAGAGAGGGGTGTAATTGCTGTATGGATAGTTATGACTGAATTGGTTTGTCGGTAGGTTTCTGGGTTGTCTGCTGGTGCTGTTGATTGTTGGAGTTCTGTGTTTTGAGTGAGTTTTTTCAGTCAGTCTTGGTAATAGCTGGTGAGAGTTAGTAGTGTCGGAAGCAGTTATTTGAAGGCATTGGAAATTGGTTGAGTTTTGTGTTTTGTTGTGTTGTTGTGATCTCTGGCATTGTTAGTGGGTGTGTGTGTTGCCTTTTTTGTGTTGTTTGTGCAGTGGTCTTTTGTTGTGTTTTGTTGTTATATGTGAGGTAGTGTTCCTTGGTTGGTTGTTGTTGTTAGGTTGTGGTTGTGTTCCTCGTTTGTTGTTGAGGTGTGGGGTTGTGTCTTTGGGTGTTGTTGTTGGGTTGTGGTTGGTTCCTGTTTTCCCTGTTTTGTTTTGTGTTGTTTTGGTTGTGGGTTGTGGTTGGTATTCTCTGCGACCTCAACGGCAGACAGCAGAGCAAAGCCCGAAGTATCCGGAGTGTTGGTAAGCACGTGTGTTTGTGTTTTTTTTTTTTTTTTTTTTTTTTTTTTTTTTTTTTTTTTTTTTGTAGGTATAGGACAATTGACCTGCGTGTATTTTGTTGTGTAAAGAAGAAAGTGTGACTGAGGGTGAGTGGGCAGCTGGAGTGATTAGGTTTATGTGGGGGGGATTTCCCCGCTTGTTTTTTAAGCTTGTGATCCCTCCACAGTGGCGCCACCTCTTCAGCCATCCAACAAACTAATGGCGGCTGAATCAAGCCAACCAGTGGAGTTCCCAAACCATAGAATGTAGAGTTTTACTTTACAAAGTATATTGCATTTGACAACGTCTCATAGGGTTGTCTGTAATTGTCAGGAGTAATCGAGTTTAAATGTTTTTGTATGTTCGATGTGTCATATTTGTGTTTAGTGTTGCTGTATGGTAGTGTGCAAGTCCGTGTGCTTTCTGAAGAATGAGAGAGAGAGAGAGAGAGAGAGAGAGAGAGAGAGAGAGAGAGCAAAGTGGTGATGGTATAGTTAGTGATGGTTAGCGACAACACAGCGTTTCACCCTAAAGTCAGTTATCGATGGTAAGTAAGAGTGTGTGAAATTTCTTTGTGGTGTATCTATTGGTGAACCATTGTACTGTCGAATAAAGTAATGTTAGAGAGGAAAGTGTGGCTGAGGGTCATTTTGAGAGCTGGTACGATTAACATAACTGGGGAGCTTTGCTTGCTTTTGTTGTTAGCTTTTATTGCGCCAGTATAAAAGCCTTATTTATTATCTTAGCCATAGATTTCAAGATTTTCAAAACCTTGGCAAGGCTAGATTATTGGCACTGAATAGCCCTTTCTCTTGGCCACCATTGGCAATTTTTATTTTCAGTTCTCTCTCTCTCTCTCTCTCTCTCTCTCTCTCTCTCTCTCTCTCTCTCTCTCTCTCTCTGTGTTGTTGTCGTAATTCCAAGTTGTTGTAAAACGAGTACAACGAGTACATCGTTAAATGAGGAGTACCTGTAGTACCATCAAAGAGAAAATTTTCATCAGTTGTTAAAAACAAAATTTATATAATAAAAACTAGAAAACTAATTATGACTGAAAACTTGATTAATTCACATACCTAACTCTTTCCAACTCTGCTAATCTGTCAACTTCATCGATTTTCTTTTCTCTTGTTCTTGGGTCTTCATCACTACTAGTGGATGAGGATGATGACCTTGAAGCTTTCGGCTGCAAGATAAATAAAATGTCAAAATATAAAACCTGAGAATTAAACAATTGAACCCCACTACATCTTAAAAACACTTGTAAAAAAACCTGTACATTGCATAGTTTTCAGTGGCCTCTAGATAAAATTTATCTGCTGAAGGTACACTAATCCAAACAGTTTATCATCAGGACCTTTAAGAAGATGACACAAAGAGAAATATAGCAAATACTGGATAAATAACCTGAGAAAAAATATAGTTATGAGGTAATGACAAATAAAATTTAAAATGGCCATGTTCCATAACCCTTAATGGACAGATAACCATCATAGGAGTAAAAATAACAGGTTTTGAGTTGTGAGCAGGTTCACTCATGGTGAGCATCAATATTACGTGCCATCGATTTGGAGGAATCTAGCAGGAAAGAGGTTTCATTACTTCTATGGCCCATAAATTCACTAATGGCAACTTTTAGACTGGCTCAGATCAACAATTGTATGCAACTCATGAGTTAGCTGTGATCATGGCTTCAAGAGGGCATGTTGTGCTTCTGTTTCTCCCATGACATCTTTTTTGTTTTATTTGCTCATAAACATACCCAAGGGCTGATGGGTTTAATTCTTATCTTTTATAATAGCACGTCAGTTATAATTAAAATTTTGCAAAGAAATATCAGAAAAATATATTTGTATAATAAATATTTTATTTTCTTTATACTTACCAAGTAATTACAAAGCTAAGAATTTCTAAGTACCAGTAGCTAAAAATTGAAAATTGCAGTACTGTAGCGATTCTTTTGCTTTGGGGTAGACTGTACCCCGCCCACTACCAGGAATATGCAAAAAACAACACTGCAAATTAGCTCAAATTTCATTTATGCCTTATCATCCATAAGAGGGGAGGAGGGTGGCCTTCCATTCTGTAATTACTTGCTAAGTATAAATAAAACATTTTATAAAAATATTTTTTTTTTATTCAAGTAACTTACCAAGTAATTACATAGCTGATTCCCACATTGCTAGGGGGTGGGATTCATGGGCGAAAATCTACTGCAATTATAACTGATAAAAGCATGCAAATAGAAAAATCTTGCCAGCATTAACATAACTGCTTCTGGGGCAGCTACTCTCAACTATTAGAGGTGTGGTGTCAGACCAGGGTCACCTACTACATAGGGGGGAATTCACCAAGCGCTAGTAAAGCAGAGACATTGCCCCTGCCCTAGGCACAGTACCATGAACAACAACATAAAGCCAGCCAACACCAACAAAATTGCCTACACCAAATATTAAAAACCACCACCCTACCAATGATTCTAGAGAGTATCCAGTACCATGTACCCACAGACTCTCCTAGGACTCAACATCAGTTTTTTTTCAAGGCGAAGAGTAAGGTAGGAAGGAATCCTTCCTATATTTGTTCTCCCATCACCATGCCAGCCACCACCAATGGACCCAAGGTACTGTAATCATTAAAAAAATCATTTCCACTTCTTTAAGATAATGATTCGCAAAGACTGACTTACATTTTCAGTATGTGGACTGGCAAACGGAAGCCAACTAAAGATTATAGCTGAAGGCCAGAGATGTAGCCACTACTCTAATCTCATGAGCCTTTACCTTCAATAAAGGTAGAGCCTCCATTGTTATCTGGAAATGGGCATCCCGAATGAGGTCTCTAAGAAAGTACGAAAGGGCGTTCTTAGAGAGAGGACGTGAGGGGTCCTTAACAGGCCACCATAAGCTATTGGAAGGTCCTCTTATGTTTTCAGTCCGGTGAATGTAAACTTCAGAGCTCTCACTGGACAGAGTCCTTTCTTTACCTTCCACTCCTACTATGCTAGACAAGTTCTTAATAGTAAAAGAACGAGGCCAAGGTTTTGTAGGATTTCATTCTTAGCGATGAGGCCTACAGTAAAGGAGACTAAAGCATCTCCATTAGGGAAACCAACTCTCTTATCTAGGGCTAGAACTTTGCTCACTCTTCTGGCTGAGGCCAAGGCCGAGGCAATCAGGAAATGCGTCTTTCTGGTTGAATTCCTGAGTGAGGCAGTAATACTTTTAGAATTTCTGAATGAGTCCTGAGTCCCTTACAGTTCCATGTAAAATGTCCAGATTGGATTTTAGTGCTAGGATCTGCCCAGGGAAATTCTACTGTAATCAATACTATCTTTCTATCTTTTTTTCATTTATTTTCCTTATGGGACTTTATAAGAGTTTCTTTTGATTGTCTTGAGATATGTGGCTTATGATTAGCTCCATTATATTTTTTATTAGCTTTTTGATATGGAACAGGGTAGACCTCAACTAATATTTTGTTTTAATCCAAGGAACTTGATTCCTTGGTTGTTCAGGGGCAGAAGCATCCTCGCTGTTGGCTTCACTCGTTAATACATTTTTTATGGGGTTTGGAAAATCTCCTTACTTTGAGCATGTGGAGGTGAAGATGAAGTTCTTACTCTCTTTGGATCTCTAGTTTGTTCTTGTTCCTTGCCTCAGCCTGCGGACCGGTCCTGGACCGTCGCATCGACCCTGGGTACCCGCGTATCGCTACGAGAGCGATCGCTGGTCTGGCGGGAGTCACCTGAGTGACTCTCACCAGCCTTCCGCTCCATGCCTCGGTCCTGGCGCCGAGCGAACTCGGAAGCCTGGACTTTGGCTGCACTGTCACCCGCGGGCGACCGCACACCCGGTACCTCTCGCGAACAAGAGGCCGAGACGGGAACCTGATGTAGCAGCAGAGCCCCCCTAGCACCAGGTGAAGAGGTAGCCCGTACCCGTCTGGTCCCCATCGTCTTCTTCCTTGCGGAAGGAGAGACGGGCCCCGCTCCCGAAGGAGTGGGAGGACAAACAGAAGACTCCCCCGTCACACCGGAGTGAGACGGGCCCTTATAAGCTCCCGAAGGAGACTTCTTGGGGGGGAGGAGGCGGCCTTCTTCTTCCTCGGTTGTGAAGCCTTGGAAGTCGAAGGGGAAGAGGCGGCAGCAGACAATGACGAAGAAGACGATGAAGACGACGACGACACCTTCCTCTTCTTTTTTTCTTCTTTCTTCATCATCTTCCTCAGGACAGTCGTCAGGTCCTCCATCCAGGACGGAGCCGGGATAATTGCCGATGCAACACGGCCCGGCTGCACCTGTCCGGAAGGACCCGCGACTGGAGCCGCAACACCACAGGCAGGAACAATGTCGGCAGGGGTTGGGTCCAGGTACGGCAGGAGGCGGGGCAGCGGCCAGTGACATCCTGGGTACTGGCGGCAAGTCCAGGGGCGAGCTCTTGTGGCACCGGAAGTCAGGGGCTGAGGCGAGAGCAGCGAACCCAGGTGGCGGAGTCACGACCCTCCTCGGAATACCTGGAAGCGGCGCCTGCATAGGCAGCTGAATGGCTGTTACCATGGTTACATGTTTGAGTGTACACCAGGTGAGGAGGAGCGGCATACCCTGGGGTCGAGACGGTGGTGGTAGTGGTGGTTACTGGGCCGTGTGTTACCGGAGCAGAGCCACTCGCCAGGTGATGCAGCAGCCCCCGAACACTCGGTGTCCCCTGGAGACCCGGCGAAAACAAAACCTGGCCGAGGCCGTCACCCACGGCAGGCACACCTGAGGGAGCAAAGGTCAGGTTGGTAGGGCGGGTTCCCCTCGCCCGGGGGGGGGGGGGGGGGGGGGGGACAATGTCCCCACAAGTCACCCCAAGCGAACAGAAGACCCCGAGTACAACTGAATGTCGGGGTATCTCGCCCTATCCTCCACGCTCGACGGATCGGGCGAAGAGGAGGAGCGAGAAACTCCCCACGAAGGGGAGGGAGCCATACGAGGGAGTTGAGATGGAGGGAGGAAAGACGACGACGTACCCGAGACCAGCGGAGTAGCCGGAAACTTTCGGACACCATCTTCCCAGCCTTCCAGCATTCATTTGAACAATATTAGCGTATATATGTAACATTTACTGATCTTACTCAAGATTGCAGTTGTAATCAGCACAATAAAACACTTTGTTGCCTATATTACTGAAAGTATGAAACTTTTTATTCCCGGGGTCATGCTTTGAACTGAATTCAATTTTACCTTGTAATCGGTAGTTTTTATCCTTACTGCCATCACAACTGAAACTCCATAGTGCTTATTTGATTGTTATTATACACATTTTGGTCTCAATTCACTCCACATTGCACTTTAAACAAGTTGCTGTTCCTGGTTCCTAAGCGCGCGCACCACAAACACAGTTACGAACAGCAGACGACGAAACATGACAATTTGTCGAAAATTGCATTTTTACTAACTATACAAACCTGAGGTCCTTTAACAATAGGAAGTAGCTAGCGGCAGCTGGAACGGTCGTAAGCTTCGAACAAGGGGAGAAACGGTAGTTAACTGCTTGTCGACAGTCGCGCGCCGCGCGACTGGGAGGTAAACAAATCACTTTTGCTTTTGGCCCATGCAAAATACACAGAGTGAGGGGTGGCATGAGGAGGGACTATATGTAAAGGACCTCAGGTTTGTATAGTTAGGAAAAATGCAATTTTCGACAAATTGTCATTTGTTCCGATACGTAATACAAACCTCGGTCCTTTAACAATAGGAAGACTCACTTCTTGGTGGGGGGAGGAATCTGAGTCTTTTGATGAACAGACTGGTGTTCGTCCCATCCCTGGAATGCCTCCCTGGTCGTAAGAGCGAGGGAGGGATCCAAGCCTCTGTCCGATTGATCGGGGTGTGCACCGCAGGATCAATGGTCAAAGACCTCTGGGCCGAGTACTAAGAGAGAGGCAAGCGTATCTCTTCGTACCAGCAAGCAAGAACTTGTTCCTGTTTGCAAGAGGCAACATAAAGTATGGGTTGTCTCAAGCTGGCATCCCACTTCCTCCCCCTTGTTGGAGGAAGTGGTGGATATACGCTCCTATCCCTAGTGAAAGGGATAGGATGGGGCCTCTGTTGAGTAGCTCACCTGCATCTTGTCCTTATCCAGCAGGGTGACGACCGTGTTCCCTCTAACCACAGGTAGAGGGGAAGAAAAAGATGGGAAGAGGAGCCAGTCACTCTCATTCACTCATCCATTCTTATGGTCACACCAGGACTCGATGCTGTTCAGCCTGCGAGGGTCTGGGTTCGCTACACAACGTGTTGAGCAGCCACCACCGGGTCCCAAGGAAAAAGGATCCAAGGACCTGTGGGCAATATCCCGAAGGTAGAAGGAAGGGCATGTGGTCTGGTTGACCAGACCCCTGCCTTCAGTACCTGCGCCACGGAGAAGTTCTTGCGGACAAGGCAGCATCTCCTTCGCATCGAAGGCGGTGAAGTCCATTAGGGAGGGTATTGTGAAGGACTCGAACCAATCGTCAGTTACCGAAGGGTTCTGAGTCTTCGCTACGAAGATCGGTACGAAATCGAGCGTCACAAATCCCCATCCCTTGTGCTTGACTTCTCAAGAGAAGTCATGCAGTTACTAAGACGAAAAGAAGGGAATAGTCGTATGACCTATCCCTCTTCTCGACTTTGGTTATGTACAGTACTCATACTGACAACGCTATTAAGACGAAGTAATGATTGTTCTGGAACAACCGAACTAAGTCCACAGCATAGTTCGTAACTGACTCGGGCGCTCTGACAGCTGCCGACTGACTGGTTCGGAATCAGTAGAGGCAAGTTGTCCAAGCATCCGGGTAAGTCACGTGACCTTCGCCCTTTAAAGAGTTATGCTGAGAGACCAAACAAATAAAATATTTGTTAGTCACCGATGCCGGACGGCACGGCGATGATTCTCTTAATGCATAAGCTCAAAAGGCGAAAGTCAATTGCCTTCAAAAGACCGAGGTCCCTGATGGCAAGAAAATCTCCATAGACGTTGGATCTCAGCTTAAGGAGAAACAACACTATGTGACGTTGAAGACGAAGGTAGGCAATGAATGCAACCTACGTCTTCCAGCTGAATCGAGAGAAGGAATCTCAAGATTCTAAACCTGTGCTTACAAATGACTGAAAACGCTAACCGCCATTTCATTGCTGTCTGTTGTGCAATGAAAGCGGGGCGTTCTTCAGTAATGAAACACAGGGGAGTGCCGCTTGAAGAACTGCTTCTCATGGGCTGAACGTTTGGAAGTAGAGCTGGCAGGTGTGGGAGTAGGCGATGTCTTTCAATACATCTGCTAATCCGGGGTGAACATGAACAATTGTACACCTCCGAATACAAGATATTTTGAGGACAAACCTCAGATTCCACAAAAATCATTCGCATTATCGGGATACGATGCAGCAAGAGACTATTACAGAATTCTGTTATCGTGCGGTAAACAGAAAGATGAGAGTCGAATAGATATCTCTGTTTAAAATTCTCGCAATACCGAAGACGATGAATACTAGCGTTTCACAGCAGTAGATGGTCATTCATGTATGAGAGAATCCCCGTTAATCAGAGACTTAAGTCCGTGATTGTTGGGCAGAGATACGGTTGTTATTCAATCCAAGCAGGTGAGAAAGACATAAACAACCGTCTATCTCAAAGCGGCAGCTGATACTGAAATGCCTCGGGCAATTCAATACGCAGTAGCTGTCGCTGACTCGTCATCCTGAGTTGCCAAGTAATCCTTTCCACGAAGGAATGCGTTCGGCTAGAACCAACGAGCATAAAAGATATGCTCGAGCAATTATATTTAAGCGAAACGAATTTCGGTAAATATAAAAGCTTAAATGGTGTTGTGTGACAACACCAAAAGTATATAAAATTGAAACTGGAAACTCCTGGGAGGTTGCAGGCAACCCGGGTTGCAGTTCAATTAGAATACTTTTCGTCTAAGTCGCAATCCGTAGAATAACCAGGATATGCGCCTACCCCTCGGACCATTCAACTGCTTAGCAGAAATCATGTCGCGAGGTTAATATACGTAGTATATTTGTAGGATTCTGAACAACGATCTCCATCCTAAATTCTTTCCTTCAAGAAAACAAAATAAGGATTGGAGATTGACCACCTTCGTTCTCTATTAAAGAGAGTGAAGGAGAAGTCTTCCTCGAAGGAAAGCTTCAATGGTGAACAGAATACTAAGACGATAGTTCCAGCCAAACTGGATATTCCCGTCCGTTCTTCTCTATTCCAGGTTGGTCGCCTACTGTGAGATAGTCTTCTTTCAGCAGCAGTCTTCTTCCTAATGCTAGAAATTCCAGGAATTCGAGCATAGGCGAGGTTCCCGATTATCGTGTAACATATCGGGGATTCTCGTCTCGCTCACTTTGGACCGTGGTCTCGCCTAAGTGTTTGGAGATCGTAAGAAACTCTAACACTCTGAATGCGCTAGAAATTCCGTAGAATTCTAAGCAGTCTGCGAAACCCCCACCGAATTCGTCAAACGATATCGGCTGGTGGTCCTCTCGATTCCCGTAGAAATCGAGAATGGGGCAGGATCCCTCCTCAACGACCGGGGCTTACGTCAGGTAGACCCGAAGGTCCCCCCTGGTAGCGCAGTCCCCAACGTGGGATCCTACAGAGAAATCTCTGTAGGATCCTTCCCCTTTCCCTCGTAGCCGTAAGGAGAGAGGGAATGGGGGAGGAATTGGATACTCGCTCGCCTTCCCAGTGGAACTAGCAGTTGGAGAAGAGTAGGAGCAGCCATCGCCGCATCAGAGTCTGGGAAAACGTATCGTCAGGAGAAAACGTTTTCCCGAGGAGGGTTACGAACTCTCACTGTAGGTAAGGGTCTGCCGCCACTGTGAACGTCGTCTGGGTGGGGCTGATCGACACCTGACAGGAGAGAGCCGATACCGTCCTCCGACTCATTCCAGTCCTCGTCGAGGTCGAAACCTCTCAGGAGGACCGAAGGAGTATTTAAATACGGTGTCCGAAGACACGTAGAAACGCCGCTGTCGCAGTAGAGGAGGTGGAAATAGCTTGATCGACCGGCCAGAGAACTGAGAGAGCCTTCTTGTCCGGAGACGAGAGACTCTGGTTCAAGACAGAATCGGCAAGCTCCGATCGCGGCAAACCCACCGTCGGTTTGGGTTCCCTCTCGGGCCCCAAAACGACTCGAGCAGAGACATGGGCTCTGCTGGTGGTGGGAGCGGCGATCCTTCCCCCCGGTCGTTGTGCTGACGAATCAGTGCAATAACCTGGGTAAAGTTACTCTGAATCTCGGAAGTTACAGCGTCTTGAGGAGTAGGACGTCCAGTCCCTCCAACAAGAGCAGCTCCCAGGACCCTCCTCCTTCAGAAGAAGGGCCAGCAACAGATCCCTGACGGTTGCCTCCAATCACTGCGCGTACGTCCTGGTTGGTCTAAGACCAACCTGGCACGTGCGGCGTCGTGACGGGATCGTGAGCGGCGCATCTCTCACGATCACATCCTATATACCTCGCTCTTCCTGGCGTATGCCGAGGAAGTGAAGGTATCGGAGAGACAGAACTGACGCTACCCCCTCTCCCCCTGACGGTCGCCTCTAATCACTTGCGCCGTACGTCCTGGTTGGTCCTAAGACCATACGTGGCACGTGCGGCGTCGTGACGGGATCGTGAGCGGCGCACCTCTCACGATCACTCCTAGCTACCTCGCTCTTCCCGGTGTAGCCCGAGGAAGTTGAAGGTAGTGGAGAGACAGACCTGACGCTCCCCCCGCTCGCTGGCAGGACCAGCGTACGTGGGGGGCGCTGCAGCCGATCACCAACCCGCGGTGGGGATCGATCTGCAGGCCTGGCCGTGCCGCTCACCTGTGGCGAGCGGCTCGACTGAGAACGTCGACGCTGATGTCTAGCGTCAGGCGAGCTGTTGCTGGTTATTCCGTCTCCGGCCGGTCCCGATGGGAGCGGCGTCAGGTGACCTGCTAGGCTCGTTGTCGCGGTGAGACCGGCGAGCGTCCTCTCGGCGCGTCGAGCCGCTGGTACCAGCCGTGGCTGGTACCGACGACCGCGGGGACCCCTTCCTCGCCTCAACCCGTGGCTGGTCAGCGACCGTCACGTCAACCCGAGCAGCCGGCTGGTCGCTGCGAGAGCGTCCACTGGCCTAGCGAGAGGTCGTCTGTACGACACTCGCCAGTCTTCTGCTCCGCGCTTCGGTCTTGGCGGCGAGCGAGCTCGAGTGTCAAGACTTTGGCTGGACAGTCTCCCGCGGGAGGGACCGTCCACTCGGTACTTCTCGTCGCTAACGAGAAGCCGAGGTGGATCCTGGTTTAGCGGCAGAACCGCTAAAACCAGGCGAGGAAGTGCCAGCCGAAGCTGGTACTCCTCTGGTCCCCGTCTTCTTCTCCTTGGTAGAAGAAAAGACGGGCCCTGTTCCCGAGGGAGCAGGAGGACCAGCAGAAGAGCTCCCCGAATCGCCGGAGCGACGGGCCCTTAGAAGGTCCCGAAGGAGCCTTCTTAGGGGGGAAAACCCGGGTTACCAGCTGGTCGCTGCAAGAGCGGCCGCTGGCCTGGCAAGAGTCACCTGAGGCGTCTCTCACCCGCCTTCTGCTCCGTGCCGCGTCTTGGCGCCGAGCGAACTCTGGCGCCGAAACTTGGCTGCACGGTCTCCCGAGGAGAACGTACACTCGGGATCTCTCGCGAACGAGAGACCGAGCCGGAACCTGGCGTAGCGGCATCGCCGCTAGCACCAGGCGAGGAAGTACCAGAGCTAACCGATACTCCTCTGGTCCCCGTCTATCTCTTCCTTAGGGGACGGGGAGACGATAAGGCCCCCCGGCTCCCACGAAGGAGCAGGAAGGACCAGCAGAAGGACCCCCCGTCCCACCGAGGTGGGACGGCGGGCCCTTAGAAGTTCCCGAAGGAGACTTCTTAGGGGGGGAAGGCAGCATTCTTCTTCGTTCTTATGGGCCTTAGAAGTCGAAGGGGAAGAAGGCGCAAGCAGACGATGAAGACGAAGATGACAGCTTCCTCTTCTCCTCTTCCTCGTCAGCTCTCGCAGGACAGTCGTCAGGTCCTCCATCCAGGAGGGAGCCGGGGCAGTTGCCGAAGCAACAGGGCCCGACTGCACCTGTCCGGAAGGACCTGGGATGGGGAAGACACACCCGTGGGCAGAACCAGCATGGACAGGCACAGGAATCAGGAGCGACAGGAACAGCAACCAGTCAGGAGCGGCGGCAGGAACAGCGGCAGCGGTAGACCAGAAGGGACAGCCAAGCCAACAGCGGGAATCACATCAGCGGCAGGTACGGCAGGCCCAGCGATCGCCTCGTAGAATCATCGGCAGCCAGCGGAACCTGGGTCCTGGCGGCCGGTCCAGGGGCGAGCTGCTGGAACAGCGGAAGTCTGGGGCAGGCAACACGAAGAAAACAGGCGGCGGCGGCAACCCCACCTCGGTACGGCTGCGGCCCTAGTAGCGGCAGACGGCGTCATCGACACAGCATGGGGAGTGTAGACCAGGAGGGGGGGGAGCAGCATAAGCGGCCGTGGTAGTAGTGGAGACCGCCCCAGACCTCGCTAGACGCTGCAGCAGCCCGTGGATGCTAGGCACGCCCTGCCTCCGCGGTGGTCCATACCTGTCCAAGGTCGTCTCCCACGGATGTAGCACCTGCGGTAACATAGATAGATTAGTAAGAGGGGTTCCCCACGCACGGGGGGAAGACTGCCCCACCCCGAACGCAAGGAAGACCCCAAATACAAAATACAACGAAGAAGCTGAGCGGGGGGCAGGAAGGAAGACGAAGAATCGGATACCAAGGGAGTCGCGGGAGAGCTTTCCGACGACTTCCGGCAGACCTTCGCTTCCCCTACCCCCGCACAGCAGTGAAAAGTAATATGAAAATTGAAACAGCATACTGCCCTTGCGATTCACTTCATAGAACTTAAAGGGGAAAAGATCAATTCCCGGGTAAGAACGGAAACTTGATCCAATAATATATGCTATCATATATATGAAAAATGAAACAGAATACTGCACTTGCGATTTCATTTCACATAAAAAAATCGTAAGGATCAATTCCCGGGTAAGAACGAAAATTGATCCAAATTAATTTTCATGCAAATAAATAATGAAAATGAAAAGAATATTGCAATTGCGAATCCACTTTCATTGCATTCTATTATACAAAATTAAAAGGCTCGTGCCGAGCGCAAACACACTCTCGGTAACGAACGCACAGGGCAAACATATAATGAAAAGAGTACTTACATTTTTCAATTACACACTTTCGCCCAAAATACATGACTCGGCGCGAGCGCGCCCGCCCTCGGCACCGAGACATAATTCAAGGGTTCAATTCATGAAAAGAGAGGAAATCGCCGCATCTACGGCGATAGCTCCATGTTGGTTCATAATTAAGTAACTGAAAATGAAAACAGTGTACTTACAGTTTCATTTTTCAAGTCAAACAACCCATTAGTAGAAAAACACAATATAAACAAAGCATACGACGATGAAGCGGGCAGAGAGCGATGACGAACACGTCCTTCACACCCGCGGCCGAAAGCAAAAGTGATTTGTTTACCTCCCAGTCGCGCGGCGCGCGACTGTCGGACAAGCAGTTAACTACCGTTCTCCCCTTGTTCGAAGCTTACGACCGTTCCAGCTGCCGCTAGCTACTTCCTATTGTTAAAGGACCGATGGTTTGTATTACGTATCGGAACAATGCAAAGTTTTATTCCCTAAATTGTTTACTCGTTATTTAGTTCAACTTTACTTTGTTATTTAAAAATTGTAATTTAATTCATGTACATTATCCATTTTTTGCAACCAAATTACCCCGAAAAATTACAGATATTTCTAAAGTAGATACAATCCAATATTTCTAACCTTTTCGTACATCTGGCTGCCGAAAACCATAGAGGAACAACTACGGATAAGTGGATTATATATATATTTTTTGCTTTTTTGTTTTTGCTAGCACTTTACATTGATTCAAGTCTATATTAGTATTTATTAACTGTATGCCAGAAATAAATGTAACCTTTAATGTTTGCATGCTAAGAATGGCAAAATCATTGTTGCCACATTAGTGGAGGCTTCACACATCTGCCGATTCTTATTATAAACTGTTTCCATTAATTCTAGTTGTCATAGTAATGCAATAAAGATAAAATTGCTATAATATTTATGTATATATACTTCCAATACATAGCCAAATTTCACCAATTTCCACGTTTTGTGCAAGTCTTAAACCCAGTTGGAGGGTGAACACATACCGAATGGCAACAGAGAGAGAGAGAGAGAGAGAGAGAGAAAGGAAGGCGAAGGAAGGAAGAAGGAAATGGGTGGCGGTAGAGGTGGGAGACAGTAGGTGGAGCTTTTTACGCGTGTTCGTATCCATTTCTGCATAATGGAGTTTTTGTCTCTTGGTACAAGGACAAGTCGTTATTCTTTACGATTAGTGATTCACAATACCCTTATAAATTACGGCACTGGGTGTAATGCACTATAGCAAAATCTCGTTCTGATACGAGTGTTCGTTACAGGAATAGGTATTGCCCAAAAACATGCTTGCACTGTCGCTGAAACCCATAGTAGATATGCTGCTTAGTTGTCAATCAAGTTTTTTGTAATCAAGTATTTATACAAGCTAGCTATTGAATAAATTTGTATTTTTCTCAATCAAAACATATGCCCCTCAATGCCAACTTTCCTCTTTTAACGACTTTCTGGTCATTGCAAATTCGGCCCCATAATTTCTTATGGTGCGAAAACAAGAGGCCCAGGGACCCGAAAGCGATTGCGTCACACTACGGCAATAATCTGGCAGTAAAACATCTTCATAATTCCAAAAAGTAAATTACTAATAAAGATATATATGCGCATTACGATTATAATAATTACATGAATAGCTGATTATCTGCATGAATAACTGGTAAACTGTTCTGCAAGAAAGTTGAGTAAAGCAATTATTTACAATAGGTACGAAAGCTAAGATGTCATGAAGTCATAATACAGGACTTAATGAACGTTCTAGGGTAAAAAACCGCATGGTACAGGGGTGGACCATGTACGATCAATGTGTACAACCCCAAGAAAATGCATTATGTGTCCTGAACGGAGTAGAGGTCTTTAGCTCCATTTCTCACCAACAAGAAGTCGCGTCTGATGCCATCTCCGATGTCAGGACGCGTTATAATGTACTTTTTTTGGGGTTGTACACATTGATCGTACATGGTCCACCCCTGTACCATGCGGTTTTTAACCCAATTCCAAAAAATAATTACTTAAATTTGAGTCAGAATCAAGTCACTTTTCAATAACGAATATTTTCAAATTAATCATCATAAATATGTAAAATATTAATGTTTTACTTTTATTTAAAAAATTATCCAAGTGCACGCTTCGTACGTCGTCTTCTACCAAAAACAGTTGTTTACTCGGTGAGGGACCGTTTTTCCGATTGTTGTGATGAAAGTGCCCCAGCATCTGTGGGTACAAGTGGTGTACGGATTTATCACAGGAAATGGTTAGTTTATTGACACAACGACTCCGTAAACATCAAGATGGCGTCAATCTTCTAAATATTTTGAGTTGTAGGGGGAAACATCACGACAGGCCAACCCTCATCACGGTAGAGGGTCTTATTCACTCTATATTTAATTGGTGAAACATGAATACAATTGCAACTCTAAGCATACCATTTAAAAGACTGAAGTTTCGTCAACATATTGTGATATATGAAAGCCCCATACGAACTAAAATAAGCATGTGAGCTCTTCGTAAAATATGTTTTCAAGGCAGTTTTGAAATCCAATATGGCGGCTACGTTTTGCATGGACGGTTCTCATCAGTGACGGCCACCATCTTTCCCCAGCCTTCCCAGCACTCATTTGAACAATGTTAGCGTATGTATGTAACGTTTATTGATCTTACTCAAGATTGCAGTTGTAATCAGCACAATAAAACAACATTTTGTTGCCTATATTACTGAAAGTATGAAACTTGTTATTCCCGGGTTATGGTTGGAACTGAATTCATTCTTACCTTGTAATCGGCGGTTTTTTTATCCTTACTGCCATCACAACTGAAACTCCACAGTGCTTATTTGATGTTATATACACATTTTGGTCTCAGTTCTCTCCACATTGCACTTTAAACCCATGGTAAATTTTTAGTTTCAGACAAATTTGGAAAAATGCAATAAAAATATATTTGTTGCATCAGAAATAGTGTGGTTTCAATGAATTTAACGTTTATTTTGACTGCAAACCAACCGATTTAGAGATTTACTATGTATACCCTAGTTCATCCCACCAATTATGGGGGACACCCTTTGGAACCGGGGTTTTGGGTGGGGGAAGGGGGGGGGGGAGGGTGTTGGGGCATTGAATGATATTTGCAATAAATGAATAATTAATGTTCCAGCACCCCTCCCCCATACCCCTAAACTAGGCCTACCGGGGGGAGGGGGGTAGGGCCCCCAGCGACCCCCCTTAAAGCCACAGTAATTTCAGGGCACCACAGAACCTAACAAACCCACCTAACCTAACCTAGGGGCCCTGTACCCTACCTAGGCCTAGCGGGGGGGGGGGCTCCGCCCCCCTGCGACCCCCCCTTAAGGCCACGGTGTTTTTCGGGCCACCCCCGAACCTAAACCAACCACCCAACCTTACCCAGGGCCCTGTACCCCTACTAGGCCTAGCGGGGGGGCTCCGCCCCCTGCGACCCCCCCACCCCTTAAGGCCACAGTGATTTTCGGGGCACTACCGAATCTAATACAACCACCTAACCTTACTAGGGCCCTGTACCCCTACCTAGGCCTAGCAGGGGGGCTCCGGCCCCCTGCGACCCCCCCTTAAGGCCACTACCTAACATCCATCAAACCAAATCCAAAGTGATGGTACTGCTGTATACATCGTTATACTACCACCATTATAATATACTCTATAAATTAATGAAGCTTACCTTAAACTGTTGGTTGATAAAAATGTGCTGGTGCTTTGAGGGAAAACGTGAAGCCGTTGCAAGGTTCCCTGACATGGAACTTAAAGTAGGAAGTGGCCAGGTACCCGACGACCACATTGCACTGCAAAACATCGGTAGGAAATCGAAGGTCTGTCAAAATTTAACCTGCCAGAAGGGCCAGCCACTACCTCTGCCATAGGTACAGGAAGACAAAATGCCGTTTTTTGCTTCATTATTCGAGTATTCAGTCAAACAAGGATACCAGTGGACACTAGACAGGTAACTGTATTACTCCGCTGAAATGCTAGTGAAACTTAGTTTTCGACTCAAGTCATTCGTAATTGGTTATGAAACCCATGACGTCATAACGATGTCACACCTCTCAGCCAATAATGAGTAACTGGAACTGCTTTTGTTTCCGTAAGAAAGTAAGTTAGAGGGCTCATTAAAAGTAAACATTACCGTAGAGGAAACACCTCTCCGACTTAGGAAAAATTCGAGGTAAAAACTTAATCTTTTTTTTTCTCTGTAAGTAGCATTAGCGACAATAATGTATTGAGAAGAAGTGTTTTGTTATCACGCGCTTTACTCGGGAAAAATATCAATATAATAGATTTCCCATAATGGTTGAAACTAAAATATTACCAAACCCATTGCTGTTCCTAGTTTCTAAGCGCGCGTGCCATAAAACACAATTTCGAACAGCAGACGACGACAGACGACGAAACTGCAAAGTTTTTATTCCCTAAACTGTTTACTTACTCGTTATTTAGTTTAAATTTACTTTGTTATTTAAAATTTTTGATTTAATTCATGTATATATCCCTTTTTTGCAACCAAATTACCCCGAAAAAAATTACAGATATTTCTAAAGTAGATAAAATCAAATGTTTCTAACGTTTTCTTCGTACATCTGGGTGCCGAAAACCATAGAGGAACGAATACGGAAAAGTGCAGAGGAACGACTACGTTTTTTTTTTTTTTTTGCTTTTTTGTTTTTTCTAGCCCTTTTCATTGATTTCAGTCTTTATTAGTATTTTGAATTTCTTAATAATCGTATGCCAGAAATAAATGTAACCTTTAATGTTTGCATGCTAAGAATGGCAAAATCATCGTTGCCACATTAGTGGAGGCTTCACACATACGCCGTTCCATTATTATCCTGTTAAGCGTCCGCCCATGATGAGCTCGCTGCTAACGTACCGTCACGCTTTTTTGTAATCAGCGATCATAGCACTGATGATAGTTTTTCAAAGTTAATATTGATTTTTATGCTTGTTATTCATACTGTAATTAACTGTAGGAAATTCTCTCTCTCTCTCTCTCTCTCTCCTCTCTCCCTCTCTCTCTCTCTCTCTCTCTCTCTCTCTCTCTCGGAGTCCAGTCACTCGGCAAAGAAAAGTCATCTTCACTCCCGCAATTGGAAGAAAAGTTTGTATCATCACTGGAGGATTCAGAAATAGAGCTCTCATCATCAAATAGTTATCAATATCACACTCCTCATCTAGTATTTGATTGATCTCACCTGAAGAAATATGCCTCCTATTTGGGACATTCATTGTGAAAGACGCAAAATCCAATTTTGTCTCGATAAACGCCCGAAGCGTATTGAAAGAAAAACCAACAGGGACAGGCAGTTTCTAGCATAAGCGACCACCAAGAAAGAGTTGCCAGGCTGGAAATAAGTTTCCCATGTGCTGAGAGTGTTACCAAATGATGTTCCTACACTTTCTATACGAGTAAAACGTATTATTACGGGGCTGACGGCTTGACAAGCACAGTTAAAGTCTTGAACGTAATATCCCGTTGAAGGCGCTACCGAGTAGATCGCGGTAAACGTATTATTACGTGGGTGAACGCTTAAACAGGGTTTAGTAAACTGTTTTTCATGAATTCTAGTTGTCATAGTAATGCAATAATGATAAAATTGCTTTAATATTTATGTATATATACTTCCAATACATAGCCTAATTTCACCAATTTCAACGTTTTGTGTGTAGTCTTATACCAGTTTGGAGGGTCAACACATGCCGAATGGCAACAGAGAGAGAGAGAGAGAGAGAGAGAGAGAGAGAGAGAGAGAGACGAGAGGGAGGAGAGAGAGAGAGAGATTAGAGTAGAGAAGAGATGAAGAGCGAGAGAAAGGAAGGCGAAGGAACGGAACGAAGAAGAAAAGGGATGGCGGTGGAGGGGGGGGGGGGGTTGGGGAGAGGGTAGGTGGAGCTTTATACGCGTGTTCGTATCCATTTCTGCATAATGGAGTTTTTGTCTCTTGGTACAAGGACAAGTGTCGTTATCTTTACGATTAGTGATTCACGATACCCTTATAAATACGGCACTGGGGGTAATGCACTAAAGAAAAATCTCGTTCTGTTACAAGTGTTCGTTACAGAAATAGGTATTGCCCAAAAACGTGCTTGCACTGTCTCTGAAACCCATAGTAGACATGCTGCTTAGTTGTCAATCAAGTTTTTTATAAACCAAGTATTTTTTACAAGCTAGCTATTGAATAAATTTTTTCTCAGTCAAAACATATGCCCCTCAATGCTAACTTTCGTCTTTTAACGACTTTCTGGTCATTGCAAATTCGGCCCCATAATTTCTTATGGTGCGAAAACAGACAGAGGCCCACGGACCGAAAACGATTGCGTCACACTACGGCGATAATCCAGCAGTAAAACATCTTCATATATCCAAAAAGTAAATAATAAAGATATATATGCGCATTACGATTAAATAACAATTACATGTATAGCTGATAACAATCTGCATGAATAACTGGTAAACTGTTCTGCAATGACAGTTGAGTATAGCAATTATTTACAATAGGTACGAAAGTCAAGATGCGTGACGTCATAATACAGAACTTGAAAGAACGTTCTAATTCAGAAAAATAATTACTTAAATTTGAGTCAGAGTCGAAGTTACTTTTTCAATAACGAATATTTTCAAATTAATCATCATAAATATGTAAAATATTGATGTTTTACTACTTATTTATTTAAAAATTAGCCAAGAGCACGCTTCTCGTCATCTTCTACCCAAACAGCTGTTACGCCTGGCTTGTTCGTTGTGTGAGAAATCGTGTTTCTGATTGTTGTGATAAAAGTGCTCCAGCGTCTGTGGGTACAAGTGTGTGCGGATTTATCACAGGAAATGGAAAGTTTGTTGACACAAGGCGACTCCGTAAACATCGAGATGGCGTCAATCTTCGAAACATTTTTAGTTGTAAGTAACAATTTCTAAAGCGTTTTGGTGAGATTTCCACTGCCGTGGGCGCCATTTTCAGTACCCTCTGTTTAAATCTTAAAATTTGGCCTTAATTTCTAACTTTGGAGAAAATACTTACTTCGAAAGGAGAGTAGAGGTCTTTAGCTCCGTTTCTCACCAACAACAAGTCGCGACTGATGCCCATCTCGGGGTGTCCAGGACGCGTTATAATGTACTTTTTCGGAGGGTGGCTTGCGTTGATTGTAGGTGGCCTGCTTGGCCTGCTGTGATGTTCTACCCTAAGTAAAAAATGTTGAACGCGTTTTGGGTGAGATTTGCACTGCGTTGGACACCCTTTTCACTACCCTCTGTTTAATGCTTTAAATTTGGCCCTAATTTCTAACTTTGGAGAAAAATACTTACTTCGAAAGGAGAGTAGAGGTCTTTAGCTCCGTTTCTCACCAGCAACAAGTCGCGACTGATGCCCATCTCTGATATCAGGATGCGTTATAATGTACTTTTTTTGGTTTGGGATTTGTTCAATCTGATCGTACATGGTCACTCTGTACCTGCGGTTTTTTTACCCTAGAAGTCTTTAGCTCCATTTCTCACCAACAAGAAGTCACGACTGATGCCCATCTCCGATGTCAGGACGCATTATAATGTACTTTTTATGGGGTTGTACACCCGTTGATCGTACATGGTCCACCCCTGTACCATGCGGTTTTTTACCGCTAACTTCGAAAGGAGAGTAGAGGTCTTTTTAGCTCCATCTCTCACCAACAACACAAGTCGCGACTGATACCCATCTCCAGTGTCAGGACGCATTATACTAAGTACTTTTTCGGAGGGTGGCATGCCGTGATAGTCGGTGAGTTGAGCCAGGGCATGCATTTGTTTACCCTAATTCTGCCTACCGAAGGCCTCCTATAAAAAAGCCATTAGGCTAGCCTAAATTGTCCTTTCATAAAACAAAGAGCAAAAGAACTGACGTGGCAACACCACCACTTTAAATATCCAGAAATTCCTGGTGTACCAAATATCTGATAAGGATTAAGTTGCTTCGCGAACAGATAAAAAAAAAAAAGAGAAGAAAACTAACGTCGCTTTGGAAGGTCGGTCTTTCGACCTCTCTCTGTCCCGCTCGCGATGTCTACGTCTTTCTCGGTCTCTGGATCTTGAACGTCTTTTGTGCGAGCGCTTGACTTGTGACGCTTTGGGGTTCTGCTCCGCGATCTTGATCGGCCCATCTCAATGTACTGGCCTTATTCCTACGCGATTGCGACGACACTATTGCAATTATTCAGCACGTTCTATAGATACAACTAGCAACCAAACGCCATTTGCAACCTCTTCCTAAACATTACTCAAATTCCCTGATCGATTCGATGGTTTTCTAAAAACAATCTCAAGACGTATTTCAAAGTATCAGAATAATTACATAATAGAAAAATATTTTTGTTGGTTCTCTTATCATTTTATAGCGCTATCTTTCAATATTTAACTCTCTTGATTCGCAAATTTAACATAATTACATTACTGGAACAAATCTGACGGGCGTTTCTTTCCTTTAAAGATCACTAGCGCTTCGAGTAAAATGGTGTGACGTTTCTGTTTGGAATCGTTCGTTATGTTTATTTTTGCCTTTTTACCTTTTTTACCTTTATATATATATTTTATGTAATCAACCGAAACATATTTTTGCCTTTTGAATCAGTTATAATTCATCTTAAAGATACATTGTGAAGAATCTTATTGTATCTTAACTGTTTCGCGCCATAAATTTCGAAATAATTTTCATGATTCACTCCTACTGAACGAAATTGCAGTCGAGATGTAATAAGAAAATCTAAGGGTCGAGCCGGGAAAAACTTTCGTAGTCAATAATTCATTCACCAATGTGTTCTGATAGGTCCCTAGTATTAAAAATAACGTCTGGGGCCCCTAGCAAAATTTTTAGAGGGGTCAAAACCCCCGAAACCGCTATTTTTTCTTTTACATTTTCGCGTGTAAAGACCTCCTTTACCCATTAATCACGATCATGTATCTCATCTAGTAAAGCAGCAAGAACCACATGTATATATTTGTATGTAGAATTTCCTGGCCTTTTCGCCGATATAATTCGGTGAGTGTCCATTGTGCCTTTCGCTATTGTTATTGATTAACTGCCAAGCAACAAATTCTCCTCTGTCCGTGTACGTTGTTGTTGGTTGAGATTAAGCTGGCCTTATGCTAGCAAGGGCCCTTTGCGGGTAGCCAGGGACGGTATGTATACCCCGTGCCAGGCAATAAACTACCACGTCTGCGTAATAATTCTCATTTAGCGGTTTTATTTTCCCTTTTTTCGGCAGTCTGTAAGGCTGTCGAGGATCACCGAATCGACGATGGCAACCAAACGAGCGACGTCTCCTGGCCCCCAGCTGGTGGACCCGCCCTCCCTCGACGAACAGGCTTCCAGAAAGTCAAAAAGAAGCGGAAGAAAGCTCTTATGAACGTTATCAACGTATACAATCCGTCGACATCTGCAACACCAAATATGACCAGCAACAACGATTTTCCAGCACTTCCGAAATTCAGAGCGGTGACTTAGCAAGACCAAACGTCCTACGCAGCTGTGATGGCGCTCGAGAAAAAGTGCCCAGGAGCGAAAATCCAAGCCAGGCCAAACCTGAGAGAGGAATTTATCATTTCCCCGAAAGATCAACAATCTACAGAGCTATTACAGAAGGATCCCTCGTGCCTCCTGTTGGACCCAGCTAAATAGAAGGAGAAGAAGCTACTTTCAAGGGGACCATGCCAGCTTTTATAGACCTTGGGATCCTTGGGAAACACACACTTCTAGAAGCCTTTATTCCCGAACCCCTGAGGTGTTTAAGTGCCAAAGGTTTGTACACACAAGAGGGAGTGTACGGTACCATGTCTGGGGGATTTGTAGCCAGGCGTAAAAAACGACATCTGAGCGCTGATGGATTTACTCAGATGGAGTCATTCTCGATTGAGAGTTCGAGCTAAGAAAGTTCCTGCTCACCTATGAAGAGTTCTATGCATTTTTATAGAGCTGTTTACTGTCCTTTTGGAGAGGAGAGCAAACATTAGCTTCACTCATCCACGAAGTCCAAGATATAGAGATTAGTATCCCAGAGATACCGCTACAGAACCAGAGTCTTCTGTAATTAGTTGTTGACTATTTGGTTGGCAATTTACTACTTTTTCTACTACTTAGCAACCTTCCTTTACCTCCGTTTTCGGATAGGAGTTTTTTTTTTTTTTTTTTTTTTTTTTTTACCATCTTCGAGTAATGAAAAATGGTACTTGAACTCCATAGAATTGTGCTTTTGTTTTCCTTTTTCTCTACGACAACTTTTTCGATTTCCTTACTGGCTATCTCTGACTCGCCAGAACTCGCTACTATCGATCTTTCTCTCCTACTGATGGGTACCTTAGGGTTTAAAGGGGTTTGTAACTCTGCCTGTTCACATTTCCTTTCACTTTTGAAAATCATATCATTTCACCCGCAAATTCCATTGATATCAAAAGAAAGGCTCACCTCATATCCTTAAAACTCACATATCCACCTACGGACTGCTCTATAAGCAAGTGCCCGTGCTGGCATAAGGCCAGCTTAATCTCCAATAACAACATAAAACCCTACGGGCTGCTCTATGGACAAGAGCCCGTGCTGGCATAAGGCCCAGCATAATGATATAATGAGGTATACTTTGTGGTATTAGTATAGCACCTATGATTCGACAGATGTTGACGTTAAAATCCTGAAAATGCATGTGTTTTACCGAATTTTGTCTTTTAACTATTTTAATGGGCATTTTCTAAAAACAGCTTCGCCGCACTATTAATATATAAAATTGTCTCTATAAATTGTCTGTATAATGGTGTGTATAATAAATGTATATTTTACTCAATTTGCGGTTTTGAAAAAGTTTCCAGCGAAGTTCCTTAAGTGCGCTACTTTTACGTTCGATATATGAGATAAAAAAAAGTTTTCCACACTTGAAGAAATAACAATTGATATGAATAAGAGGATAAAAAAAAAAAACTTCCTTCAGTTTTCTTCTGAAGATTGAAAAAGAAACCCACAAATTTACGGTGTATAACGTGTTTACCTATAAATATTTACATTTTATTTTACCCAACACTCGAGTACTTTCAGGCCCTATCTGTGGCCCTTTTTCAAGAGATGTACAAGTTTTCAGCCTGGGTCAAGGCCCAGCAGTGTTCTGGAACTTCTTGTTCAGCCGGCATTTATATGATGGCTGTTCTGGTTCCTTGAGAGTTGCTAATCCCTTCTTGTTGCTCTGATATCCTGAGCTGATGGTCAATGGGATTAACCCTTGTGGTAAGTGAGTGGTCACCAACAGTCTGTGGGTTAGTTAACACCTAATCTCCAGGTCCGAACGGTCAATCTAAAGGGCTTGAAAGTACTCGAGTGTTGAGTAATATTAAACGAAAATATATATAAGTAAACACGTTATACACAGTAAATTTTGTGGGTCTCTTTTTCTATCAGAGGATAGTCATTTCGGCCATAGCTAATTCTTAGATTAGAAATCTTCTCGTTTTTTATAGCCCGACCTGAACCGGCCGTAATTTATTTTTTCAAACGCCTAAAAATTAAAAATACATTTTGATGGAAAACAACATTTTTTCTTGTTAGATGAATAAGAAATTGTATACGCAATGGTGTATACCAATGTATATTGTACCCGATTAGTAGGCTATGTATTATATGTCTGGTGAAATTCGGAAGAAGGTTACATTTGAAGTTCTGAAACTCTATAGTCGCTTTCAGCAATGTGCAAAATCATGCATTTTCAGAGTTTCTTATGTAACCTTCCTTCGAATTTCACCAGATATTTTATACATAGCCCACCAATCGGGTACAATATACATTGGTTTACAGCCTTGTGTAAACAATTTATTCATCTACGAAGAAAAAAGTTGTTTTGCGTCAAAAATTTAGGTTTCTTTCTAAGCGTTTGAAAAAAATGTTACGGCCGGGTCAGGTCGGGCCATAGAAAACGAGACGATTTCTAATCTAAGAATTCGCTATGGTCAAAATGACAATCTTCTAATCATATCAATTGTTATTTCAATTGCGGAAGTACCACCTTCACAAAATTAGTAAAATAGACATCATTATACACCATTATTCAAGACAATTTACAGAGACAATTTTATGCATTAATAGTGCAGCCCATTAAATAAGATTGAAAGACAAAATTCGGAAAAAATAAAAAATATACATTTTCAGGTTTTTAACGTCAACATTTGTTGAATCATAGGTGCTATACTAACAAAGCAAAGTATATTCATTCATTATATCATTAGAAAGGTCATTTTATCTACTTTAATTTTTGTATATAATAATGTTCCCGGTAAAATGTATAGTATAGAATTATAACGCGAAAATGTAAAAAAGAAAAAAAAAATCGCTATTTCGAGGGTGTTACTGCCCCCGTAAAGATAGTTGCTAGGGCCCGGATTATATATATATATATATATATATATTATATATATATATATATATTATAATATATATATATCTATATATATATTTAAAATACTATATATTATATATATATACTAGGGACCTATCGGAAAACCATTGATGAAGGAATTATTTGGTTACAAATTTCTTCCTGGGTTCGGCCAGTTCTGATGCTAAAATTCCCTTACTATTGTTGTAGCAGGTCTTATGCCAGTACGGGATATTACCGATGGAGCAGACCGTAATTTAACTTAATGTCTATGTAAAGAATTTTTTTTTAATTGACGCGAAGGAAAAATACAGTATATATATATGGACGTAATCATAAGATCGTTTCACTTTAAACATAAAATCAAGTATCATTTTCCTATCATTGACCTTCGACCGCCTCAGGTCAGTTAATTCGTCGATGTAGGGAACGGGTCTAAATTGACTGGTGACTTTTTTTCTTTCTTTCTTTTTCGACAATATCGGTACAGGACATATATAGGTCTGCAGTCCGACGCTTCTAGGCATTCGGTGATTTCCACAACCCACAGAGGGACTTGGACTACATACAATTATGCTAAGGTCACACATTCACGTATCAACGCACGCACGCCCACGCATGGGCGGAAATTGGTAGTTGCAACAGCTTACGTCAGTAAACCGTAAATGTTCTGTAAAACATACGTAAAATCGTGGACGTACGATGACGGTCGGCCGGGCGCGTTGCACCACCCAAGGGAAGCGCCGTAGGCCACTCGTGTTTTGAAATGTTCAAAACAAGTCGTGAGTGGTCGCGCCAAATGTCACCTGACATAGCTCCGAGGTTTCTTCTCGCCACGAGGCACGTGGGCCTCCTCATCGCGCGTAGCCTACGGGGAAACCGACTCGTGCGTATACATCCCTGTACGACGTGGAAACGCTGTAGCGCGGTATAAAAAAGGTCAGGTCGGCGCCTTCAGGTCAACAGTGCCATATCAGACATACAAAAATATCTCAATACAATAAATCATTTTAAAAAAAGAAATTTTCTGCATTCACTTTGAAAGTAGCAAACAAACATCAGAGTCTAGACATATGAAATGAAAAAACAAACTCACGACAAAATCATTTATGACCAAAATATACACAGAAGACTAAAGCAAATTATTTCAACACAAATTACAAGACTACATCTGAGAAAAAAATGAACTCTAATACTGGTGCTTTTACACCTCTCTCTCTCTCTCTCTCTCTCTCTCTCTCTCTCTCTCTCTCTCTCTCCTCTCTCTCTCTCTCCCTTCCCATCCTCGAGCTTCATCGAGAGTATATATAATGTTTATATTTTTATTTTGAATGTTAAGTGTCTTTTTAAGTATATATTTATATTTTATATGTTAAGTATTTTCAAGTATCTTTATAATTCTGGTTATTTTATATCTGGCACTCATTGAAATTTCTTTCTGTCTGTTTTTCTGTTATTTTCTATTTTTCAGTTCATTTCCTTTTCATTGTGTAGTTTTTGAGTAGAAATAGCTTCATATTTTGCTTAAAGTGTAATTGATGTGTGTTTTGGTGCACATTAAGTGCTCTAGGGGTAGTCTGGGGCTCTTGTAATGCATTTCTATTTTATTAGTTTTGTGTGGCTGCGAATGGATCTCAATTTCAACAGTTGTTTATCTAAGTTCCTAAGGCTGCTGTTTTTTTTAATCCATGATGATTCAGAACAGGAGCGAATACTTCTTTCTGCACGGAGTTGACAAGGGAAACTGCAAGCTCTATTTACAGGCTGGCCCTTTTGTACCCTACGGCCCCACAACGTTGCGCATGGTACCGACGTGAGGCGTCAAACCATGCCTGCGTTGCGAGTACATTTGTGGCGCAATGTACAGTGCTGGCTTTACGTCCGTCAGCCCGTGTCCTGTTACCAGCTGTCAAGGTCATTTCACCGCGAAGATGCCCACGATCCACATACGTGGGAACACACCGTCGTGATACGTGAATGTGTGACCCCAGCTTTTATCTTTAAATATCCAATGATTTCCACACCCACGGGTGACTTGGAGTGCATACAATTATCTTTAAATATCCAAAAGAAATATTCATGAGTGTCATTTAGTACCCATGCATAAAATGGCTCTTGATTCTTGTACACAGCCCAGTGAGAAAACAGCAACTCTCTCTCTCCCTCCCTCTCACACATAAACAAACCAAAATGTTTAGTCACAGACTTAAAGTTGTGTGTTCAAAGGGAAGAGATGACCTACAGAGGCTTACCTGCCACATTTTTGCCCGCGAGATGGCTGTGGGTGTCATTTCCAGGCCAAGCCGGTGCTTACCCACCTATATAGGTCAGGCAGGGGTCATAACCTCTGAGATTAAGTTACAATACGCTTGAGTTACCCATATTTTGAAAGGATTCTCTTTTTTGTACATATACCTTATCCATTTTTTTACGAGGTTTAGTTAAAATTTATAAAATGCTTTTTTTTCATGATTACAAAAGGCATTTCATGTCTTCATATCACATTTGGAAAACAATATATTTTGTAGTTATCCGTAGGTGACTATAATCAAATCCTTCTGGTCCAAAAACAATGTTTACTTTATTGAATTTTATTAATTTACTTATAATGGTCCAAGAAACAAATGTGACAGACAATCATTGCGTTGTTGATAGTACTACAAAAAGAACACTAGCATAACTGTGTCTAAAAAGCATGCACCTATAATGAAACCAGATAACATACATTCAGAATGTTGCTAAACTAGGTCCGGAATGTCAGCAAAGAAATTTAGCAGACTACAAGCTAGTAGTCAGTGAGTGCCAGAGTACTTTTTTGAATTATTCTTTTCTGTCACATTCTTTAGTAGAAAAAAATAATCACACTAACTGAGAATGTCCATCAAGTTTGCGTTTCAAAATAAAGATTTTGCGTAGGACTTTATTTTATCCCAGTTTATGAGCTTCTAACGATTCAGTACTTCATTTCGTAAATACAACCGTTAACTATCGTAAGCCTAGACCAGTGGTTCTCAGCTAAGTGGAATTTCAGTTTCGGGTGGCGGGGGCGAATTGTGACCAAGAATGTTTAGTATTTATATGCATATTATTTGGAATGTACCTTTGGATGCAGACAATTTTGGGAAGGGAGGTTGGGGAGGATGACAGTATGACATGAGATGAAAAGGCTGAATGGGCCAAAAAAAAAGTTGATAACCACTGGGGCCTAGACTGCAAAGAAATTTTTTTTTGTTTTACTATCCTGCGCACTCCACTCCTTAATACAGTTAATAACTCTGGATCTATAGTTAAGTGGCAGAAATTTATTTTTTCAGAGAGGTATTGATGCAATAACAAGGAAATATCGTAAAGTTACAAGAATGCAAAAAAAAAAAAAAAAAATCATGTTTTAATCAAACCCGGGACTTAAGGAAATCTCACAAAAATACGACTTTCTGGTGAATTGCCTTATTTTAAAGGAAACAAACTTTACTTACTAATATCTCTCATTACAATAGATTCTCTTTACTGACGTGATAAGTTATTATGTCGCGAGTAGGCCTAGCAATGGTTAATCTGTTACAAGATCATAGAAAAAGGTAAACAAAGATTTAGATCTGATTCTTAATAAGGTGGAGTTATTTCTGAAACTATTTTAGAGGTGGGCAGGATGGTCGTGTCAAGTCACTTGGGACGAGAAATCCGTCTTGATAATTGGCAATATCGTTCAGGTAAGCAACGGCTTCCTCGTACTCGGCCGACGGTGTGATGTTTTGATCCAGAGTGGAGGTGGCTGTAATGTGCTATAACGACAGACGAAGGAACCCTGCGGGTGATCGGATCGTCTGTCACTGCCAGCATCACCAGCTGCAGGGCTTCACGACTGACTGAAAAGAGAAGCAGATATCGAGTGATATTTTCTAATATTTCTTTTTTCCCTCGGCTACCATCTTGGACAATGGCTCAAGGCTCGGACATTTCCATAGTTACTTGACTGATCATTTGATATTTTAAAATCTCCTGTGACCGAAATCATTGTTGGTTTAATTATAAGCATTATATTTTGTGTCTAAGTTAGAGCCTCTTTGACCATGACTTGCCTTCAGCACCTCAAATTCCTACCGGAAAGTATAAGAACAAGAATGACCTCTTGTTGGGTAAACAGTTACGACCACCATATCGAGAACTACGCTAGTTTGTTTTCGTAAAATTTCACTAAATTTGTTTGATAAGATCAAGTTAAAAGAGAATGATACGATACAACATTAAGAGGGTCAAGAAATCTTCTCCTGGTATTATGCTAATAATAAAAATCCTTAATATTTTATACAGATATTGATAGAAATAAAGGAAGAAGAACTCGAAGATCAATTACGTCGAATTTTTTTAAAGGGCGAACGGTTGCTGACATGTTCATCCATGAGATATGGTTCTTGTAACCGTCTTACGCATTTCCTTACCATAATCTACAATGTGCACATTCACATGGAACATTGGTATGTGAACAGAGGAGATCAACAGCGCTCTCGAACTCTAAGAATCCAAAAAAATGCAACAGATCCGATGGAAAGGAAGGAAGATTATAGAATATTAATGGCCAAGCATCCCTTACTGGAGAACAACTGGCCAAAAGTAATGTGAATAAATAAGACGTGGATTACAATGTTGGCATTCTTAATAATCAAAGTCAGACCCATTATGATAAAAGTAATAGATATTTTTCGATAGGGATCTGGTTGCCACAGAACCTGCCACAATCGACAAGGTAATAAAGTGGACTTAATAATGACAAGATCTTTGTAAGACTAATTCTGAAGAAAATACTCTAATATGACCGTTGTATGGATCTAGTAGGTAACTTATTGACTTTTCCTTCTCAGTTGATTTCAGATATACCACATGACTTTAAAAACTTATCTTCTAGTATCTCGGAAAGATAATTGTTACGGAGTTTAAGAAAAGAAGAAAAAAGACGATCCGGGGTCAAAAGTAACGAGTGAAGATATTCTTTTTTATTATATAAAAAGGATTGTAAGGGTACAATACTGATTTTAAAATTCCGTAGCAATCCAAATATGTTCCCAATAAAAAGTAGCAAACAGTACATACACAAAAGCATAGAGAGGTCTAGCTAATGCTTACGTGGGTGGAGAGGTCAGCGATATGAGTGAGAATAACGTCCCAGTCGACACGAGCTCCTTCGGTCCCTTCTGAACGCTGCCAGGCGTCCTGGGCGGTCTCCTCGGCCACTCCCATTGCTCGACAGGACTCTCTAAGGGCCTCCCACGACACTCCGTCTTCCTCATGCAGCTGTTTTGGAATAGGACCCTTGGTCATATGTGATTGGGAAACAAAAAACAAAACAAAACAAAAAAACACAAACACGATTATGAGTGTTCATGTATACATTGGCACAAACATCAACAAATGGCAAGTAAACCTTACCTGTCTATGAAGGAACACGGAGTACACCGGGTGATATACCGCTCTTGCTCTCAGGCACCGGGAATTCGAGTCTGTCCTTTACTGGAGGAACTGTACCTTTGGTCATGGCCCTTTGGAGACAGAGAAAGGCGAGGTGAATATAGTTTCCCTTTTATAGCTCCAATATAAATCTGAGTGTTATTATAGCGTGCCACATCGAGCGTAGGTGCCAATAATATGCGTCAAATTGATATTCACTCTTTCAAACTAAACACATTCCATATATGGGTTTGTTTAAGCATAGAAATAAGTCCCCATTTAGGATTATCTCGTCCATTTCACGAGGATTACAGGGAAGGAATAAAAGGACCTGATGATTGCTAATTTAGCCTGAAAAAATAGAGATATGACCTGGTGTATACCTGAAATAAGCAGCCGACCAAATCAGGAGATCTTTGGGTCTGCGTCCGTATGGCGGCTTTAGTATAGTCCTTCAGGATCCTTGGCAGAGCCGACGGGACACGCGTCTCCCCTAAAGTTGCTACGACCATCCTGCGAATAAATGAATCAATAGATGAACAAGTATGGTCTGGTCGGTAAGCTGCGGAAATTGAAAAATAACTTTTTATTTATTTATATATTTTATTCATTTATTCATTTTGTAAACTCAATGATAAAAGCCATTCAGCCACTGAGCAACTGACTTCTAAAGTCAAGAAGACTGATTTCGAAATGCCAAAGTATCGCCCTGTTAGTTTTGAATAGATTTAAGTATATCAAGGTCTTTAGATTAAGCTGTAGCTTGACTTTGTAGTATACAGTACAAACGCTTACAGTATGAAAGACCGTAGTAGGTAGTATATAAAAATCCCTGAAGTTCTAAGCACATTCCTGAATATGTATTCAAGTTTTCTGAAAAACGTCTTAGGTGATAATCTCCTGTGATGAGGGCGAAACGACGTAGTTGTGACTATATAAAAAAAAAAAAAACAAAAAAAAAAAAAACTTTTTTTTCATCTGTCCATCCGCCTGTGGTGATTTTGTATGGCACACTGCGTCCCGGGCTTTAGATAGTTACATTCAGTTTACATTCAATGATCATAATAAGATCCTATTTCGAATATTAGCGGTGTAATTCGCATACAGTAAATTATTAAAACACTTTTCAGTTGCAAATGTAACGCCCAAGATATCCTTTTATTTACCTAAAACTTACACTAGCGTAACTATCTAAAGAAGCCCGGGGGACGCAGTGTTACCATACAAAAACACCACAGGCGGGTGGACAGATGAAAAAAAACAGAGTATAGTGATCACTGGTTGTGATCCCCCTCTGTATCTATGGCGATACCCTTCGTCAAAAATATATTCTTTCTTTCCTTAATGAAACGTCAACCAATTACGCTAGAAAGATATAACATCCTTCCACCCCTTCGCCTTTGTTTCAGATCACGAATCATATAACACATTGGTATAATTGCTCCCCAAAGTTCTTTCATTGATCAACGCGTCATGACCTCATTTCCCAAAACATAGCAGATTGAGAATAAAACAGCCTTTCCTTCCCGATTTCCTAATGGCAGTTTATGATACAGCGGCAAAAATGAAATGGTTAATTTCCTATGTTTATGATACAGCGACATAAAGGAAACGGTTGATTTCCTATGCGTATTTTTACGCGTTTTTCATTATAATCGTTCTCCAGAACTCATTAGGTAACAGGAACAAGCGTTCTCTGATTGGTCGCTTTATTTCCAGATTCTGTATTTTCGAGATTCTGGATAAATGAAGCAGTGGCTTTCATACAGACCTGGATTTTTAAAACCAATAATGTATATTTTTAATCAGTGTAAGAATGATGTCAATATTCATTTTTTTTAAATTTATTTAAAAGAGGTTATCTACTTCATAACTCTCTGAATGAAGCATGACATACCATTACCAAATAGTTTTATTCATCTACAGATATATTAACCAACATTACTTCTCAGCTGTTTACAAAAGAAAGCCTCCATATAATCGTCATTTTCTAAGTCAAGTTTTGCCAAAAACACTTGGAGCTTTATTTTTGTTATTTTGAATGAAAAGATGGCTGGAAATCGAGGCAATGTTTTCGTGTCTCTTCTCAGTGACATTTTTCTTTCAGATCACATTTCCAGAACAAAGACTGCTTATGATATGCTTACATCTTCGTCATAAGAACACTTTAAAATTTTAACTAATTTGCATGAAAGGAGAGTATTCACCAACGTTACCACTGGCTGACAGTTTTGATTGCTATGAGCACTGCTTATTGACGTATACATAAACACTAATTCTAAATTTGCCATTTTTTTCTCTTTTACTAAATTTACGACCATACTTACAGAATTTAGTTTCTAAGTACTTTATATCATAATAAATAAGATTAAGTAGACTAAGCCTGCATGGCAAACCAGGTGTATTGTAGAGAAGTCACAGGTTGCATGTCGACATACAAAACAGTTTAGACGATTTCTGTCTTAAGTACGGCACTGAACGGGGAAAATTACTACATTTCATTGACGAGGCGTTTGCTTTATAAGTGATACCGTTCTATAATTTATTAAAAGAACAAATTTGTTCTAAACTTACCTTGCTAATTTGCTCACAGATATTCCTGCGTGCCTATTCCAACGCGAGTCACCAGGTGTTTGGGACTGGAATGCGGTGGACGTCAACTGTTCGATAATACACACACGCTCCTCCGCTGATTTCATTCCCCTCCCTCTAGCAACCAACAGCCACAGCCCCTATCTCAACCCCTTCCGCCAGCATAGCTAAATTCCTCCCACTTTGTGCGAAGGTCAGAGAAGTTATATAGGACAGGACTGAGAAGAAATAGATAATAATAAATAAATTCAGTTAACGAGAACTTGTAGTTTGAAACTGTTTGTCCAAAGACTGAACCTAATGTAAGTAGGGGCCATCTCTAATAACAATTGAAATAATTATAAATTATCATTTTATAATTAAAACTACCTTTAAAATGTGGGTTTATTAAGGAAAAAAAAACATTAGCTGATGCGCACAAAATAAATGAAGTCTTTAAAATAGGGCAAAAGGACGCAATTGGAGACAACAAAACATATAAGAATCACAGTAGAAACATGTGAATAAGGTGCAGAAAGTTGAAAATGAGCTGAATACATTTTGTAAATAAACTAAATGTTCAGAAAAGGGAATATAAAATAAGCAAAATATTGAGTCTATCACAAACAGCTTAACAAAATGTGCTAGTAAAAGATACGAAGAGCAAAGCTTAACTTTGCAGTTTCAACACGAGCCGTTACAAAGGTGCTAGTCTTCCTGCTTACGACCAAAAGACGTATTTCGAAAAAAAAAAAAAAAAAATTGAAGATGTGGGAAATCAGAAGATTTAAAAGAATGTCGATGAGGTCAGAGAACGCGATAGAGAACGTGAATTAGTAATATGTACTATACGTAAGTATCTGTCGAGGATCGCAAAGATAGACTGTTATGTCAATAGTAAATACTAGTTTATATTGTACATGCAAGCCTAAAAATAGGTGCATTCTTGCTTAGAAAATAAAAAGACATGAGAATGATGAAAGGTTAGCCTAGATGGGGAAAGCTAAGGCATAAAGACTAAGATGATGTTGAAATATAATCTTGAATATAAAATAAAGGCATTCAGTTCTTCGGAGAGTCAATAATAAGCACAAAATGGTAAAAAAAATAACTACTAAAAACTCAGAAAAAATAGCATGAGCAGATGGTGCTAAAAGAAGAAGAAGAAGAAGAAGAAGAAGAAGAAGAAGAAGAAGAAGAAGAAGAAGAATTTGTCTAGACTTTAAGAAACTATGAAAATCTAAAGGACAAGGAAAAGACGGCACGTAGCAAACGATCTAAAATTAGTACCATCCGGAAAAAATTTGACGAGATGAGTTCACAAACAATATAATAAACGAGATACGAAAATACTTATCTGACGTGAAGTAAAAGGAGATATGAAGGTTAGGTCAGCCTGTCTTTGATTTCGTAATAGTACCTACAGCTAGGAACGGTAGCCTTAACCATTTTTATTATTCGAAAATTAGACTTCCTTCACCACCAAATGCCCCAGTTTCAACATAATTCTAAATTCTGAACTCTCACATGAAACTTTCAGCCACGGCTCATTAGGGGCTGGTGTTGATGAGACCTATAGCGGTGCCAGACACTGCACGATCTTGCTAACTTTAACCTTAAATGAAATGAACACTGCTGAGGCCAGAGGGTTGCAATTTGATCATTTTTATGAATCTGCACAATGTCTTGCAACAGTCATAGAGTGAATGTGAAGCATCTTAAAGAAGCCAGTTTTTATTCAAACTAACCTGTTACATAACAAGCGAAGCTTCCAGTGTTCTTCATGACGTGAAGTAGGCGCTGCCTTCTACGGTCACCAACCGGGTACCTTTCGGTATGAGGAGTCTCAGCTGTCAAGCAGACGGAATGATAATAATGACTAAAAATAAGGAGGGGGAGGGGCCAACCAAGATCTTGGGCCAACTGGATAGCTTTTCAGCTAGAGCTTTGGAAAAGTAAGAAAACATTTTCTGCTCTGTTGCCAATCATACTACTTACTACGTATTCCTCTCCCACCCCCTTTAGAAGATATAGGTATACAGCATCCTGCAAAGTCATCCACTTTGCTTTGTTTATTTAGGCTGGTTTATGTAAGCCCTCCACAGTTTCCTGTATGGGAAATAAATGTTCACAGCAGAATGCTATTTCACTGCAATCATTCTGTTCTATCTAAGGGATTTTCGTAAACGGGGTGTTTATTGTACTCGTACTTCGAGGATGCTCCTTTGCAACGGCTCCTCTATTTTGTCTTTGTAGAGTACTGAGCTTTTTTTCAATTTTTTTATAAAGCTTATATATTTTCAAAGTTTCCTTAACTGCCATTTCTGACTTCCACATTTCAGTATCAACCTTTCTTACTTTTTCTTTCAACTTTGCAATAAATAAATTCTCTATTTCTAACAGATTTGCATCTAGTATTTCCATATATCGTTTATTTTTCTTTCTCATAGACTTTTGTTTCTTTCTCGTAAAATTGTTGTAGGAATATCTCTCTTGACAACTCATTACTTTGGTTTTCTAGAAAACATATTTTAAAAAGATAATTTTCTGTTTAATATCTTTCGCTTTAGATGAAAAACCTCCGATCTCTGATCTCGGGGCACTGCAAGCAATATAAATTGGTAGTTCCAGAATAGCTTATACAACTGATTAGAATATATTCTTTGGAAACTCCATAGTTCTTCTTCGGCGTATTCTAATACTTCTGCTGCATAAAGACGTGGTAAGCGTAGCTAACTATAATATTATTATTATAAGCAAGCGTAGGGTCTTTCAGGTGGGGTGTGAGTGTCCAGGGGGAGAATCCCTTGGAATCCGGAATCTCCCGAGTTTCAGTAATTGAAACTGATAAGGAAAGTGTTTTTTGACGATGCATTGAAAAGGCAAAATTGGCCATCTAACGTAGGTACTCGTAATACATTTAGTAAGTATTTCTGCATCAATGATTTACTTCTTTATTTACCCACCTCAACATTTTATACACATTGAGAGAGGAAAAGGCTTGGCGTACTCCGTTATCTTTTTCCTCTCTCAAAGAATTCAAATTTTTTAAAACAGCTCAGGGAGATCACAACAGGTTCCACAGTTCTATTTTTATGAATCTCACTTCACTCAGAAATTTGGAATAATGGTACGGACAAGATACATAAATCAATTGGTACAACAATTTACAGTCTCAATATCAATTAGCCATAAACTCTAAAAAAGGAAGACCTAGATACGACAGGGCACAGGGTGTGGGGGAGAAGGTACAGGGAATGGGGAAACTTTCAAAGGCAACCATCTCAACAAAGAGGAAAACAATATTCGTTTTACAACACAAACACAATTTACCTGATTGAACACACTCTACAATTTTCATATAAGGAAGGTTTAGTAATAATATTCAGTAAGGAACTTAGTTTTCCACAAATTGACACAATGTATACAAATAGAGGACATTCTTTTGGACGCTACAACGTACATTTTAACAAAACGTTAGAGTATTCTCTTGGACAACAAATATACATTTAACACACATCCCCTTCTATGGCTTCGTTTTTTGGAATTTTAACTCATTTGAGGTCGATACAATTGATGAGTTTGTCCTATAAAGGTGTATTGTTTAAAAAAGATGAAAAAATGTAATAATCACATTTTCCCGTGTGAATACGAAAGGATTATAGTTATCAGCTGTTTATTACAAAAACTTTCAATTTATCAATGAATTTCCAATTTGCAAAGTTCAGAGCAGCCTATGTATTATTAAACCAAAACATAGCAACCATGACTGTTTGCTGTGTTTGATTTAAAAGGAAAAACTATACAATACATTGGCGAATTTAGTTTGAGCTATGATTATCATTCTTAAATCATAGATCATCTATGATTAAACATAGCAGCAATTTGCCGTATAGCTAATTTCATCATAATATTTTTCACTGTTTCACTAATGCGTAACAAAAAAAAAACATAAGTGTACGCATGAAATTATGGAAATTGACAAATCTGAAATAAGTTATAGATGCCATATGCTTGTCAAAATTTGAGGTTACCATAGCATATACATGTACAAAACGCAACACTTTGCCGATTGTAATGCATGCACCACTGCCGCTGTAAACATTTGTCTATTTGAAGTGAATTTGTCAAGTAGAATATTTTCAATTTGGTTTCGTACAGTTTGGTAAAGACTCGTGATATGTATACAGGGCCGATATAGATAATACATATATATAGGTATACAAATTTTAGTTCTAAAGATTTCACTGTAGTATGCCATAATGACAAGCGTATCCAAAAAAGGGCAAAGATTTGAGGACGTTTAAGAGAGCATGATGGCTATTACAATTTTCATTTATATATATATATATATATATATTATATATATATATATATATATATATATATATATATATATATATAATATATATATATTCTGATTGGAGCTTTCCCATGATTAAATAAGTGAACAAGCAGGAACAATATTGTGAGCCATTACAACTTGTCTCGTCCCTGAGGTTTTTTCCTATTTCTGCTTCTTTATTATTTATAATGAAAAGTTCTTTACGGTCGTGGGAGTACATATTTGCAATGATTTCAATGACGTTACTATCAATTTCGAATTTCATCATTGTTTCCATTAATTTGCCTCTATGAATAGAATCAAGTGCCTTTTGAAAGTCAATTGAAATTATAAGAGTCTGTTTTCTCTTAAAACTATTTTCAATACAGTGTTTTAATATGTAACGATTGTCAGTTATTCTTCTTTTCGTTGTAAATCCTGCTTGAAGTGCATTTGTTATGTCTTTTAAGTGTTCTTCTATTTTGCCTCTTATAATGCCCATAAAAATCTTGTATGAAATATTTTGTGAAGGCAATAGATCTAAAATCTGTCACCGAAGGCTTCACTATTTTTTGGAATGAGTCTAGTTTTTTTTATATTTCCCAGTTTGGAATTTCCTCACCACTTTCCAAATTATACTTATACGACATTTTCAGACCATTAATGCATATTTCACTATCATTCATTATTTTGAATACTTTTGGTGTAAGCCCATCAGGCCCAGTTTTGAGATTTTCCATCCTTGAAGTTTTTTTTTTTTTTTTTTTTTTTTTTTTTGTGTATCTGTTGTATTATGTTAATTTCTGTTATTTTAACTTTCTCCAATGGGGCAAAATTCCTTGGTATCACTTGATCCACAGCGTCAGTATGTTCTCTCATCATTCTTGGCATCTCTCTTATATCAGCTCCTGCTTCAATCCTTAATATTTCTTTTTTGTGTAAATTTATGACTCATACTTATTCCATCCTCATAACCTCCTCCTCTCTGGGTTCCAAACTTGAATAGTTGAGTTTTCATGTTTTTGATAGATGTCCTTCCAGAATTGTTTTAATTCTGTCTCTTTGTTTTTTTTTTTTTATTATTCAATTTGACACCTTGGGCATCGTATATTTCAATTTTGGAATTACTTTATACTTTTCTCCTGCTTTTTAACTTATATTCTGAGCATGCTTTATTTCATTTGTTAATTTTTTCTCAGGCTGAACTTATTGTTCACTCACTATATTTTGGACTTTTGTTTTTGTTGTTTATATTGATTTTCAAATATCTTTCTCTCATGCATCTAAAGTTAAGTATATCGTGGTTTACCCAGACCACTGAGCTGATGAACAGCTCTCCTCTAGGGTTGGCCGAAAGGTTGGCAGACGGGGAATCTAACTCGCGACTACCGAATCAGTGGGGGACCAAGTAACCACTCGTCCAATAAGGAACTCTCATGAGGATCTACTGCGCATTTTTTTTTTATTATAGTAGTTGCGTCTTATAATAATTCCTTATTTTTATACTATTTGTAAACCATATAGCTCAATTTTGGCAATATCTGTAACTCTCTTCCAAAATTTTATTTCCATTTCCTCTCCTGAGATGAGCTTAGCTTTTGTTCAAATAATTGTAGTCGGCATTCAATCTACTTCGCTGATCTCATTTTCAAATCTCTCTAGGAATTTTCTCTTTATATCCTGCTTTAATCTTCATCTAAGTCCATTAACTCTCTCTCCTCCTTCTGGGATTTACCTGGTATTTTCACTCTAAAAAAGTGATTGTAATAAATGGTGGTCTGACAAATCGTTTTAGTTTTATTTTCACCGATAAACATCTTTTTGAATCTTTTGTACATTGACTGCATAAGATAAGTCAATAGAGCCATTTTGATTGCCACTACTCCAAGTAACTTCACCCTCACACAGGGGATCGTAGTTCAGTATCACCATATTGTACTTTTCAGCAATATCTTTAATAAGGACCAGGATTAATATAGTACAGGGTTAGACCGTCCCATTCGTTACCGAGCATATTTGTGACGTCATTGGTAGGTGGCCATAAAGGAAAACAAAGAAAACAAATAATTTAAGGGTCCACTATGGGAATTATTTGCCCACCCCGATTCTCTATCTCTTTTACGACCTTGTGTGAGAGAGGTCCATGTTAATCGTCAGGTGCTGGATGATAGTTTCCTTGTTCTTCACTCTGGTGGGGTCAAATACTGACTGATGACTTTTTTTTTGCCTGAACCTCAGTCAGATCACCACGTGACGTCATGCGCGAGACTGTCCTATTTTGGTCAGAAGCTGTCTAACCCTGTACTCTATTAATCCTGATCTAAGACATTTCCTGTTCTATCACAACTTTGCTGTCCAATAGATCTGTCAAGTTTTTCTTCTATCCTTCCAAGTTATCTATTCATTTAGCAACAATTTCCATCCGTGCTTCGTTTTCTCTCCTCAGCTTTCCGTTACCTTACTGATTTTTGCATTTTCCCTTACATGAAATCAAAACCACTTTATGTGTCCTTTCATCTCACAGATAGATATACTAATCTTTGCACATCAGCAGTGTGCATTTACTGAATAACTCACATTATTATTAGTCCTTTTTATAGCGCGAAAAGAAAAGAAAAAGAAAGAAGAAATATGACTAAGGCTACGAAAATACCGGTCACTTGTGTGAGGTCTCAATGAAACAGAACTGGGTACCTACTGATGATCTATTATTTGTTGTTTTAGATTTAGCTGGCCTTATGCCAGCACGGCTCTTGCTCCTAGAGCAGCCCATAATGATTTATTATTTGTTGTTCTAGATTTAGCTGCCTTGTGCCAGCACGGGCTCTTGCTCCTAGAGCAGCTCATAATGATTTATTATTTGTTGTTTTAGATTTAGCTGGCATTATGCCAGCACGGGCTCTTGATGATGCCCTGCAAGACTCACCAGAAAGCATAAATGCATTGACGACACTTTGCTATACGATCACAGCATTGAAGAGGCGTTCTGGCATGTATATGAATTCCTGTCAACGTGTGCCTCTGCAGGTATCACACATAAGCCCGAGAAGTTTAAATTCTGCAAGAGAGAGGTCACTTTCGTCGGTTATTACCATGGGATGGGAGTCGTACAAACCCGCAGACGAACGACTAGACGCCATTCGTAACTTCCATATGCCAGAGAAGCCCTCCATCACGGATATTAGGTCGTGGTTCGGGTTCGTGAATCAGTTAGCTCCCTTCCTTGCAACGGCGCCCATCATGAGCCTTTTAGGGACCTCCTCAGAAAGCCCACTGGAAAAAACCTTTACTGGGATATTCAGCTACGTGACAAACTCCGGCAGGCACAGGAGGTCATCTGTCAATTAGCCAAGGACGCTTGGCGGTCATATTACGTACAAAACACGCCCTACGACGATAATGACGGATTGGAGTAAAGAAGGTATCGGGTTCGTAGTCCTTCAGCAGTATTGTATTTGTCAGTCAGCTGACAGCCCCTTTTGTTGCAAGGGCGGCTGGCGCCTTGCCCTGTGTGGTAGTCGACACCTCACCTCCTCTGAAGCTGGGTATGCCCCCGTAGAAGGAGAAGCCCTGGCAGTTACCTGGTGCTTGCGGAAGGCCAGGCGTTCCTACTTGGGTGTCCTAATCTCACCATCATCACGGACCACGTCCCTCTCGTCAAGCTGCTGGGTGACAGAGCCTCAAGGACGTCATCAACCCGAGATTATTCAACCTGAAGAGAAGCACTCCAGTTCAAGTTCCACATGAAATACCTGCCCGGAAAAAGGAACACTGCCGCGGATTTTCTTTCAAGGTACCCGACATGCGAGCACCCCGCGAAGCTTCCGACGTGGATTTGGAGGACGACATTCAAGTGGCAGTGGCATGTGCAACCGTGGCCGCCTTGGAACCGGATATCATCGTGTTGATGAAGACTGCGTCAGGAGCGCCGCATCTAACGACCCTGTATATCAGCTCTTGCTTGCAAGGGTTGCAGCGGGCGACTGGCCCCAACAGAAGTCGCAAGAACTCGCTTGCCTTCGCCCCTTCTTCAGCGTTCGGGACCGGCTAGCCATCAACCAGGATCTGGTGACATTACTCATGGGACCAAGGATGTGTTCGCTTGGTTATACCCGAGGATTTACGCCGCCAGGTAGCCGCTAACCTACACGCAGGACACCAAGGCCTCGACTCGATGCTTAGAAGGCAGGCAGTCGGTCTATTGGCCGGGAATAGAAGGGGACCTTCAGCATTGCCGCGCCCGATGTACTTCATGCGATGAACATGCCCCCTCACTGCCTCCTGAAGAAATGATACACACGCCGCCTGCGGAATATCCCTTCCAGCAAGTCGTCGCAGATATGTTCCAGATCGAAGGCAGTGTATACATGGTGTATGCGGATAGACTAACAGGTTGGTTAGAAGTGGCTCATTTCCCCAATGGTGCCACGTCTAACAAAATCAGTAATCACCTTCGATCATATTTCTCGCGTTGGGGTAGCCCCAGAACAAATATCAACTGACGGAGGCACGAACTTGGCCAGCGAGGAGATGGAGGCCTTCTTCAAGAGATGGGGGGTCAAGGTCCGGCTGTCGTCGGCCCAGTATCCCAGTCTAACGGCAGGGCAGAAGCAGCTGTCAAATCGGCGAAGAGGCTACTCCGGGAAAATACGTTAAAGGGTGGAGCCCTTGAGTCGGACAAAACGGCCCTGGCGATACTTCAGTATCTCAACACTCCTCTCAGGGAAATTAACAAGTCGCCGTCTTCAGCTTGCAACGGGTCGCCAGCTGCGCGATGGGTACCGACGGCCAGGAGACACCTGTTAGTAGACAGATATTGGAGGCAGACGATACGTCGAAGGGAGTTACAAGTGGCAAGGTCGCAGGAGGCGATGCGCATCCTGGCACTACCAGAAGACTGCCGCCCATCGAACTAGGTACCCATGTACGCATACAAACAAGCTACCAAGCAATGGGATCGACGGGCATAGTAACAGAACAAAGCCCCCATCGTCAGTACACCGTCAAGCTTAACGGGAGCGGCAGGCTGTCAAAAAGAAATAGACGACACCTGAGAGTCATCGCTCCGCCCTCTGGCATGCCCATGTCTCAGCACGAGTCCTCCGCAAATCATACCCCGACAGAACAGGGGACACGCACCACACAGGAGCCCAACGTCGTTGATAGGCCCAGAAGAGCCGCAGGTAAACCCAAGTGGCTCAAAGACTTTGTAGAGTGATGTTATTATCTTTTTGTATGCAATTGCATCAGGAATTGATATTTCTTTTCAGAGAATTTATGTATTTTATTTCGTTTTTTGTGTATGCATCGAGAAGTTGCTTTAAAATTTTTTGTTTCTTCTCTTGTCTCCCATTTCTCATTGATCTAAGGGCATTTTTCCCCTTTTTATTTTTTGTCATGTATAAGAATGTTCTTTGGGGGGGGGGTGGGGGGATGTACGATGGATGTTTTGTATTTTTTCCCTTTTTATTTTTGCCATGTATAAGTATATTCTTGAGGGGGGTGATGTACGATATGTTCTTCGGCCATGCGCTGCCGAGCATGCATCCGTTTATTGGTAATTCTACGCTGTTGCGAGTGGGTTTGGCTCCCGAGTATCCTGTAATAAGTTCCAGTCTCCAGGACGTTGTGTCATTGCAAACCCAACATAGAGCACCCATAATGATTTATTTTTTGTTGTTTTAGATTTAGCTGGCATTATGCCAGCACGGGCTCTTGCTCCTAGAGCAGCCGTAACGAACTTATTACTGTTGTTGTTGTTGGAGATTAAGCTGGCTTATTCCAGCACGGGTATTTGCTCACAGAGCAGTCGGTAGGTCATACGAATATTGTTTTGCAGGTGGAGAGGTGAGTTTTAAGGATATGAGGTGGGCCTTTATTATGATATCATGGAATATGCAGGTGAAATAATATGATTTTCAAAAGTGAAAGGAAAGGTGAACAGACAGAGTTACAAACCCCTTTAAACCCTAAGGTACCCATCAGTAACGAGTACTGGCGAGTCGGAAATAACCAGTAAGGAAAATAAAACGTTATCGTTTACTGAAAATAAAAAGTTATCGTGGGGGGGTGGAAACGGGAAAAGACATAACTCTATGGACTTCAAGTACCACTTTTTATTATTCGAAGATAGATAAAATATAGTGGTAGAGATCGGTGATAGAAAAACGAAAAATGATCACTTTTAGAAACAGCAAAACAAAAGTTAGCAACAGCTTAAGCGGTAGTTTGGGTGATAGCTGAAAAATTCGATCGTTAGACATAAGGCGGCCGGAACCGGAGGGGAAACAAAGGTTAATGTGGTAAGTAGTAGAAAAAGTAGTTAATTACCAACCAAATAGTTAACAACTAATTATAGGTGACTCTGTTCTGTAGCGGTATCTCGGTGCGAGGATATTGTCTGGGATACTAATCTCTATATCTTGGACTTCGTGGATGAGTGAAGCTAATGTTTGCTCTTCCTCTCCAAAGGACAGTAAGCAGCTCTATATAAAGACACAGAACTCTTCGTAGGCGAGCAGGAACTTTCTTAGCTCGAAACTCTCAATCGAGAATGACGTCTGAGTAAATCCATCAGCGCTCAAATGTCGTTTATAGGCCTGAGTTTTCATGTCCTTCCGGGGACTGACACCTCTTCTCAGTCTTCTGTTTGAGTTCCTGCTTCGACTTGCAAAACAGGAGCTACTGGCAGTGTTTCGGTTTGAATGTCTTCTGCCACGTCTTCAACTGTCGATTCTTCGGTCTGGGTTCCTGTTTGAACTCGTAAAACAGGAACTACTGGTGTGTGCGGGGTGGGGGGAATGAAACTTAGGGGTCGGGGAAATATGTATAAGGGTAGGGGAAGATCGTTCAGGGGTTGTGGGAATAACCTTAGGGATCGGAGGGGTATTTGTAGGGGTTGGAGGAGGTTGAGGAGCAGAGATTGGAGGTCAGGAAAGGATGAGGGGTTGGGAATGTAATGCCGGGGTTTGGTTTAGGAGGTTGTGAAGGGAATTGGTTGATGGAGTTTGAGGTGGAGGAGGCAGATTCGTCCTCGGGTCGATTCTAGGTTTGTTTGGAGGTCTTCTTGGGGGCGATGGCTGCCGTTCTTGAGGCCTTGCTGTCTGTGGGGGGATGCCCTCCTCCAAATCTTCTCCAGTCTGACAGGACATCCCTTGAACCATGCGTGGTGTGACTGTTTGCAGTTTGGGCATCGGGCTACAGTGTGGCCGTTTGTCTTAAACTTCTCAAGGCATACTTGAGTCTCGTGACGGTGGTGTCCAAACCTCTGGCACTTAAAACACCTCAGAGGTTCGGAATAAAGGTTTCTGTGCGGTATTTTCCCAGGATCCCTATATCTATGAAGGCTGGTATGTTTCCCTTGAAATGGCTTCCACCTTCAAGGCTTCCTCTCTTTTTTTTCTTTTCTTTCTTTACAATTCTACATTTCTTCGCAGCCACTATTAGACCGGCAGCCCGGACCATTGGAGATACAACAATCGAGATACCGACTGTAACCCCTACTGGTATTTAGGAGTAGACTTGTAAACTGTGAAAGTGACCGTCTGCCGAAAATATATGAGTGGCTTACTTAACAAGCACCACTAATTGTTCCTTAGATTTTGGTTCTAGATCCAATATATGAGATACCAGATGAAACTAATATATAAATATATCTGTAGACTCTAGTGATTACAGAATGACCAGTGACAGACATATTGGAGGGTGGGGTTCCCCGCCCCTGACAGACGTACTGAAAAGGTGGGGTCAATTGGATCTAGATCCAACTTAGGAGATACCGAGTAAAATTTTCACTACAATAGCACTGCACATCCTAGAATACTGTGGTGGTAATGGCAGACATTTTAGTGGTGGTTACCCCCTGACAGACGCCCCGCAACGAGTGAGGAGAGCGAGACAGGATCTGCATGCAACATTGGAGATACCAGTAAAATTTGTACTATAATTGCACTGCACATCCTAGAATGCTATGGTGGTAAGGACAGACATTTTAGTGGGTGGTTACCCCCCGACAGACACCCCACAACGGTCGGGGGAGGGGGAAGGGGAGACAGGATCTGCATCCAACATTGTAGATATCAGTAAAATTTGTACTACAATAACACTGCACATCCTAGAGTACTGTGGTGGTAATGACAGACATTTAGTGGGTAGTTACCCCTTCACAAACATAACCCACGATTAGAAGGGAGATATGGGACACCCTTGAAATGATTCAAAATCTATCGTAGGCAATATCAACTTTATAAATATGGTAATTGTCTGAAAATCGTGAGCCTGATAAAATGTAAAAGGCAAAAAATTCAAGAATATTGTGATGTTTCAGGATAAGATTACTGCCGGAGTTATTCTTTTAAATTCCTATGGAACGTATGGAATATTTTCACTTCATGTAATTTCCATTCCCATCATCTTATAAAAAAAATATGTTATGAGACTTACTATACTCTGTTTTTTTTCATCTGTCCATCCGCCTGTGGTGTTTTTGTATGGTAACACTGCGTCCCGGGCTTTAAATAGTTACGCTGTGTGTAAGTTTTAGGTAAATAAAAGAATATCTGGGTGTACATTTGCAACTGAAAAGTGTTTTAATAATTTACTATATGCGAATTACACCGTTAATATTCGAAATAGGATATTATTATCATCGTTGAATGTAAGCTAATGTAACTATCTAAAGCCCGGGACGCAGTGTTACCATACAAAAACACCACAGGCGGAGGACAGATGAAAAAAAACAGAGTATAGGCCTGGTCTACTTTCTATAGTTTCACACACAAACACACACACACACACACACACACACACACACACACACACATATATATATATATATATATATATATATATATATATTATATATATATATATAGATATATATATATGTGTGTGTGTGTGTGTGTGTGTGTGTGTGTGTGTGTGTGTGTGTGTGTGTGTATGGATATAATATTAGCAGTATCCTTTGGTGTGGAGTTATTACTTCACACGAGTAGTATTTTATCTGAATGGGAGGGGTCACAAGTGACAACAGCTACAAGTATGTGTGCTGAGCCATTTTTGAATAATTAAACCAGTCATATGGTGCCATCTCATTTCCTCTAAAATAAAGAAATATAAGATAAGTACTCTCGTTTTAATAGCGTCTTTGGTCATTTTCTTCTCTTGCCTATAGTTAGGGCACTGCAGCCATTTCGAGGTTCGTAGACCAATGTCTTGCCATAACTGAATTGTTCTTTAGTTGCTGTTGGTTCGAGTGGATGAAATGAAATTTTTATCAGATATGGGAGTTCGATTGATATTCACAAGAAGATGATGTATCAGTCACAACACAAATAATTACTGGAAACGGAAATGTGAATTGAATTGTTTCAGGATAGGCTAACTATTAACATTAAAACATTTTCACGCCATTCTATTCCCCCCTCCCGAAGTTTACGATCATACAACTTGGAGCTCCTGACTCCCAAATTAAGTTGGTCTATAATATCATGTCAATTATCTAGTAGTTCACTTATTTTCGGCTGCCTCACTCAAATTGATCTGTACCTATCAACCAATTATCAGTACCATTTATATTCTGGGAAGAAAATTTAAACTCATATAAAAATTATACTTCCGCAGTTTGATGCTTAAAGCCAGCTGAATGTGTTTGTCTCTTAACTTCCCGCCGGCACTCACCAAAGGCAGCCTATGTAATGTTTCAATACCATTCTATCGATGCTGGCTTTGACGGCCATTATTCGGCTAATTTTCATCCCTTGTATAGTTTTACTTTAATTGATCATTATATCCAGTAGACAGGCACTAACATCATTTTATATCCTCACGTCTGTTTAAATGTATTTACCATTGCTAATATAATTTATACTGCGTCTCCAACACCGTTATAAAAATCGGACAACCGAATGTGCAAATATGTCAGCTGAATGCAAGGCATGGCGTCATCACCGAAGTAGCGATCTCCTTACCGAGAGTGACTTCGGAAGGCCATATTGAAAGGTCTCGGTCCAGCTCTTAGTACTATATTTTTATTACTATGTACTTTTTTAATCTTTATTATTATTGTTATCATTAATATTATTATTCGACCCAATTTCACAGAGAAAAATTACCTTACGAAAACAGGCCTAAGCACTCCAAGCATTGTGGGTCAAGGCCTAAGCATCTGCTCTTGGATCTAAGTAGTGTCAAGCATAAATGGTTCCTGTTGCAATACAGGAGTTCCTTTTGCATACAGTAGCGAGCACTAACTGAACAGTATGTAATACAATCACTAAACATTAACACTCACAATGCACTTATTCAGTAAGCCCTCACACTTGCATACATTCACTATACACACACACTCACTTAACATACATTCACAATTCACTAAAAACATCACTTAATCCTTAACATTAATTAAACACTAAACACTCACTAAACCCTAAGCACTCATTAAATACTAAATGCTTACCAAACCTAAATACTTATTAAATACTAAACAGTGAATGAACATCCACTCATTAAAAACTCAATAAACACTTACACACTAAACACTTGCTAAGCACTAACATTCACAAGACATTCACTAAACGCTCACTTGACATTCGGCAAAACATTCACTAAAACCCTAAACACTCACTGTATACTGACACAACGAAATATTCACTAAACACTACCATTCACAAGACATTCACTAAACGCTCACTTAATTAACATTCATCATACATCACTAAAACCCTAAAGGCAAAACATTCACTGAATACTTACATAATAAACATTCAATAACATTCACAAAACATTCACTAAACCCTAAAGACTCAGTAAACATTCACTAAACCCTAAACATTCATCAAACACTTACTCATAAACATTCACTAAACGCTTACTCACTAAACCCTAACAATTCGCTAAACACTGACTCATTAAACATTAACGATAGAAAAAATTGACAATCGCACTAATTTTTCATTTCTCTTGTTTCTTTGCATTAATGCTAGGTGATTATTTCTTTGGTCTTATATTTATTCATAATCTTCTTGAGAGAATGGAAATGTTCGAAATAACTTGGTGTGTTGAGAGATTGTTTAAAAACAGAGATCTTCTGTGTCCTTCCTCGGCCAGGTGGTATTATATCTGACGAATTTTACACCACCCGAAAAAAAATCGACTACAGTAACAACAATATTCATTCATGAAAATGATAATACAAAAAGGTATCCTTGATTTCAATAGTATGAAAGTCAGTTGAAACCAAAAGAAGGTAGTCCTGCTTCGATAAAACAAACCGAGTAGGCTATAGCGCAATTATTATGATCTATACCCTGACTATAACGTATATATTACATATGTATTACTATCTATTTAATTGGGTGCGTATTACTCTATTTAACAAATGTTATGTACAGACGGCCAACGAAGATTGGCGTAGTTTCTTAATTCATTGTTCGTTATGGAATATTGCTATATGCAGGTGTCAGATTATTTACTTAACAATAAATAACATTTCCTTTCAAAGGTGCTATACTTGAAATAAATCACATTAGAATTGATTAGACTTATTCAAACGTATTAATATAATTATTTTGCAAAGTAAGGAAAATATATACCATAGGTCCACGATTTCTAATTTTATTCTCAAACTCTAGCTTCGTGACAGCATACCAAAGATTTTGAAGTTGGCTTTTGCTGCCGTTCGAGTCTTGACTCAACATATCGTAGTACTGCACTGGGGTGTTGTCCCCCAATTTCCGTGGTTAACTCCTACAGCCGCTAAATAATGCATCAAGGCGTTAACATTCTTTGAAAACGATGTTTAATTAAACTAATTTTGTCCTTTGATCAATAAAATAATTTGCATGACACATTTAGTGGGCCTAAATTGGACTTCGATTTTCCCACATAATTAGCCTAGGTCTATTTTCAGCAGTATACTCTCTCGGATACGTAACATTAATGAATATTTAAATCGACCCAATATATATATATATATATATATATATATATATATATATATATAATATACAATCAGGCGTTTGACTGAGGAAACAGCCATCTACATAGTTTTTTATTCCAACGTTTTTCGTATAACATTATTACATCTTCTGGAATCTGTCAATTAATTAAAAATATAATACTATAAACAATCTTAAATTTACTAAAAAATTAAAAAAATTGTAAAAAAAAGACTAAAATTTACTAAATATATACAATTACAGAAAATTATTATTTAAAAGCTGGAACCGCCAACCAACCTTAAGTTAAGAGAGAGAAAGACTGAATGATAGGAGTAACAACAAAAGGAGACACGTTAACTAAGGTACAGTTGGATGGAGGAGGTTTTGGGTATTCAACTGATGGACCAGCTGCTTAATGAGAATGACTCTAAAATGGGTAATTCTTGGGGTTTGGTGTTTGCCCTATAATGCAAAAATCGTCTCTTTCGATATGTGTTTTGCAGATTTTTGCATGGTTCCTGGTATTTGAATGTTCAGGGTTTGAGAGCCTACCTTCCTGTTCGGAAGCTAATTCATTGTCAACTCTTATACATAGGGCATTTTTTTATCACATCAAACTGGCATTCCTTCAATCAGGAAATAAATTACCTATTGGAATATTTTAAAAATAATTGCTTCCCTCAAAAGCTATTTTATAAGAGGCTTCGGAGTTTTCTTAATAAGCAGTTTTTTAACAATACGAAAACATTTATCACGGTACCAAAGTAGTCATTTATGCAAAATTTCCATTTTTACATGATGACTCCTTCAGAAAAAGTTTACCCAGATTATGGAAAAACATTATGGTGCAGTCAGTATTAAACTAATACCAAAAAACAAAAAATCCATTAACAATTGGGTCTTTCTTTAAATATAAAGATCGATTGAGTCCCTTCTTGACCTCAAATGTAGTATATAAATATACTTGCCCAAGTGTAACTCTGGGACTTACGTGGGTCTATGAAGAGGTTACTGAAGGTCAGAATCGATTCTCATCGTGGAATAAGCTTCCGAACAGAAGTAGGCTCTCCAACCCTGAACATTCAAATATCAAGAACCATGCAAAATCTGCAAAACACATATCGAAAGAGACGATTTTTGCATTATAGGGCAAACACCAAACCCCCAAAGAATTACCCATTTTAGAGTCCATTACCTCATTAAGCAGCTGGTTCCCCATTGAATACCAAACCTCCTCCATCCAACTGTACCTTAGTTAACGTGTCTCCTTTTTTTGTTGTCTCCTATCATTCAGTCTTTCTCTCTCTTAACTTAAGGTTGGTTGGCGTTCCAGCTTTTAAATAATCTGTAATTGTATATTTTAGTAATTTAGTCTTTTTTACAATTTTTTTAATTTTTTAGTAAATTTAAGATTGTTTTATAATATTAATTATTTTAATTAATTGACAGATTCCCCAGAAGATGTAATAAATGTTATTACGAAACGTTGGAATAAAAACTATGTAGATTGGCCTGTTTCCTTCAGTCCCACGCCTGATTTGATGTATTCCTTGGTCGTCACCTGCCTGCCCCTTTGGTTTATATAATATATATATATAAATATATATATATATATATTATATAGATATATATATATATATAATATATATATATATATATATATATATATGTATATATAATGTGTGTGTGTGTGTGTGTGTGTGTGTGTGTGTGTGTGTGTGTATTAATCTGCTTTATTTGATTATTCCCATTATTATTGTTTTATTAGCCCTGTTTCGCATTTTCTTATCCTTTTCATAATTGCTTAACATAATTACTCAGACCTGGCTGTTCAAAGTCAAAAAGCCAATCATAAAAAAATCAAACGAATATAATTCAGTCCCTTATTTTTATCGAATTCCCTCGCATATCATCCTGTTTCATTTGGACACCTTGGAAAGCTTGTGGGAGTCAAAACTGACTAATAATTAATAAGACACTTTCATTAAAGCTTTCTTAGGTTGATCTTTCTGTAGCTATTCATTTCTTCTAATACACATGTATACCAAGACCTACTACCATAAGCATATTATAATTGAGCTGAAAGGATAAGAAAATATGAAAATGGTGACGTTCTCGTTTAAGTCTATTTCATGTTTGTTTTTTTTTGTTTTTTTTTTTTTTTTTTCAAGAAAAACCCTACTACTTTCAAAATCAAGGGTTGCTCTTTGACGGCTACTGGGTGTCACGAGTGTATGCACTATTTTGGGGAATGAAAGATAAAGTTCCTTGAAACAGAATATATTTTTATAAACGCATTTTAAGCATACGTTGTCGGGGGTGCGGGGAATTTTAAAATAACTGTTATCATTAGTGATGCTTTTCACGCGATGGAGTTCGTAGAGGGAATCGGATCAAGTTGCCTGAGATGGCAGAAGAGCGCGAAGGTGGTTATAGGAGTAAGGAAGGATTAGGCCGATTGTTAAATAAAGTATCTCCCATAAAATGTATTCTTTAGGTTTTGAAGAAAAAAAAATGCATGCATCATTGAAACTGTTTTCCCTCCCCTATCCGTGATATTCACTGGCCACTGATAAAAAAAAAAACAAAAACAAAACAAAAAAGAGTAAGCTTAACTTGAATCTCTCATCCATCAGAGTAAGTTTGCGTTTCATTGACTTTTTCATTAGACAACTATCAAGATTTCAAGTGTAAGATTTAAAAATCTCTTCCTCTCCATCTAAAGTTTCATCAGACACCCAGTCATAAGCGTAGAGCTAGTTTTGATTCCTGGTTCAGCAATGTCGTGACGAGGCACTAGAATTCAAAAGTTCACAAATGAATGTTGCTCGCAAACACTTACACTACTGTATTGTCTTGTGCCTCTTTGTGGTGCTTCGAGGTGTTCCAACTAGGCCAATGTTCTAAATTTTGCAGTTCTTTTAAACAATTTGATTCATCTATGTAAGATTCTCTCCGTTTATTAAGCTTTCTTGATATCTCTCCAACAGGAACTTGCACCGAATGCAGTGGCAATAATTGTCTCTCGCTCATCGAGGATGTTTCTTAGACCGATAAATGACACATTGACATTAGATTCCCGTGGCACATAAACGACATCAAAAGCAATAGAGTGAGGTCGCCTGGTTCACACTGTTAGGGATATCATTTTTTTTTCTTTTTGTTTTTTTTGTAAAATTTGATAGGATTTGGGGGATTCCAATGTTTTTCTGTAAAATTTAACAAATGGAATAGTTCAACTACCTTCAACTTAATATTTTGAAATGATAATTTAAGGACTGTTTTATGCGATACCTGCTATACTCTGTTTTTTTCCATCTGTCCACCAGCCTGTGGTGTTTGCATATGGTAACACTCTTTTTTTTTGCGTCCTGGCTTTAGATAGTTACGCTATGTGTAATTTTAGGTAAATCAAAACGATATCTGGGCGTACATTTGCAACTGAAAAGTGTTTTTAATAATTTACTGTATGCGAAATTACACCGTTAAGATCGAAATAGGGTTATTATATTGTTGAATGTAAGCTGAATGTAACTATCTATCAAGCCCGGGACGCAGTGTTACCATACGCAAACACCACACGCTAGTGGACTATATGGAAAAACAGAGTTTTTTTATAGTGATATGTGTCTCCTATCTATTTGGTAATTATATCTATGGTTGTGATATGACGTTTTTTATCACTTCGTTTCGTTTCACATCAATTTTTGCTTTATAGAAACAGTTTTACACAATAACATAACATAATGTTCTAAAGATATCAGTGACTGTTTTTAACGTCATTACACAAAGATTTTTCTTTCCATCTTTTGAAAAGAAAAATAGATAAATAAGGCATGAATCGTGCGTCAGGCAGGTGAACGAAAAATTATGAAACTCTGCCACCCAGTTTTGTTGGCCGACAGTACATAGACATTTTACAGCAATAACAATAACGTATGAACTTACATGCTACTTTACAGTGCCAGTCTTCCAGCCACCGCTACATTATTTTCATCTCGTAAACAAAGCTAAAGTGAGTACTATAAACTGAACTCAGTTGCTTGCTTGACAAAATAATAATATGATCGAATTATTATGGACCTACATGCAGATGGCTGTCATTTATATTAAACAAATAAATAATTTTTGTGTAAAATAAATACAAAGGATATAGAAAGGATAAAAATTTTTTATTTATATATATCACGATAAACGTATATAACGGGTCAATAGTAGCCTACTATACTAGTCTAGACATTAATTATCAGGGTTTGCCCTTCCCCCTGCCCACTCGTTAGGGTGGGTGTCTGTCAGGGGGAAACCACCCATAAAATGTCTGGTATACCATCACACTATTCTAGGATATTAGTGCTATTGTAGTAACAAAATTTTACTTGGTATCTACAATGTTGGAAGCAGTTTCCTGTCTTTCCCCTCCCCCTCACCCATTCGTTGTGGGTGTCTGTGAGCGGTAAACGCCCACTAAAATGTCTGTATTACCATTACAGCATTTTCCTTAGGATATGCAGTACTATTGTAGTACAAATTTTACCTGGTATCTCCATGTTGGATGCAAGATCCTGTCTCCCTCTCCTCACTCGTTGCGGGGCGTCTGTCAGGGGGTAACCACCCACTAAAATGTCTGTCATTACCACCACAGTATTCTAGGTGTTCTGTGCTATTGTTTAGTGAAAATTTTATCGGTATCTCCTAAGTTGATCTAGATCCAATTAAACCCCACCTTTTCAGTGCGTCTGTCAGGGGGAAACCCACCCTCCTCCAAAATGTCTGTCACCTGGGTCAATTCTGTATCAGTAAGTCCTGCAGATATATTATATTAGTTTCATCTGGTATCTCATTATATTTGGATCTAGACCCCAAAATCCAACAAGCAATTAGTGGTGCTTGTTAAGTAAGCCACCCATATATTTTTCGGCAGACGGTCACTTTCACAGTTTACAAGTCTACTCCTAAATTACCGTAGGGTAGGGGTACAGTCGGTATCTTCGATTGTTTTGTATCTCAATGGTCCTGGCTGCCGGTCTAAGAGGCTTCTGTGCGGTATTTTCCGAGGATCCCAATATCTATGAAAGGCTGGTATGTTTCCCCTTGAAAATGGCTTCCACCTTCAGGCTTCTCTTTTTTTTCCTTTCCTTTTCTTTCTTTACAGTTCTACATCTCTTCGCAGTCACTATTGTTCGGCACTTGCAAAATATGTTCAATAGTAATGTACCTTGGGGACTTGCAAATCCTCCCCTTTCTTATCTTCTCGGCAGATCCAGCAGGAGGCATGAGGGGGTCGTTTTTTTCTGCAGCCCAGCAGAACATTGTCTTTCAAGGAATGATGAATTCCCCTTTTCAGATTGGGCCTGGCATGAAGTTTTGCTTCAGGGAGCTTTCTTTCTAAGGTCAATACAGCTGCGCATGACGTCTGGCCTTGCGTAATGACTGCTTTGAACTTTGGAAATGACGTAAATCTATTTAGAGGCCGTTATTCGGGTGGCCAATGTTCGAGGGGCCAGGAACGTTAATGGTGGTTTGCAAAAGCTTTCTTTTGCTTCTTTTGAACTTTCTGCTAGGGGCCAGAACTCGGTCGCTTCGTTCGCCATCGTCGTTACGGGTGATCCTCGACAGTCTTAGCAAACTGCCGAAAAAACAGAACCACTTAAAAAGTCTTATATAAATAAATCCAGGTTATTACGCAAGACGAATTTATTACCTGGGCACGCGATATACATAACAGTCTGTTACGGAAATGTAGTGCCCCCCCCCCCCCCCGGGGCCGCGACTTCACACACAGATAGAGAAGAATTTGCATTTCTTAGCAGTCAATGAAATGGCAATAACAAAGGACATAATGAACATACATTTGGGTGATTTATAATCGGCAGAAAGGCCAGGAAATTCTACATACAAACTTATACGTACATGTGATTTTTGCTGCCTTAGCTAGATGAGATACAAGATCGTGATCATTGGGTAAAGAAAGTCTTTACAATCGTCTCACCTTCTGCAATAGTGAGTGAGACTTTTCTACCTTGAATAGGGAAAGTCTAACCGCACTTCTGTCAAAAAAGAACTTTGCTAATAAAAAAAAAGTATCCCACAAGTTTGTAAACAGGCTCAGAATAAATCGAAGATAATATATCCAAGATAGAAAACTTAAGGTCTGTGGTTAAAATCGTTCCTTGTAGTACTATCTGCATTGTCAAGATCTTCTTCCATGATCAGAAAGGAAAAACTAAAATTCCTGTAAGGTTATGCATTTCACACCTTTTTATCATTCAAGTTGTTTAACTGGGGTATTACCTTGGTTGCTCTTCTCTTAACTGCTAATAATCATTCTCTGTCCTTCTTAATGCTGGTTATATGAAAGGGGAGGAAATAGGAGAAAAAAAGTGGTACACGTGCAAATGGTCACAATACAGTAATTGCAAGATTACAGGTCAAACGCCAAGGATGGCGGTGCTACTTAGAATTGCCTGGCTCCTACATAATCAATTAAAAAAACTAATCTTAGTGTGATGGTGGCTGTAATTTGAAGGCAAACTCAGGAAAACCGATTGTATTTGGTTACCCATGTCATAAAGTCCTGTATGGCATTGGGCAGTCCGTTGATGATGATGATGATGATGATGATGATGATGATGATGATGATGATGATGATGATGATGATGATTATTATTATTATTATTATTATTATTATTATTATTATTATTATTATTATTATTATTATTATTATTATTATTATTATTATTATTATTTGACCTTGCGGCATTACAAGCCAGTTTGACTGGCGACCGCTGGCGTCATTTCCTAAACTAGAACCCCGGCGACTCAAGATGAACAGTTGAATGATTACATTTATTCCTCAAAATATGAAACAGTTACAAAATTGTCATAAATTTTACCGTTATATATATATATAAAATTACTTCTGATTTAATTTTTAAAGTACTGAAAGGTATAGCTCCTGTCATCTATGAAGATTTAGTTCGAGAAATAATATTGTTTCGTAAAAAACGCTTTCGTTTGGGTTAAGTACATGTCAAAAGACGACGACGCCAACTCAGTCTAGCAAAAAGGAATTTGTAATTCGTATATTGGAGAAGACTTATCTGTAAACAGTGGATGTAAACAACACTCATAACATGTGTCTACTTTACCTTTAACTGTGAAGATCTCGTCTACAGATCTGTAAGGATAGTGTAAGATATAGTTTAACTTTGCCAGTTTGTTCGCTTTGATCTTATTTTACGATTGTTTTGACAGCAATGGTTAGGTACTTAGGCTTGAGGCAGCCTAGGTCCGGTAGTCTGTCGGCAAATTTGGGAAAATTATGTTCGTTAGATTACCAAATTTACCACCAGCTTAGAGTTAATTAAACTGATGATACTAGAAAGTGATGATTTTGAAGCGTAGGACTCTGCTTTGCTACTTGTCATAAGGAATGACTTTAGTACCGCAGCTACCTTGGATAGGGTAAAACACGCATGGTACAGGAGTGGACCATGTACGATCAATGTGTACCACCCCAAAAAAGTACATTATAACTCGTCCTGACACCGGAGATGGGCATCAGTCGCGACTTGTTGGTGAGAAACGGAGCTAAAGACCTCTACTCTCCTTTCGAAGTAAATATTTTCTCCAAAGTTAGAAATTAAGGCCAAATTTTAAGATTTAAACAAACAGAGGGTAATGAAAAGGGTGTACACGGCAGTCCAAATCTCACCAAAACACTTTCAACATTTTTTTTTTATTTACAACTCGAAATATTTAGAAGATTGACTCCATCTTGATGTTTACGGAGTCGCTGTGTCAATAAACTTCCCATTTCCTGTGATAAATCTGCACACCACTTGTACCCATAGACGCTGGGGCACTTTCATCACAACAATCGGAACACGGAAACTTACCAGCACGTTTGTTAGTAAACAACTGTTTTGGTAGAAGACGACGACGAAGCGTGAACTTGGATAATTTTTTAAATAAATAGGCTAGTAAAACATCAATATTTTACATATTTATGATGATTAATTTGAAAAATATTTGTTATTGAAAAAGTAACTCGATTCTGACTCAAATTTAAGTAATTATTTTTTTGGAATTAGAACATTCGTTTAAGTCCTGTATTATGACGTCACACATCTTGACTTTCGTACCTATTGTAAATGAATTGCTATACTCAACTTTCTTGCAGAACAGTTTACCAGTTATTCATGCAGATTGTTATCAGCTATTCATGTAATTGTTATAATTGTAATGCGCTTACATATTTTATTATTTACTTTTTGGATATATGAAGATGTTTTACTGCCGGATTACAGCCGTAGTGTGACGCCAATCGCTTTTGGTCCCTGCGCCTCTGTTTTCGCACCATGCGAAATATGGGGCTGAATTTGCAATGACCAGAAAGTCGTTAAAAGAGGAAAGTTAGCAATGAGCAGATATGTTTTGATTGAGAAAAATACAAATTTTATACAATAGCTTAGCTTATAAAAAATACTTGATTAGGGTAGATATCACGACAGGCCAACCTCATCACGGTGGACGTGTCTTATTCACTCGATATTTAATTGGTGATGAAAACATGAATACAATTGCAACTCTAGCAACATTTAAAAGGACTGAAAGTTTCGTAAACATATGTGATATAGAAGCCCAACGATAACTAAAATAAGCATGTGAGCTATTGGTATAAATATGTTTTCAAGGCAGTTTTGAAATCCAATAGGCGGGTCGGTTTTGCATTTTGCATGGACGGTTTCATCCGTGACGGCACACCATTTTACCCACCTTTCCCAGCACTCATTTGAACAATGCTTAGCGTATGTATGTAACGTTTATGATCTATCAAGATTGCAGTTGTAATCAGCACAATACAACAACATGTTTGTTGCCTCATTAGTTGAAAAGTATGAAAACTTGTATTCAAGGGTTATGGTTGGAACTGAATTCCATTCTTACTTGTAATCAGTGGTTTTATCCTTACTGCCATCACAACTGAAACTCCTTTTCCCAGTGCTTATTTGATTGTAATTATACACATCTTGGTCTTCAATCACTCCACAGTGTACCGAAACCACATTTGCTGTTAGTAGTTTCCTAAGCAATCACTCCGTAAACCAAAGTTACGAGCAGCAGACGACAACCAATGATTATGAGATGCAAAGCTTTATTCATAATGTTTACTTTACTCAATATTAGTTAAACTCATACTTCAAAATGTTTATTTAATTCATGTCCATTATCACCTTTTTGCAACAAATTAACCCCAAAAATTACAAATGTTTTGGATGTATACTTACGAGCAGACGATGTGAGGAAACATGGCTCACTTGCCAATCTAGTGGAGGCGTCACACATCGCCGATTGCAATTTACAAACTGTTTCGATGAATTCTAGTTGGTCATAGTATGCAGTCAGTATGAGAAATTGCGCTAATATGTATATAACTAACAAATGATACGCTAATTTCACTTATTTCCCCGGTTTTGTGTTAAGTCTATACATGTTGGAGGGTAAACACATACAATGACAACACTGAGTTTGGAGGGTCAAAAAAAAATACCAATTGACAACATGATAAACAATGAAGAGCGCAAAACTCCGCAAAAGATGCCGTAGTCCCCGTGAATAGTACGAATACGTGCTGGGTATAAGAGGTGGGGTTACGAATTTGTTGTGATGAAAGTGCTCCAGCGTCTGTGGGTTACCAAGTGGGGTCTCATGTGGCGGATTTATCACAGGAAATGAAAGTTTGTTGACACAAGGGACTCCGTAAACATCAAGATAGCGTCAATCTTCGAAACATTTTTAGTTGGAAGTAAAAATTTTCTACAGCGTTTTTGGTTGAGCTTTCCACTGCCGTAGCCACCCTTTCAGTACCCTCTGTTTGTAAATCTTAAAATTTGCCTAATTTCAACTTTAGAGAAAATACTTACTTCGAAAAGGAGAGTAGAGGTCTTTAGCTCGTTTTCACAACAAACAAGTTGCGACTGCATGCCCATCTCGGGTGTCAGGACGCCGTTATAAGTATTTTTTCGGAGGGTGGTAGGTGTTGATGTAGGTGGCTGCTTGGCCTGGCTGTGATGTTTCCCCCTACAAAAAACTTGATTGACAACTAGCAGAATACCTTTCTATGAGTTTCAGAGACTGCAAGCATATTTTTTGGGCAATATTTCTGTAAAAAAACACTCGTTTGTTCCGATACGTAATACAAACCATCGCCTTTAACAATAGGAAGTAGCTAGCGGCAGCTGGAACGGTCGTAAGCTTTCGAACAAGGGGACGAACGGTAGTTAATGTCTTGTCCGTACGCTGCGACTGGGAGGAAACAAACCACTTTTGCTTTCTGGCCGCGGGTGTGAAGGGACGTGTTCGCAGCTCTCACGCCCGCTTCATCGTCGTATGCTTTGGTTTATAATGTGTTTTTTACTAATGGTTTGTTTGACTTGAAAAGAAACTGGCAAGTACACTGTTTTCATTTTTATTACTTTTATTATGAAAAAAACCAACATGGAGCTATCGCCGTAGATGCGGCGATTTCCTCTCTTTTCATTGGAATATTGAACCCTTGAATTATGTTCTCGGTGACGAGGGCAGGGCGCGCGCGCGCCGAGTCATTGTATTTTGGGAGGAAAAAAGGGTTGTTAATTGAAAAAATGTAAGTACTTTTTTCAATATTATTTTGCCCTGTGCGTTCGTTTACCGAGAGTATGTTTGCGCCGGCACGAGCCTTTTGTTTGGTCATGATAAAATGCAATGGAAAGTGGATTCGCAAATGCAGTGTTCTTTTCATTTCATTTATTTATTTGCATAAAGTTAATTGGGATTCAATTTTCGCTCGTACCCGGGAATTTTGAATATTTACGATTATTTTCTGTGTGAAAGTGAAAATCGCAAGTGCAGTATCTGTTTCATTTCATATAGTATTTTTATGATAGAATCATATTATTTGGATCAAGTTTCCGTTCTTACCCGGGAAGTATCTTTTCCCCTTTAAGTTCTATGAAGTGAATCGCAAGTGCAGTATTCTGTTTCATTTTCATATTACTTTTTACTGCTGTTGCGGGGTAGGGGAAGCGAAGGTCTGACAGGAAAGTCGTCGCGAAAGCTCTCCCGCGACTCCCTTTGGTATCAGATTCTTCGTCTTCCTTCCTGCCCCCCGCTCAGGTCCTCGTTGTATTTGTATTTGGGGTCTTCCTTGCGTTCGGGTTGGGGGCATGTCTTCCCCCCTGCGTGAAGGCCCTCTTAATAATCTATCTATGCTACCGCAGGTGCTTACATCCGTGGTGAGAACGACTTTGGGACAGGTTAGGACCAACGCGGCGGGGCAGGGCAGCCTAGCATCCACGGGCTGCTGCAGCGGTCTAGCGAGGTTCTGGGGCGGTCATCCACTACTTACCCGGCCACTTATGCTGATCCACCCCCGCCTGGTCTACACTCCCCATTGCTGTGTCGTGACGCCGTATGCCGCTACTAGGGCCGCCGCAGTACCGAGGGGGGGTTGCCGCCGCCGCTGTTTTCTTTGTGTTGCCTGCCCCAGGACTTCCGCTGTTCCAGCAGCTCGACCTGGGACCGGCCGCCAGTACCAGGGTTCCCCGCTGGCATGCCGATGATTCTACGAGGGCGGATCGTGGGGCCTGCCGTACCTGCCGCTGATGTTAATTCCCGCTGCTGATGTGATTTCCCGCTGTTGGCTTGGCTGTCCTTCTGGGTCTACCCGCTGCAGCTGTTTCGTGCCGCTCCTGAGCATGGTTGCTGTTCCTGTCGCTCATGATTCTGGAGGCTGTCCATGCTGGTCCTGCCCACGGTGTGTCTTCCCCAGTCCCAAGGGCCTTCGGTGACAGGTGCCCAGTCGGGCCGTTGTTGCTTCGGCAATAGCCCCGGCTCCGGCCTGGATGGAGGACCTCCTGACGACTGTCCTGCAGTGAGCTGACGAGGAAGAGGACGAAGAGGAAAGCTGTTAATCTTCGTACTTCATCGTCTGCTGCTGCCTCTTCCCCTTCGGACTTCTAAGGCCCATAAGCCGAAGACGAAGAAGGGGGGGGGGCTGGCTCCCCTTCCCCCCTAAGAAGTCTCCTTCGGGAACTTCTAAGGGGCCGTACCACCCCGGTGGGACGGGGGGTCATTCTGCTGGTCCTTCCTGCTCCTTCGGGAGCGGGGCCCGTCTCCCCTTCCGTAAGGAAGAGATAGACGGGGACCAGAGGAGTACGGTAGCTCTGGTACTTCCTCGCCTGGTGCTAGCGGCGATGCCGTACGCCAGGTTCCGGCTCGTATCTCTGTTCGCGGAGAGATCACGAGGTGACGTGCTCCCTCGGGAGACCGTGCAGCCAAGTTTCGGCGCCAGAGTTGCTTGGCGCCAAGACGCGGCACGGAGCAGAAGGCTGGTGAGAGCCGCTCAGGTGGACCTCTAGCCAGGCCAGCGGACGCTCTGCAGCGACCAGCTGGTAACCTGGTTTCCCCCTAAGAAGGCTCTTCGGGAACCTCTAAGGGCCGTCTCGCTCGCGATTTGGGGAGCTCTCTGCTGTCCTTCCTGCTCCCTCGGGAACAGGGGCCCGTCTCTTCTCTACCAAGGAGAAGAAGAGGGGACCAGAGGACGTACCAGCTTCGGCTGGCACTTCCTCGCTGGCTCTAGCGGTTCTGCGCTAAACCCAGGATCCGCCTCGGACTTCTCGTTAGCGAGGAGTACCGAGTGGACGGTGCTCCCGCGGGGAGACCGTCAGCCAAAGTCTTGATGCCCGAGGCTCGCTCGCCGTAAGGACCGAAGTGCGGAGCAGAAGACTGGCGAAGAGTCGTGCAGACGACTCTCGCCAGGCCCGTGGAACGCTCTCGCATGCGACAGGCTGGCTGCTCGGGTTGACGTGACGGTCGCTGACCAGCCACGGGTGAGGCGAGGGAGGGGTCCCGCGGCCGTTCGGTACCAGACACGGCTGGTACCAGCGGCTTGAGCGCCGAGAGGACGCTCGCCGGTCTCAACGCGCAACTAGCCTAAGCAGGTAAAACCGGACCGCCGCTTCCCATCGGGAACGGGCGGAGACGGTAACCAGCAACAGCTCGACTGACGATAAGAGATTCCAGCGTTCCGACGTTCTCAGCCGAGCCTCTCACCCCAGGCGAGCGGCAAGGCTTAGCCTGCTGCGCGATACGCCACCGCGGTGTGACGATCAGCAGCAAGCCCTCAAGCACGCGGGTTCCTGCCAGCGAGCTAGGGGGGAGCGGTCAGGTCTGCCTCTCCTGTACCTTCAAACTCCTCGGGGCACACAGGGAGCGAGCGAGGTACCTAGGAGTGATCGCGAGAGGTGCGCCGCTCGCGATCCCGCTATGACGCGTATGGACCAGGCAAGGTTCTAAAGACCGAACAGGAAATATGCGCAAGTCAGCTGGAGGCGACCGTCAGGGATCTGCCGCTGTTCCTCCTTCTGAAGGAGGAGATCTCGGGATCTGTTCTTGCTGGAGGGAAGCCTGCACGGTCCTACTCCGCAAGACGCGGATTACTCCCGAGATTACAGAGGAATTTTGCAGAAGGTCACTAAGCTGATTCGTCAAGCATAATGACCTTGCGGGAAGGATTGCTGCTCCCACCAGCAGAAGCCCCACGTCTCTGCTCGAGGCGTTTTGGGGCCCGAGAGGGAACCCAAACCGGACGGTGGGTCTGCCGCAGGATCGGAGCTTGCGATTCATCTCTCGAAACCAGGAGTCTCTCGTCTCCGGACAAGAAGGCTCTCTCAGTTCTGGCACGGTCGACAAGCTACTTTCCACCTTCTCTACTGCGACAGCGGCGTTCTACGTGTCTTCGGACCACCGTGTTTAAAATACTCCTTCGGTCCTCCTGAGAGGTTTCCGACCTCGACGAGAGGACTGTGAATGAGTCGGAGGCCGTATATGGCTCTCTCCTGTCAGGTGTCGATCAGAGCCCCACCCAGACGACGGCTCACAAAGTGGGGCAGACCCGTACATACAGTCGAGAGTTCGTAACCTCCGCGGGAAAACGTTTTCTCTGACGATACGTTTTCCCAGGACTCTGAGAGGCATCGCCGCGAGGCGATTGGCTGCTCCTACCTCTTCTCCAAACTGCTGTTCCACTGGGAAGGCGAGCGAGTATCCAATTCCTCCCCATTCCCTCTCTCTTACAGCTCGAGGAAAGGGAGGGATCCTACAGAGATTTCCTTGTAGGAGCCCACGTTGGGGACTGCGCTACCGGGGGGACCCTTCGGGTCTACCTGACGTAAGCCCCGGTCGTGGAGGACGGATCCTGCCCCATTCTCCAATTTTACTCCGGAATCGAGGGAGACCACAAACCCCGATATCGTTTTGACGTATTCGGTGGGGGTGTCGCAGGGATGCTTAGAATTTACGGAATTTCTAGCGGCATTCAGAGTGTTCGAGTTTTTTACGATCTCCAAAACAATTAGGCGAGACACGGTCCAAAGTGAGCAAGGACGAGAATCCCCGATATGTGACAAGATAATCGGGAACCTCGCTATGCTCGATTCCATGAATTTCTAGCATTGGGAGAAGACTGCTGCTGAAAGAAACTCATCTCACAGTAGGCGGACCCACCTGGAATAGAGAAGATCGGACGTGGAATATCCCGTTGCTTGAACTATTGTCTTAGTATTCTTGTTCACATGAAGATTTCCTTCGAGGAAGCTTCTCACTATATATGATAGAGACGAAGGTGGTCGATCTCCAATCCTTATTTTGTTTTCTTGAAGGAAAGAATTTAGGATGGAGATCGTTGTTCAGAATCCTACAAATATAATACGTATATTAACTCGCGACATGATTCTGACTAAGCGTTGAATTGTCCGAGGGGGTAGGCGCATATCCTAGTTAATATACGGATGCGACTTAGAAGAGGAAGTATTCTAATTGAACTGCAAAATCGGGGTTGCCGTGTCAAACCTCCAGGAGTTTTCAGTTTCAATTTTATATACTTATGGTTTTGTCACGACAACACATTTCAACTTTATATTTACCGAAATCGTTTCGCCTAAATATAATTGCTCGAGCATATCTTTATGCTCGGTGGGATTCTAGCCGTAACGAATTCCTTCGTGGAATATGGATTACCTGGCAAACTCAGGATGACGAGTCAGCGAGAGCTCAGGCTCAAACTACTGCATTATTTGAAAATGCCTCATAGCAGCTCAGTACAGCTGGGCCTTCCGAGATTGGCACGGCAGTGAAGTCTCTCTCTCCCCTGCTTTGATTGACTACCAAACCGTATCTCTGCCAACAATCATGGACTATAGGTCTCTGATTAACGGGGATTCTCGCAATAATGAAGGAACCATCGACTGCTGTGACGCTAGATTCCATCGCCTCTTCGCATTGCGAGAATTTTTCAACAGAAGATATCTCTTGGACTCTTTCATTTCTTTCTGTTTACGCACAGTAGTAACAGAAGTCTGTACAAGTCTCCCGCTTGCATCGCACTGCGATAATGCGAATGATTTTGCAGACATCTGAGTTTGTCTTCAAAAATCATCTCGTATTCGTAGGTGCACCATTGTTCATTGTTCAACCCCGAATTACAAGATGTGTCAGAAGACATCGCCTACTCTCCGAACCTGACAGCTCTACCTTCCAAATGTCAGACCATGAGAACAGTTCTTCAGGCGGCTTTCCCTGTGTTTTCATTACTGAGAACGCCCGCTTCATGAACTTACGACTTCTCACGGACAGCAATGAAATAGCGTTAGCGTTTTCAGTCATTTGTAAGCCCCAGGTTATGAATCTGAGAATCCATTCTCTCGATTCGTTCCTGTGAAGACGTAGGTTGCATTTCAATATCTACCTTCGGTCTTTTCAACGGTACATTAGTGTTGTTTCTCCCTTCAGCTGAGATTCAACAACTATGAGATGTTTTGCCTTAGGGACCTCGGTCTCTAGAAGGCAATTGACTTTCGCTGTTGGGGCACATGCCTTCAAGAGAACATAACCTCGCTGGTCCGGCCATTGGGTGACAAACAAATACATTATTTGTTGGTCTCGCGGCATAAACCCTTTAAAGGCGAAGGTTCAGTGACGTACTAGGATGCTTGGACAACTTGCCTCCTACCGAACGCAGTTCGAGTCGGCAGCTGTTCAGAGCCGCGGCGAGTCAGTACGAACTACGCTGTGGACTTAGTCCGGTTGTTCAGAGCAATCATTACTTCGTTTAATAGCTTGTCACAGTACCCATACCATCGACACCCACATGAGAGTGTCGGATGTCCTATCCCACTACCCGAGAACTTCGCTGCATGGGGATAGGAGGATGCGAGAGGACTTCGTGGCAAACGGAAACAGACCCCGTATGCGGTACTGAACATCACCGAAGTAGGAGAAGAGGGATAGGTCATGCGACTATTTCCTTCTTTCCTCTGAGGAACTGCATGACTTCTCCTGCGAAGTCAAACATCCAGGGGTATGGGGGATCGCTTGACGCTCGATTCGTACCACTTCGTAGCGAAGACTTCAGAAACCCTCGGTCCCTGACGATTGTTCGAGTCGTTCACAATCCTCTCCTAATGGACTTCCACCGCCTTCGATGTGCGAAGGACGATGCTGCCTTGTCCACAAGAACTTATCCGTGGCCAACAGGTTACTGGGAATAAAAAGGGGGGGGGGGCCCCCCAAGGGGGTCTGGTCCAACCCAAGACAACCATGCCGATTCCTTTCCTTATACCTTCGGGATATTGCCCACAGGTCCTGGATCTTTTCCTTGGGACCCTGTGGTGGCTGCTCAAAACACGTTGTGTAGCGAACCCAGACCTTGTTTTGCAGCTTGAACAGCATCGCAGTCCTGGTGTGACCGTAAGAATGGATTGAGGTGATTGAGAGTGGCTGGTCCTCTTCCCATCTTTTTCTTACCCTCTACATGTGGTTAGAGGGACACCAGGTCGTCCACCCTGCTTGATAAGGACCAAGGTGCAGGTGAGTGCACAACAGAGCCACATCCATAGGAAGCGTACATCCAACACTTCCTCAAACAAGGGGAGCAAGTGATGCCAGCTTGAGAACAAACCATACTTTATGTTTGCTCTTGCAAACAGGAAACAAGTCTTGCTTGCTGGTACGAAGAGATACGCTTGCCTCTCTCTAGTACTCGGTCCCAGAGGTCTGACCATTGATCCGGCGGTGGCAACCCCGATCAATCGGAAAGAGGCTTGGATCACTCCTTGATCTTACGACCAGGGAGAGCACACCAGATGGGACGAACACCAGTCTGTTATCAAAAGACTAGATTCCTCCCACCAAGAAGTGAGTCTTCCTATGTTAAAGGACCGATGGTTTGTATTACGTATCGGAACAAAGGACAATTGTCGAAATTGCATTTCCTAACTATACAACTGAGGTCCTTTAATAGAGTCCTCCTCATTTCCAACCCCTCACTCTGCGTTATTTTGGCATGGGCCAAAAAGTAAAAGTGATTTGTTACCTCCCAGTTGCGCGGCGCGCGACTGTCGACAAGCAGTTTATAACTACCGTTCTCCCCGTTGTTCGAAGCTTACCGACCGTTCAGCATGCCGCTAGCTACTTACTATTGTTAAAGGACCTAGTTTGTATTGTTAGGAAAAATGCAATTTCGACAAATTGGATCATATTCAAAATGAGATTTTTTGCTAGAGTGTATTACACCCAGGTCTGCCGTAATTTATAAGGGTATCATGAACACTAATCGTAAAGAAAACGACACTTGTCTTGTACCAAGAGACAAAAACTCCATATGCAGATGGATATAAAAACACCGCGTCAAAAGCTCCACCTACCCTTCCCCCCCCTTCTACCGCACCCTTTCTTCTTACTTCCTTCACCTCATTCTCTCTCTCTGTGCCAATGGTATGTGTTCACCCTCAAACGGGGTATAAGACTTACACAAAACGTAGACATTGGTGGAATTAGCCTGTGTATTGAAAGTTATGTAACATCAATTTTGTTCATGAACCTTAATTGGCAGATCTATAATATAGCTGTTATTCTCCGAAGTCCGACAGATTTCAAAACTCGCGGTCACCAACACAGTGGCGGCCAGGATGTAGTACCCAATTCCGCCGCTGGGAGCGGATATCAGGAAACCATTCCCATTCTATTCATATTTTTCTGTCGCCGGTCAGGTCAAACACCTGTTTACAGACCTCCGCCAAGATTTTGGAATTTTGGACTCGTTATATGTATCTGGATTGACTTTTGGTTTTGACTCTGATGTTGGATTGGCATAACGCGATAGTGGACTGTTTTGGATTGGATTGGCTTTTCTTATGAACGTGATGCGGAGTCAAGTTCAGTGAGCTTCGGAGTGTGTGTGAGAAGTGATTGAAAGGTGAGGCTACGAAATATCGGTGGACCCCCAAACAGTATGTATGGGGTGTAGGGGGCATGTTTGTTTGCTGGTTGATCGTTGCATTGAAATGCAAAAGTTTGCATCTGAGGATGAATGGAAGGTGTAGGAATCCTATCGGCGTAAGTTGGAGCGCGATAGGATCAGGAGGTCTTCCCCAACGAGCGGTTCTACGAAAGGTAAGGGAAGTCAACATTCCTCCTATTTAACACCAGTAGAATGTGCTTCAACCTAATCCTGTGTGTTCGCCTGAGGGCCCTAGTTCTGTGTCTGGAGAACGGTAATCGCCGCTTTCTCTGATTCTAGAGTCATTTACGCACTCTTAGATCCAAAGTGTTGGCCCTTGAAAACGGCCCGAGTAAAGTGTGTGATCGTGCCCCTAGTGTTGTGGAGGGGGGCATCAGATCGGCCCATAATGCTCTAGGTCTCGGACCTCTGTCGGGGACTCCCAGAACTCAGGGATGTGGGCATGTCGAAGCCCAAGAGGGGTATGGGGGCTCCCCACCGATCTGGCGTCCCTTCGGCAGGACTGTTGCTACTTCCCAGGAGGCCAAGAGCGTGCTCAGGCTCGCATCCTTAAGGATGTTTTTGTCCTCCGAGGCGCCCTCCCGCGCAAAGGGGTGGAGCGCTCGGAGTGACTCGCGTTCCGTTGAAAAGGACTTTTTCTAGGGAGGACGCTTTACTTCCCTTCTCTCCGCTCTCGTTGCGGTCTTAGCCTGCGTAGTTATGACGCGTTTCCTCCACAGAAGAGCAGGTAGGACGTTGTCCGAGGACGACGCTGAGAAGCGCTTCTCTCGCGCCTCGGAGAGGCAGGTTGCTGACCTTTGAGAAGGAAGGAGGCGTCCCCCCGCCCTCGTCTTCTCGCAGGCGCAGCCCTTACCTCCTCTCGGTTCTTCACCTACGAAGAGTATTCTGCGTCGCTTCAAGACCAATTGTCGGCCTTAATGCTCGGAAGATACTCGCCCCAGCGCAGTTGAGCCCTAAACGAAGGAAGGACGCTAGGAGGCGTCAAGATGACGAGGCAGTGTCCTTCTCCGTTCTCCTTGTTGTTCTGTCTCGCCCGCACGTCAGGACGCCTTGAGGACGCTCGGACAGGACTCCTTGGAGGCGCTTTTGAAGACGCTCGGCAGGACGCTTTTGGAAGAACGCTCGGCGGGATGTTTGCTTGACGCTTTGCCTGTGGAGAGGCTTTCGAGAGCGCTCAGAGGACGCTTTGAAAGTGGAAAAGCTGGGACGCTTTTGAGCGTGAAACGTAAGGACCTCCTCGAGAGAGACTAAGGTAACCTCTCCTTGGAGGCAGCGCGGTCAGGACGCTCGTCTTGGTCAAGCTCTAAAGATCGACAGAAGGTCGGTTCGCTTTGAAGGAGGCTGATATTAGTCTTCCTCGAAAGCCTTTGTTGAAGGCTAGACCCGTTGGGCGCACGCCCCTCTCCAGAGGTTAATCTCCTTGCCTCTTCGGAGGAAGGAGAGCTTAGTAGGTCGGCGGACTCAGTGGAGGAAGAACAGCCGTCAGTTTCGTTCGGTTTTCCGATACAAGGTTGATGGTCGTTTTTACGTTCTTGTTTGGTGAGAAGTTCAGCCTGCAGCTCCTAAGTCTCCTCCCTCTCAGTTTTCGTCTTCGAAGTCGGGCAAGGTTTCGGAAGTGGTGGAGATGAAGATTCATTGTCCACTAAGAGAGCATCAGAAATTGCAGGTGGAGGAACGTCGGAAGGAATAGGCAAGTTCGACTTTCCGCCCTCCTCCTTCAAGACTCAGTGGGAACGGCGGCATTTGGTATGAGACCAAAGCTGACAGTAGGAGTTAAGAATACCCCGTCTTCTTCACAAGGGGACTTTGCTAGTCTGGTAGACTCGCCCAGAAGAGATTCCCTTTATCGTCCGCTAAGATTTCATGGGAACCACGGAGATCGACCATCACATGAAAGGTCTGTTAAAAGACTCTGAAGTCTTTAACTTCTTAGAACTGGTGGCCTAGGAGTCCTGGATCTTCAATCTAGGAGTCCTGATTCTTTGAGTCTGGGGGAGCTGTCCAATGTGGTTGTCATTGCATGACAAGGCATCAGGATGTTTCGGAGGAGTTAGTGTATCATTTCGGCACTGCTTTCCTAAGAAGAGAGCGCTTTTCTGCAATTGTACAGCCGAGGTCTGTTTCTGATCGGCAGAAAGCAGAGCTTCTCTTTTGCACCTCCTTTTCGGAGCCATTCTCTTCCCCCAGGATATGGTAAGGGGACCTGGCAGTGAGGCCTACAAGAGAGCTACCCAGGATCCTTGGGCCCAGTCTTCAAGACGTCCGCAGTCCCTAACGTCGTCGTCTGGACCCGACATTCCTAGGAAGGTTAAACCCTTTCGTAGCGCTACTCCCTCGAGGAGTCCGCTCTGAGGTAGATGGACTTGCAAGAGGAAGAGGTTCATTCAAACCTAACATCCTCTAAGTGAGAAGAAAGCCTTCAGATGCTGTCGGAGCCAGGCTAAACGTTCTTTGCGGGTGCGTGGAGGACGTGCAGAGATCAGAGATGCGTGGTCCCTCAAGATAGTGGAACAGGGGTACAAGAGCCCCTTTGTGACCCCCTCCTCTTTTACGACTCCCAGAGAATCTTTCCACGTAGTATTCAAGGGGAGAAAATCAGTTCTTTTAGATCTTTGGGATCAAATGAGCATAAAAGAGCGGTGGAAGCAGGTCTTAGGACATTGGGTCACCAGGATACTACAACAGACTTTTAATAGTTACCAAAGGCAGTCGTAGGGGTGGCGTCAGGTCTCGGACGTAAAGCAGCCGAAATGTTTTCGAGAAAAGCAAAAATGCAGATGGAAACCCTCAGTCGTTTCTAGGATCCTTAAGGACCGGCGGGGACTGGATGGTTGTCCTTGGACCTACAGGCGCATTACTTTCACGTGCCTATCCACCCTCTTTCAAGTAAGTTTCTGAGGTTTATGCTAATGGACCAAAGTTTGGCAATTCGAGCCCTTTGTTTCGGTTGAAGCACGGCTCCAATGGTTTTCACCATGTCTCATGAAAAAACGTAGCGAGAGGTTACATTCTGCAGGAATAAGAGTGTCCCTGTATCGCGACGATTGGCTGATCAGAGCATCGTCAGAAGAAAGGTGTCTGAAGGGGACATTCACTTTCACTTTGGCCTTGGCGAAGTCCCTGGGACTTCTGGTCAACCTCGAGAAGTCGCATATGACCCCAACACAGTCCATCGTGTATCTGGGATTCAGATGGATTCATGGCTTTTCGAGCGTTTTCAGTCCCAGGAAACGACAGCTTCAAGGCTTAGAGAGAGTTTCGGCCTTCCGGGGGAAGGAAGCTTGCTCGGCGGGAGGGAATGGATGAGTCTGCTGGGAACATTCCCGCGGAAAGTTTGTTTCCCTGGGAAGATTACACCTCAGACCTCTCCAGTTTTTTCTTAGCCAGGACGAATGGAGAGTCAGAGGAGGATCTGAAATGCGACCCTTTTCATCACCAAATCGGTGTGAAGAACCATATAAGATGGTGTTAGATCCTCGGAAGTTCGAGAGGGGTTTGTCCCAACGCTTATGAGCCCAGACCTAGTGTTGTTTTCGACAGCCTCGGTGTCGGAGATGGGGAGCAACACTGTAGGAGGGGAGGAAGGTCATGGCACTGGAGGGGGGAAAACAGGGTCCTGGCACATCATGTAAAGGATACTAGCGGCGTTTTCTGGCGCTACAGTTCTCAACAAAAGGTGGTTGCAGAGAAAAGTAGTCCAAGTCAACTCGGACACCACCACAGCCCTTGCGTACCTAAAGAAGCAGGGAGGGACACCACTCCGTCCTCTTTCTATTTAGCGAAGGGAGATCTGCTGTGGGCAGATGCGAGGACGGATAAGGATCCTGACGGAATGTTATCGCAGGAGTCCAGAAAACGTCAGAAGCAGACCTTCTCGGCCGACAAGATCAAGATCCTGCCGACGGAATGGACGATAGGCACCAGGACGTCTGTCGAGAGCTCTGGAGGGGACTTGTGGGGGTGTCCGTTAGTCGACCTATTTGCGACGTTTCGAAGAAACAAAGAGGTTGCCTCTTTATTTGCTCCCCTGTGTGGAATCCGGGAGCAGTCGCGATAGACGCTCTGCTCTGGGACTGGACGAACTGGATTGTATGCCTTCCCGCCATTCAAGATATGGGAAGTAGTAAGGAAGTTCGCGGCATCGGAAGGGACGAGGTTGACCCTGATCGCCCCGATGTGGCAGAACCGGCGAAAGAATGGTTCACGGAGGTAATGTCATTTCATCATAGACTTTCCGAGGACCATTGCTGGAGGGAAAGATCTACTCAACCGACCCACTTCGCAAGATATCACCGAAACCTCTCCGTCTGGGTCTGACTGCCGTGCAGACTATCGAAAAGCTGGCCAGGAGCGACTGAGGTTTTTCTAAAGCAGCTGCAAGGCGATCGGCCAATGCTAGGAGAACGTCCTCGAGAGCTGTTTACCAGTCGAAGTGGGCTTCCTTCAGGGCATGGTATAGAAAGGAGGGAATTTCCTCTTTCCACTACCTCTGTGAGCCAGATAGCCGATTTCCTGCTATTTTTAAGAAATGTACAGAAGCTGGCTGCTGTCCCGACCATCAAGGGATATAAGAGCATGCTGTCGCAGTCTTCCGACACAGAGGACTAGACCTGTCTGATAACAGGGATCTTCACGATCTCCTGAGATCATTGAGACATCCAAGATACCTCAGGCGAGGCCTCCTTTCTTGGAACTTGGATTTAGTCCTTTTTTAGACTGTTAATGTCGAGTCCTTTCGAACCTCTACATGAAGCGTCTCTTAGGAACTTGACTAAGAAGGCTCTTTTCCTAAAACTGCTCTGGCGACGGCGAAGAGAGTTGAGTTAGCGAAATTCAGGCCATTGTAAAGAGAGTGGGCTTCAAAGGGGGACAATGCTGTCTGCTCTTTGAGTCCCACTTTCTTAGCAAAGAATGAAAACCCGTCGAACCCTTGGCCAAGGAGCTTTGAAATCAAGGGTATGACAAGCCTTGTGGGCCAAGAACCATGAGAGAGTCCTGTGCCCTGTCAGGGCTCTAAAGTTTTATGTACACATACTAAAGAAGTGACGAGGTCCCTCAGATAATCTCTGGTGTTCGGTTGTTTTAAACGACCCGATATACCATTATCCAAGAACGCTTTGGCGTTCTTTCTGAGGGACGTCATTAAAGAGGCTCATTCGTCTTCCACACAGATCGATTTGAGCCTCTTGCGAGTGAAAGCTCACGAGGTCAGAGCTGTCACAACCTCGCTTGCCTTCCAAAGGAACATGTCGATCAAGGACATCCTTGACGCCACCTTTTGGAGGAGCAATTCAGTATTCGCCTCACACTACTTGAGAGATGTGTAGAACGATATACGAGGACTGTTGTTCTCTTGGGCCATACGTTTCTGCAGACACAGTCTTGGGGGCTGAAGGTAGCTCTCTCCCTATCCCTTAGGTTTAGGTTTAGGTTTTTGTTTTTAGTTGTTTGTGTTTTTTGGTTGTGGTTGAGGCTTTGGGTGAAGACCTCCATCTCTTAGCTTAGTGTTCAGGGGGTCTTGGATAGTTGGTCAGGTGGTGGTCAGTTGCTTCGTTGCCCTCATTTGTATTGGCTCTATGCTCTTGTCACATTGAGGTCACGTCCCCGTTGACAGACATCCAGAGTCGCACCAGCACTACAGGTCTCCACCTGGCTGGCAACTCTGATTAAGCACAAGCAGGCTGAAGTGACAGTAATCACAGAGTCTACTTTGTTTGCTAACAGGTGAGGAACCAAGGTGTATATCATCTACTTAATTTTAAGTTTCCTACAAATCCTATTCTGTCTCTTTCCCACCATCCGAAGGTGGGATTCAGCTATATATATATCTGCCAAGTAAGTTTCATGAACAAAAATGTTATTGTTATAATACAATTAAGTTTGTTCATACTTACCTGGCAGATATATATAATTAAGTGCCCACCCACCTCCCCTCAGGAGACAGTGGCACTGATAAAAATATGAATAGAAAATGGGAATGGTTTCCTGATATCCGCCTCACCAGCGGCGGGAATATGGGTACTACCACCTCCTGGCCGCCCACTGCGTGTGCCGCGAGTTTTGAAATTCTGTCGGACTTCGGAGAATACAGCTATATATATATCTGCCAGGTAAGTATGAACAAACTTAATTGTATTATACAATAACATATTAAAGCAATTTTATCATTATTGCATTACTATGACAACTAGAATTCATGGAAACAGTTTATAATAATGCATTGGTTTATGTGTGAAGCTCCACTAATGTTGTAACGATGATTTTGCCATTCTTAGCATGCAAACATTAAAGATTACATTTATTTCTAGCATACAGTTATTAAAAAAAAAATCAAAATACTAATATAGACTTGAATCAATGAAAAGTGCTAGAAAAAAAAAAACCATTATAATCCACTAATCCGTCGACTGCTCCTGCGATGGTTTTCGGCAGCCAGATGTACGACAAGGTTAGAAACGGGGTAATTTGGTTGCAAAAAGGGATAATAGACCTGAATTAAATAAAACATTTGAAATAACCAAAGTAAAGTTGAACTAAATAATGAGTAAAGTAAACAATTAAGGGAATAAAACTTTGCAGTGTCGTCCGTCTGCTGCTTGTAACTGTGTTTTGTGGATAACGTGAGCGCTTAGGAACCAGGAACAGGCAACGTGGTTCAAGTGCAATGTGGAGTGAATTAAGACCAAAATGTGTATAATAACAATCAAATAAGCACTGGAGTTTCAGTTTGTGATGGCAGTAAGGATAAAACCACCGATTACAAGGTAAAAAGTAAAAATGAATTCACTTCAAACCATGACCCCGGGAATAACAAGTTTCACACATTCTCTAATATAGGCAACAAAATGTTGTTTTACTGTGCTGATTACAACTGCAATCGTGAGTAAGATCAATAAAACGTTATATATATACGCTAACATAGTTCAAATGAGTGCTGGGAAAGATGGTGGGCAGTCCCGTGACTAGACGGCCAGCCACATGATCGCTGCCATATTGGATTTCAAAACTGCCTGGAAAACATATTTTACAAAAGAGCGTCACATGCTTATTTTAGTTCGTATGGGGCTTTCATATATCACATTATGTTGACGAAACTTCAATCTTTTGAATGGTATGCTTAGAGTTGTAATTGTATTCTTGTTTCACCAATTAAATATAGAGTGAATAAGACCCGGCCAGCGTGATGATGGTGGATCGTCCGTGATTGTTTACCCTATCTACCCAACTTGGTTGGGTAATCTTTGGGAACAGGGATCTTGGTTGGGGTAAAACTCAGGGAGAGAGAACGGACTTGCTGTTGTTATGATGGGCCACCCTAGAAGTCATGGTATTTCT
>NC_061093.1:15473601-15477958 GCF_015104395.2 Macrobrachium nipponense | reverse complement strand
TAAGGTCTATTATAAATATTAATTTTTTTTAATTTGCTAATGATTCTACTCATCAAAATTTGTTTAGTATTACTTTCAAGTGCATAAAATTATCTATTCCTTTCGAATCTTTCCAACTTTTAATTTCTCTTTTATGATATGTGAACGACGATGAGTTAGGCAGTATTTGAATGGGTGACCACTAATGAATTCCAAAAGCAGTCATCACTTATCACCGAGAAACGGTAAATTGCGACAGACCTTTGGAGTTGGATCACTACGACTAATTGGCGCCCCCCCCCCCCCCTCTCCAATACACCCCAAGCCCCAACAATAATAGAAAACAGTTCCCGAAGAGCAAACTTATTACATCAGATTCAATTTCCTTTCCTTTTACTGATCACGAGGTCGCATACGCTTTCTTCAAGTCTCGACCCCGGAGTCTTTATTACTTGGACTAGAATGTAGAATTTAGGCCAAAGGCCAAGCGCTGGCACCTATGAGGTCACTCAGCGTGGAAACTGAAATTGGCAATAAAAGGATTTGAAAGGTTTAACAGGAGGGAAACCTCACAGATGAACCATAAAAGACGCAACGTGCAATCATGTTACATTCGAAGGGATAAACTAGATACAATTGAGACTTTAAATCATGCAAAAATGTTTACGGTTTTACATAAATGGTGAACAATATCTTCAGTTTTCGTCTCGTTTTTATTTCATTGGGTTCCTTAGGGAGCGAGAAAGGAAAAGAGGAATAAACTTGATACAATTACAACTATCAATCACACTGAAATGTTGACAAATTTACATAAATTGTAAATATTAGCTTTACTTTTAGTCTCGTTTTTATTTCATTGGGTTTCTTGAGGAGCGAGAAAGGAAAACGACGAAATAGTTCGTCCTGTTAAATAAAAAAAATAAACTAGATATATACAAGGAAATATATTAATTAGAGTTTGAATTGTGCACATATGTTTAGAATTTTACATACTGTAAACATTATCTTTAATATACTCATATTTTTCTTCAACCGTGAGAAAGAAAAAGGCGAAATAAACCGTCCTCCTACATACAAATGAGTAAATTAGATATAGTTAAGACTTTGAATTAAAGGGTGTTTAAATCCTGCTGAAATGTTTGCAATTTTACATAAACTGTAAACATTATCTTGATTTCATTATTGTTCTTAAGGCGTGGTCCTATCACATTCCAATGAGTACATTAGATACACTCATGTCAATGAATCAATGCGTGTTTGAATCACGCCGAAATGTTCACAGTTTCGCGCATAAAAGCCAGACTTTTCGTCACTAGACTGTCACAAGATATTATTGGCATCCACTTCGGTTCCACCGAACAAAAACGATTGTTGTTCCTTTGTAAAACGACTGAAATCAGACCCCCCCCCCCAAAAAAAAAAAAAAAAAAAAAAAAAAAAAGTTTCTTCGGCGCAATCGAGTTTTCTGTACAGCTAATAATGCTGTATGAAACTCAGCCACGGAACATGACACTCTCAGCCGATGCCCATGAAACTTTCACCCACGCCCCGTTGTTGGACTGTGTTGTTGGCACCTATAAATAAAATAAAATAAAAATGACTGAGGTTAGAGGGCTGCAATTTGGTAAGTTTGATGATTGGAGGGTGGATGATCAACTTACCAATCTGCAACCCTCTAGCCTCAGTAGTGTTTAAGGTCCGCGGGCGGACAGAAAAAGTGCGGGCAAACAGACAAATAATCATCTCAGTAGTTTTATTTTACAGAAGACTGAAAAGGAGCAAACATTGCAATAATCATTTGGATAACGTCTACAGTACTCCATGTAACGACGACGGAAATATGTGTCTTCCAGAAAGAAAATGTATTACGTTGAATGCAGAGGAAAACAGCACAATCACCGACGCCAAAGAGGCTTCTCTTCTGACGGCTGGCAACAAGCAAGACTCGACACAATAAAAAGTGGTCACACAATAACACACTGAGCATTTATTCTGATGTTCGATGTTTAGACGCACACTAAGGTCACGGCCGGCAACAATGAAGCCTGTATGAATATAGTATATACCCTTCAAGTTTTTAAAAAATCAAGCTCTTTATATATATATATATAATATATATATATATATATATATATATATATATGTATGTATGTATGTATGTATATATATATATATGTATATATATCTCTCCTATTTATTTTTTAACCTTGTACAAAATTATATTTTTAACACTAATGCGGCTTTTAATTGTCATTAATATTTATAACATAATAATACTAATGTGTCAAAGAGTCACTAGACATGATAGCTAATATAAACATATACTGCAAATATACACATCTGGCAAAAAGGGACCAGTAGACTATATATATATATATATTATATATATATATATATATATATATATATATATATATATATATATATATGTGACAGTAGTGGTTACTACACACACACAGCCCTAAGGTAACGTGCACCGATTTGGAGGCTGTAATTTGGGGAAACTGAGTTATATAAATTTTCTTACCTTTCTGAATGTTCTCACTCTGGAATTAGCTAAAAGGTTAAATTTTGGGAGAAATTAAATTGATGTGTCCTTATATGTGTTTATTCTTTGCTAGGGGTTCTTATAAATTTTCCACCTTCTGGGCTCTTGGACTATTAAAACTTATTTCTTTGGAAGGCACTTTGTTGCAATGACGAGTCTATTGGCACGAGGGAAATTTTATTGAGTACGATAGTCACTTATCACACTTATTGATTTGCACACCACACTTTGCGCTTATTCTTCTTCTCTGGGTTCTTCTTTCTGGCTTCTCTCTGTGTCTTTCTTCTTCACTCTCTTCTGCTGCTGCGCCACTCTTCTGTCTGCACTCGTTCCCCCCCCTTCTCCCCTGTCGTTTTCTTTCTCTTCTGTCTTTCTCTCTCTCTGTCTGGCCTTTTTATTAGGATGATATTTTCTTAGCACCGCCTTTGGATTTTTGGAGTTTGACTGGGTGTGGCATCTTCTGAAAGACTTCTTGTGTCTTAGTGGCTACAGACTTTATACAAAACCGCCTTCCAGTCATTTTTTCTACAGTGATTCATAGACTCTAAATTAGGAAAAACCTCCTGCTTGATGTCTTGGCTTTTTGGGGGTGTATCCCTGGGTCAATCTCGTAGGTCATTTGCTGAGACACCTTTTCTGGGGTGTCCCACTATCTGGCTCTGCTTCTTGATTCGTCAAAATCCATAGGTCTACCTTTGGGAATGGGAGGAGCTCTCGAGTTTGACACTTGCCCTCTTTTGAACAAGGGATCATAGAATTCCTTTCTAACGTATGCCAGATGGCTCTCTCTGACCTGCCACACGAAGGGAACGCCGATTAATCACGGGAAGTAAGCTGGTGTAGGCGTTAATGAGGTGTGACCATGGGTTTTCGGAGTTCCAACCTCTCGGAGTGGTCTGAGAAATATCGCTGGCCGGTCACTTAATCTTTGGTACTTTGGGTGACAGAGGTTTTCGGCTTCTGTAAAATGATCCTTTTCTTAAACAATTATTTTGTCCTGTTTCCCTCTTTTTTTTATTATCATCCGTGCCTTCTCTTAAGTTCTTTATAAGTTAATGCCTTTTTGGAATAATTTCCTTAATTCTTTAATGACACTGTAACATATATATATATATATATATATATATATATATATATATATATATATATATATATATATATATATACATATATATATATGTGTGTGTGTGTGTGTGTGTGTGTGTGTGTGTATGTGTGTGTGTGTGTGTGTGTGTGTGTGTGTGTGTGTAGTCTCAGCTAAATAGATAAAGAAACCCACCAAGAAAAAAATGCAACAGGAAAGTTTGAATAATATCTCAGAGGAAGGCCAGGACGAGAGAGAGAGAGAGAATTAAGCGATATAATACATACTGCGCACTTGATGTTTTTCTCAGAGGCAAGAGAAGTACCAAGAATGACATTTGATCCCACCTTCTGGGATAACCCGAGGACACAGCAATGACTTAAGCCTCTTTGTGATCTTAGTGTTTGGACTTCATAATAGAAGCTGTGAATTTTATGCATTTATTTATTTATTTTTTTCCTATATATTTATTTAACTATATAGCTTATTGTTGCAAGTGTTTCTCCGAATAAATTTCTAATCATATTTTCACTGTACACTTTTGCCTACAAGTGTGTACAGTCAACAAGCATGATATTATTCACAAGAAAAACTTACAATTTATAAAAAAATAATAAAAACAATAAATGAAAATATGAGCAGGCAGGTTCTGCTTCAATTTTTTTTTTGCTTAACTTAAAAAGAAAAAGTATATAACAAAAAGAAAATAAGAAAATGCAACCTAACGATGATTGTATATGAGAGGG
>NC_061093.1:15441101-15466101 GCF_015104395.2 Macrobrachium nipponense | reverse complement strand
TAAAAGTGTTCTGTAACAACAGAATTCCATCTAATAAAGGAGCCCATAAAAAACACCAAAATGTAGAGAGAAAAGTACTATATTTCAGAGACTGCTGTCTCTCCCTCTTCAGGTATATGAATGAGAAAAGTTTACAGAAAAGGTGGTATTTATACCAAGAGATTCGTCCACAAGTAAGCCAATTTAGGTCACCCCCGCTGATAAGAAGATTAAAGGAAGATTATCAGCGGGGGTGACCTAAATTGGCTTACTTGTGGACGAATCTCTTGGTATAAATACCACCTTTTCTGTAAACTTTTCTCATTCATATACCTGAAGAGAGAGACAGCAGTCTCTGAAATATAGTACTTTTCTCTCTACATTTTGGTGTTTTTATGGGCTCCTTTTATTAGATAAATATATATATATATATATATATATATATATATATATGTGTGTGTGTGTGTGTGTGTGTGTGTGTGTGTGTGTATATAACTGAATCACGAAAGTTAGGAACGTGATAAATCCATAAACAAAGGTATATGCCACGAGGGAAAATAAACAACGGAGTATCCGCGAGATCTTTCGACGTTCAAACGTCTTTGCTAAGTAAAGGACGTTTGAACGTCGAAAGATCTCACGGATACTCCGTTGTTTATTTTCCCTCGAGGCATATACCTTTATATGTATATATATATATATATATATATATATATATATATATATATATATATATGTATGTATATATATGTGTATTATAAATATGTATGTATGTATATAATCCTCGCATCAAAGGGCACTATAGTAGATTGGAGAAGGGCGCAGGAACATAAACACATCCAGTACATAAATTTATTACCAACGCGTTTCTTGACCCATGGTCTTGATTCGACTCGGCGTCTCCTCAAGGTCAGGGCCGATTCTCTCATGGGCATGAGTTATTGTACTTGCTGCAGATTGCCTAATCCCAGACTTTCCAATATAAGATCCCATGCTACAGGTTGCAAGACATCAACAAAATACAACTTCAAAATAATTGGCCAAGCTAGGGAACCTGGAGAACTGCTTCTCTTGGAAAGTCTAAACATAAAAAAAAAAAATTGTTCCTACATTAAACTACCAATCATCGGCTGTTCCCCTGTTCATGGCATAACTGGATTGTTTGTTAATATTTGTCCGCCCTCTTTTCTGTTCTTAAGTTGTGTATTCTTTTAGTGTGAGTTTGCTTGGTTTTTAAAGTGTAGATGTATTTTTCAGTGTGATCCAGTATTTAAGTTTAACCTAGTTTCCATTATAAGTTTTTATTTTTTTTATATTTTGTATGTTTCTTTTATGTGCCCTGAATGCTCCTTTTTTATATAGATGTCTTGATGATGTGACCATGGGTCAAGAAACGCGTTGGCAACGGATGTATGTACTTGATGTGTATATGTTCGTGCGCCCTTCTCCAACCTATATATATATATATATAATATATATATATATATATATATATATATATATATATGAATCTCCTCTACTTATGAACTAGCTACGTTCCGAACGGCTCTTCGTATCTTGATTTGTTCGTAAGTACGATTTGATATACACAGCAAAGTCATTACATACAGCACTGTTCTGATACGAATAATATATAAAACCTGAATGGATTAAGTACTAAAATGTGATGATAATACTACAACTTATAGAGCACTTAACTAATTAGAATGATTTATAAAACCTAAATAGAAAGTAAATTATGACAATAACAGCGCGATACATGAGAAGAGGTTTTAACTTTAAGTCCCCTGGTGGGATGCCACCCAGCATCGTCTTCTCTTCCCGGCTGATGTACTTTTTTGCCTAATTTTTTTCTAGAAAAGGCCTGTCTCGTCAATAATAAAAATCAGCCGAGGGGTTTAACCCTCCTTTTCAAATATTTCCTTGAGTATCTCGTGACATTCTTCGGCTGTTGCGTTGAGGGCACTTGTAGCCTCGCCAGTAAAGGACACTTGATGCAAGTCAGCACGCTTTTTGAAGCAAGGCCAAGCGGTGGGCGTCTTAACCACTTGCGTAGATTCGAGAAGCTGGGATGGAATACTGGCGTATTGGCCTCAGCTATGGTGCTGTTTGGCAAGGATAGCAGCAAAAATTGTAACTAGGCCATGGCACACAATACACAATTTTAACATATGGGTGGCAGACGGAGTGTTCCGAACAAATTTGAATTTACAATCACGCTTGTCTGTATCTTTGAAAGTTCGTAACTTGAAAGTTTGTAAGTAGAGGAACATATATATGTATACATATATTATACATTATATATATATATATAGATAATATATATAATATATATATATAGATATATATATACATATATATATAATATTTATATATATATATAATATATATATATACATATATATATATATATATGTATATATATATATACATATATATATATATACAATATATATATATATATATATATAATGATCTATATATATATATATATATCTATATATATATATCATATATATATATAGATATAAAAATTATGACAGATGTGGAATTCCGGGTGAAGGGGTCGCCGTCTGGTGTGACATGGGCGAGAAAGAGGTCAACGAAGGCGGATGGACCGTTGTCCTTCTTCGGCGACCTCTCAGTACCCAGGTGAACTTCAGCAGGGGATGGGACGATTACAGAATTGGATTTGGGAGTCCAGACACTGAATACTGGATAGGTGAGGCTTTTCTCAGTTCCCGCCTACTCTTTTTGTTTTGAATAGAGCACCAATAAGTCTCATGATACACAGTAACAGAATATCATTGTTCATATTACCTTTATACTTATACATCGTAGAACAAGCTGAAAGAGAACGTCAGTCTCAAAGCAGGTTTAGTAAGTTAGAAACCTTATATTTGTATAAATACCGTGGAAAAGCAGAGCCCCAACAAAATCGTACAGTAAAGCATAATTAATAATAGGCACAGCATTAGACTAACCGGGAGAAAGAAACATATTGAAAACATAGATATAACAACACGTATATAAATCAATCAAAACGAAAGGTAAATCAATAAACAGATAGCAATTTGGCCCGAGGGCAAGGACAATTCTTCATTCCTTTCTAAGTACATCATTCAGGTGGTGACGTTTCAAGACGTTTAGTCCTATTTTCAAACATATACAATAAAAGAAGCAGACATTGAAAAACAGACTCGGAATAAAAAATAAATAGATAAATAAATAGTTTTTTTTTAACATATAACATAAAATTATAAGTATAGTAAAAAGGAAGAGAGTTGACCAAATGGTGCTGAGGCCACAGACAGAGTGAAAGGTCGGGTCGGTTCAGCTTCGACTTGAACTTACTAGAGATATAACGGTGTTAATGTGGTCTGGGTATTTATTAAAATCATAGGCCGAACTCCTAACGACCAACAACTAGCAATTTTAGAATTGATTTTTATTAAACAATTTAGTCCCCAATTAAATACTCAGACCACCTCAACACCTCTATACCTCTCGTGAGTTTAAGTTGAAGCTGAACCTGCCCCAATCTGTCACTCTGTCTGTGGCCTCAGCACCATTTGCTCAACTCTCTTCATTTTTACTCTACTTATAATTTTATCTTATAATTGGTCAACTCTTCATTTTTACGCTACTTATAATTTTATCTTATAATTGGTCAACTCTTCATTTTTACGCTAATTTAATTTTTATTTTAATAGTTGGTCAACTCTCATCTTTATCTTACTTATAATTTTCTTTTATAATGTCAACTTCATCTTTACTCTACTTATAATTTTATTTTATAATTGGTCAACTTTTCATTTTTACGCTAATTATAATTTTATTTTATAATTGGTTAACTCTTCATTTTTACTCTACTTATAATATTATTTTATAATTGGTCAACTCTTCATCTTTACTCTACTTATAATTTTATTTTATAGTTGGTCAACTCTTCATCTTTACTCTACTTATAATTTTATTTTATAATTGGTCAACTCTTCATCTTTACTCTACTTATAATTTTATCTTATAATTGGTCAACTCTTCATCTTTACTCTACTTATAATTTTATCTTATAATTGGTCAACTCTTCATTTTTTACTAATATAATTTTTATTTTATAATTGGTCAACTCTTCATCTTTACTCTACTTATAATTTTATCTTATAATTGGTCAACTCTTCATCTTTACTCTACTTATAATTTTATCTTATAATTGGTCAACTCTTCATTTTTACGCTAATTATAATTTTATTTTATAATTGGTCAACTCTTCATCTTTACTCTACTTATAATTTTATCTTATAATTGGTCATCTCTTCATGTTTACTCTACTTATAATTTTATCTTATAATTGGTCAACTCTTCATTTTTACGCTACTTATAATTTTATCTTATAATTGGTCAACTCTCTTTTACTCTTTTACTTATAATTTTGGTCTTTATTATCTCCCTTCATCTTTACTCTACTTATAATTTTATCTTATAATTGGTCAACTCTTCATTTTTACTCTACTTATAATTTTAATTTTATAATTGTTAATCTCATTTTACTCTACTTTTATTTTATAATTGGTTAACTCTTCATTTTTACTCTACTTATAATTTTATTTTATAATTGGTCAACTCTTCATCTTTACTCTACTTATAATTTTATCTTATAATTGGTCAACTCTTCATTTTTACGCTACTTATAATTCTATTTTATAATTGGTCAACTCTTCATCTTTACTCTACTTATAATTTTATTTTATAATTGGTTAACTCTTCATTTTTACTCTACTTATAATATTATTTTATAATTGGTCAACTCTTCATCTTTACTCTACTTATAATTTTATTTTATAGTTGGTCAACTCTTCATCTTTACTCTACTTATAATTTTATTTTATAATTGGTCAACTCTTCATTTTTACTCTACTTATAATTTTATTTTATAATTGATCAACGCTTCATTTTTTACTCTACTTATAATTTTATTTTATAGTTGGTCAACTCTTCATTTTTACGCTACTTATAATTTTATTTTATAATTGGTCAACTCTTCTTTTTTATTCTACTTATAATTTTATTTTATAATTGGTCATCTCTTCATTTTTACGCTACTTATAATTTTATTTTGTAATTGGTCAACTCTTCTTTTTTATGCTACTTATAATTTTATTTTATAATTGGTCAACTCTTCTTTTTTACTCTACTTATAATTTTATTTTATAATTGGTCAACTCTTCATTTTTACGCTACTTATAATTTTATTTTATAATTGGTCAACTCTTCTTTTTTATTCTACTTATAATTTTATTTTATAATTGGTCATCTCTTCATTTTTACACTACTTATAATTTTATTTTGTAATTGGTCAACTCTTCATTTTTACGCTACTTATAATTTTATTTTATAATTGGTCAACTCTTCTTTTTTATGCTACTTATAATTCTATTTTATAATTGGTCAACGCTTCATTTTTACTGTACTTATAATTTTATTTTATAATTGGTCAACTCTCTTCAATTTTTTCTACTTATAATTCTATTTTATAATTGGTCAACTCTCTTCATTTTTACTGTACTTATAATTTTATTTTATACTTGGTCAACTCTCTTCATTTCTAATCAACTTATAATTTTATTTTATATGTAAAAAAATATTTTGATTTATTTCTATTCCGAGTCTGTTTTTTAATGCCTGTTTCTTTCATTATATAGCTTTGAAAATGGCACTAAACGTTTTGAAACGTCACCAGCTGGATGATGTATTTAGAAAGGAATAAAGAATTGTGTTTACTGGAACCCACCCCCAACTTCAATAGATAGATACAAGCATATCGTAAGCAAGCCAAGCATCCACACTGGTGACCGCGTCCCTTCTAATCGACAGGTAACGACGTGCTCCACGCCCTCACGAACAGAACAACCCAAGTGCTCCGGGTGGACATGACCGACTGGGACGGGGAGTCCCGGTACCAAGAGTACAGCTCCTTCCACGTCGCCGACGGAGATCACCAGTACAGCCTCCGACTGGGGACGGGATCCGGAACTGCTGGGGATGCCCTCAAACGTCATGATAACATGCTCTTCTCCACTCCCGACAGAGATAACGATACTCACGGTGAGTTTAAACCTTCTCTGTGTTAAAGTTTCCGTAGGTTTTGAGGTGGTTTGGTCTTGCGGAGAAAATGGAGAATGACAGTATAATGATAGACTGGCGAGTAGTACAGTGTATGTGTAGATTGGGAGGGGGAAGTCAACACACTGCTTATGAGCTTTCTTTGTTGGTAAAAGAAGCAGCTGATTTTGTGAATATTTGGATGTTTTTCTTTTCTTGCACAAGAGGTTCATCCTTGATGTAAGTAAAGAACGATCATGGCAATGCTATGTGTATGTATGTATGTAGATATAATATGGTAATGCATTCGTGTACGTATCTCAGTATGCTTTAGTTCTTGGTACTTTATTTTTAATAATTATTTCTTTTCCACTGCCATGGGTAGGACTCCAGAGTCGAAGTAAACCAGAAGAGGTCTTCTTGATGCCATATTTTCTTGAGAATTGGACTGTTATCCATTCTTTTAAACCGCCATCCAACTTAGTCTTTTCCTACTTATCTTGTCATAAATGGAATCAGTATTTGCACTATTCAGGACCTCCTGATTTCCCACTCGATGATCTTTGTGTATCATAAGGATCCTTTTCGAGCTGTGACAAAGAAACTAGAGTTATTTTCAGCTATTGTGCAAAAGTGGGCCATCTTGAAGTATACCATGCAGTAAGTATGATTTACTTTGGCTCTTAAAGTGGCAGTTCCACGTTACGAGAAACTGGAATACCTATGGGAATTCTCAATCTTCCTAGATCTTGTTTTAGTGAGAGAGAGAGAGAGAGAGAGAGAGAGAGAGAGAGAGAGAGAGAGAGAGTGTGTGTGTGTGTCAAAAGCCTCATTGTGACGGCCGATGGTTTGGAAGAGAGCGTACTCAATCATGAGTACTAATTCTTATTTCTATCTAGTTCTATTCTTGTACACTAATATTTTTCCTCATTGATACTCCTCGCTTCATCCTGAATTTCGTTTTACCAACCTTAAATTTGTCCTTGCTATTACAATATAGACCTTAACTTCCGTCAGTAAAGCACGTTTATATTTCTAACGCATAAGCCCCCTTCATTTTTCCTGATTTTAGTCTTCTTACCCTCTTCTTTTTTCCACCACAGATTCTGTTAACTGCGCAGATTCATACGACAGTGGCTTCTGGTTTTATATTTGTAAGCATGCGAGTCCAACGAACCCATTTATGAGCAAGCAGAAAAACAAAGCTGGGATAACTTGGAACACGTTCCACTCTGACCGGAGCACGCTGCAAAGCATCACCTTTAAAGTGAAGCCAGCTGTGTTATAGAGGATGATTTCTCTCAGTCATAAATCTTAAAACCCAGTGTCAATCTATGCGCAACAAAACTTGTTATAAAGGAATGTAAAGGGTGACTGAGAGAAAATTAAGAAAACAGAGAAATTTGTAAATTGCGAATAAACAGTAGTCTACTGGGTGTTCTTCAGCAAGCGACCTTGGTGGCTTCTCTACTCATTTACATAACACCTGAGTACTCATGATTCTCTAATAGATCCATGAATGTTCTGTCTTTCCTCAGCTTATTCAAAGTAACAGGGAAGAAGCCAGGCGGATGTGGGAATGCTCAAATTTATACCAAGTTTTCCTTAATCTGGGAGAATCTAAAAAACAATAAATGTCTCATAATGGACTCCTGCCCCTCCTCTCTAAGACGGTTCTAAATGGTGAAATGGGGAAAGGACGCCATTCCAGCCCTTGAAGAGGTCTGTACTATCTTCAAAAGGCTCTTCTGTGAAACACCAATACCCCAGAAGGCCACTATTCTTAGTACGACACTCGTGGCCATGGTCAGGGTCACAAAGCTTCCAATCTCGATGACATCTGAAAAAGGGCTTCATTAGTGTAAATGAAGTTTCTATCTCTTACAGCTCAAAATATATTGCAAGAATTGAAGTCGAGTAATAAATGCATAAAGAATAAAGCCATAATTTCACTCTTCGGCAAAGTTCTCACACAATATATATATATATATATATATATATATATATATATATATATATATATATATATATATATATATATATATAAAGAAAATGCTCATTGACAGACAGATGGAGTAGTGATTGCCAGACCAAAAACATATTTTTACTCTGCTCTTCAAGCAGAAGATTACCTTTATCATCGTTCTTAGTAGTCGAAGTTACCGCTTATAACGCATACTTACCTCACTGCTATGAGGAGAGGAACTATACTTCTGGCATGGCCGGAGCAGTTAAACACAGATTTGGGTTCAGTGGACCCGCTATGATCCGAATTATATGCAACAGTATACTAGTCCCACTTATTCTGTTCCTTCTCTGACTGAGAGGAAGTTTGTCTAGTCCTGGCAAATCACAGGTCAACCATACATATTTCTAAAGAGATTTGTTTTTATCATCATTATTATTATTTCTATCATTATTGTTGTCAAGTGTTTTGATAAGACCTTTGATATACACTTCTTGATTCATGCTGGTGCGAGTGGATTAATATTGTGCTTTCCTTATTTTTCCTGGTATAGTTTTGGGCACTATTAATCTCCCTGTCTGCTTGCTCTTTCTGATATTTTTAGCTCCATGATGTTTTCGGCTATTCTTTCTATCTGTTTCCATGCCTGAATTATCATGTAGCGTTTCTCTTCTCCTTTCTAGACTAATAAATTTTAAGGATTGTAGTCTTTCCCAGTAGTCAAGGTCCTTAACTTCTTCTATTTTAGCTGTAAAGGACCTTTGTACACTCTCTATTTGTGCAATATCCTTTTGATAGTGTGGGTACCATATCATATTGCAATATTCAAGTGGGCTACGAACATATATTTTATAAAACATAATCAGTGTTCAGTTTTTCCCTTGTTTTGAAGTGCCGTAACAACATTCCCCATTTTTTTTTTGCTTTACATTTTGCCAATAGAATTGCTATTTGAATCATTGCATAACATGTTCCTATTCTCCACACACAAGGTTTTTAACTGCTTCCTTATTTTTTGTGATTGTCTCATTATTAGGTCCCCTATATGCATATAGCTTTCCTTCTCTGTCTCCATATTTATTGATTCAAATTTATCAGAGTTAAATACCATCCTATTTACCTCTGCCCCAATCATATACTTTGTTAAGGTCTCTTTGTAGCGCGCTCCTATCTTCATCACAAGTAATTTCTCTACTTACGCTTGTGTCATCGGGGAAACTACTCACTACCGAGTCCTTAACATTACTGTCTATGTCTGCAATCATAATAACAAACAGCAATGCAGCTAACACCGTACCTTGTGGCACACCGGATATTACCTTAGCTTCATCCGATTTCTCATCGTTTGCAATAACTATCTGTTTTCTGTTGTGTAAAAATTCTTTTAACCATCTTCCTACTTTATCACTATACTTATGTTTCTAATTTCTTCGCTAATATATTATGGTCTACCTTGTCAAAAGCTTTTGCAAAGTCTAGATAAACCACATCTGTTCATTTTCCGCTTTTCATATTTTTGAATATATTTCTCACGGTGGACTAACAGTTGGGTTTGTGTACTTTTTCCGGGTACAAAACCATGTTGTCCTATATTAAAAAACAACTTATTTTTTATTAAATGTTTCATAATATTGTTTTCTTCATTACCCTTTCATACACTTTCATAATATGTGATGTTAGACCTCAACAGGCCTATAATTACTTGCCCTCTAGTCTTGATCCACTTTTTTGCAAAGGTAAGGGGGTGAATATATGCTAATTTGCGCTCAATCATAAATCTTTTGGCCTTATAATCTACACTTTGGCTAATAATAATTTGCAAGTGGTCTTCGTGATAGAAATGAACTACTTTCTTTAACAAAATAGCAGGGACACCATCAGGACCTGCAGCCTCCATTTTTAATTTCATTAATAGCCTGCACAATATCAGCTTCATTGATATCTATGTCAGCTAAATATTCATTATTTTTGTCCCCCTTACTTCTATATCATTATCTTCATTATCAATTCTAGGGGTGAATTCTCTCTTATATCATTCTACCAATATGTTGCATATTTCCTTTTTTTTTTTTTTTTTCATTCGTTAATCTCCCCTTCAATTCTTATAGGGCCGGTTGATTTCTATTCTTTTTTATTCATCTTTTTTCGCGTATGAGTATAATAGTTTGGGGTTTTTGCTTGATATTTTTACTAGGGTTTTTTTCTTCCAAGTCCCGTTTTTAATTTTCTTTTGATTGTATAATCTTTTGTTCTGTATTTTCTATCTTACTTTTTTAGTTTCTATAACTTTCCATGCATTTTTTTCTTTTGCAAGACCTTTTTTCCACTTTCTGATTTTTTTCTGGAACAAGATCCTTCTGTCTCTTGGTATGCATGAATGATGTTTACTTTTCTTCTTCGGTATATATTTTATCCACTATTTTCTCTAATATTTTATATAATATCTCAGTATTTTACCCTTATGTCATCACTTACGAAAATGTTATCCCAATCTTTGTTTTAATTCTTCATTTATTTCGGACCATTTTTATATTTTTACTGTAGAAGTTGTATTTTCCATATCCTTCCCACTTTTTCATTTCTTGCTTATCTCTGTTTTATCACTTGCTTTGGAATGGACTGTTAATTCTATGACATTATGGTATGAATACTTGTATTATAAAACTATTATTTCTTTAACATAATTCACCCTCGTTCACAAATACTAGTCTAGAGTATTTTCCTTCTTGTTGGCAGGTGATTTATTTGTTGAATGTTGTATATTCTTTTAGTAGCATATCTAATAGCTTTTCGAATTGCCTCTTATCTTATGCACTACTATTACTCTCTTTTTTATATGTATAAATACAACCACAATCTCCTATTCGTTCTTTCCAGTTCTACGAAAGGAAAGTTAAAGTCTCCAGATAGGAGAATAGTCCAGTCCTTGTGATTTCTACATATATTATCCAATTTTTCTATTATTATGTCAAACTCTTTAGTATTAGGGGGTCTATATATACTATGCTCATTAATTTTTCAGATTCAAATTCTACCGCTATTAGTTCACATTCTGAGTTTGCTATATTTCTCGTATATTTTTCCTTGTTTTTTGTCTTTCCCATATATTGCGGTTCCCCACCTTGATTCCTATTTTTTCTATCTGATCTATAAGTTTGGAACCCTTTTATTTTGATCATCATTCCCAGTCTCTTGGAATACCAGGTTTCACTTATATTCATTATATCTATTTTCTTTTCAATTTGGGTTAGTTTTTCTAAGTACTCTATTTTTCTTTTTGAGTTACTCATAACTAAACCCTGCGCATTCATCACTATGATGGTTTGCGTGTTTTTCTTTTCTCCTTCATTTAATATGGGTAATAATAAGGATTTTCCCATGTCTTTTCCTGTTCTGGTATGTTGTTCTTTTCTACATTTTCAGAAATTCTGACATTAAAAAATCCAACTTTTCCATAATATTTGATCTTCCTTCATAATTATTCATTTTGTGTCTGAATCTGCAATTTTCTCCATATCTGCAATATCCTCTTGCATCATAAATACAGTTCTTATCTCTAGAATTGTATCTTGGAGCTGATGCTTGGAAATATTTTGCTGACACACCATATCGCGGTGATGGCTGGTTTTTTCCTTTCACCTGAATCTTCTTATTCTTTTTTCCTCCTCTTTGTTTTTTGTTTCTTTCTTATTTTGGATTTTATTATTGATTGATTATTTATTTGATTTTGATTCATGGCTACAGGGTATATATTTTACATTTTTGTCGAACTACATCCTTTTCTTCTTTTCAGGTTTTGCATATTTTTGGATGTAGATCTCTGCAATCATCCTCATAGCTGTCTAGGTATGCACATTTACCATATATTTCATAGTTTGTGACATACCTTAGGATGTTTGTTAGTAACATTCTTTCTCCGCAATCTGCAATTCCCTCTTTTCAAAAGGTTGCGGACTTTGTTTTTCTTGTCTATATTTTTTCCTCTTTCCCATCATTGTTCAGATCTGGGTAGAGCCTCTTCGAGATTTTCTTTTGTGTTGTCATGTCGTAATTTATTTCTTCGTATGTATGCTGCTTGATTACCTCATGTGTAGTATCAATGAGTATCTCTGCATCCATACTTTTATCTTGTTCTTTGTTTTCCTTATTTTTTTTCTGTCATTTCAGTTTTGTTTACTTCTCTTCCGTTTTCCTCTTCTTCATCCTTTTCCTCTTCTTCTTCATCCTCAACTATTTGTACATTCAGTCTTGATTTAATAACATTGTCTATCCATGATAGACATGTTGAGCAAAATGTTCTGGTATCTTTTCTCATATCTTGCATCACTTCAGCACATTGCGGATGCGTCGGAATGTTGCATGCAGCACATTTTCTGATCAGGTTTAGTGATTAACTATGCTACCTTACACAGTTTGCATGCTTTTGGCATTCTTTTTCCTAATGCATCAATTAGGATATTCACAATGTTCACCATATTCATTTTCTTTGTCGGAATATGTTGATTTATGTATATTTTCTTTGAGTCTCTTGACCACTTGGATTTTATTTGGAACTTCCTCAATTATTTTCAAGATGTTTTCTGTTGATTTGTTCCAGTTTGAAGGATCATATCCTTCTAATATATCTATGAATGCTTTTGCATCTTTTTGGTTATGGCTGTTTTTGATCTCATAGATGAGAAATGCCAGCTCCCTTCCTGCTACCTCATCATATTGCGAATCTGCTAAACACGCTAAATTTCGCCATTTTTTTCCACAATTGGAACTTACTGCCATCTTGATCTGATTTACAGTATTTCACTTGATAAACTAACTTAGCAGACGCTTTATACTACTATTTTCACACTAATCTTATCACCGACAGTTCCCGAACACTTCTAGATATTTATAAATTTCCAGACGAATGTTAAACGCGTGATATCTGTTGATTAATCAGACTGTGCACGGTAACGTCTCACCAAGCAAAATGGCACTGAGAGAGAGAGAGAGAGAGAGAGAGAGAGAGAGAGAGAGAGAATTAAACACTCGATGCAAGCAGTTAATACCAATATGCACCTTTGAGAGAGAGAGAGAGAGAGAGAGAGAGAGAGAGAGAGAGAGAGAGAATTAAACACTCGATGCAAGCAGTTAATACCAATAAATGCACCTTTAGAGAGAGAGAGAGAGAGAGAGAGAGAGAGAGAGAGAGCTAGGTCGGTTCGTTTAATAACTGCTCTCCTAAGAGTCGCACCTCGGAGCCATGACATCATTTCGTACTTGACAGAGTTCAGAAGTGTTCAACTCGAAACCCCAATTTTGGCAACCTCTAATTGAGTAATTATCCTCGGCGGTCAGAAGCGATTGCGGCTTCCCAGCCTTTGAAGTCTTGCCAGGAAATCGCTCAATAAACTTGTTCCGCTGAGTGCACTAAACTAACAAACATTTTCTCTCGGCGATCAGCTCATTTCGCGGTTGAGTGCGATGCAGTTGAAAGACACCTTAAACCTTGGCCTTCAATGTCATTCCAGTTGACTTCCAAAGGAAAGGAGAGGATAGAAGTTGTTAGAAGACGTCGCTGAAGTGTCACCAGGACTTTCCCTAAAACCTTGAATTTAAACCAACTAAACAACCGGAGGAGGATTTCCAACGAAAGCGCTTGTCGTTTTCTGTACTGTTTGTACAACTGCTTGCATTAGCATTGGTAGAGAATTGCACGTATTGTCGTACAGCTCTCAGTGTTTCAAATTATTGTATTTTGGACCAAATGACTTTAATGTGAACATCATTGCGCTGAGGTCTGTGGTCAATAAAGTGACCTACCTACCTATCTTATCTATCTATCTATCTATTTATCTGTCTATCTACATTATACAGTTCTTAAGTGTTAAGAGGTAATGAGGGAGGCTGGAGAAAAAGGCATTAGCTGGCGTAAAATAACCCGAGAACGTTTAAAGGGCTCAGGTGAGTGGCGCAGTGTGTGCAGGGAGGTTAGCAGGCTACTGAAGAGCAATGCTTGCAGGTATATGAACTGGCTAGCAGATAAGGATGTCGTCTTCCCACTGGTTTCATCCTTGACTCACAAACTGAAAGGGTGAAACGTGGTACCGACTGAAACCGAGCATCGACCGCATATATGCGCAAGCAATTGTTAGTTTCAGCGACAAGAGACTCATGTCTCGTTCTGCCTTTGGGCAACTATGGACGTTCCCATGTTAAAGCTGTATTCTTTGACATGCGTATTAGTCTTTCTATGAACTAACCAAAATGAAAGTGAAATTGCTCCATGACGAAAACCGAAGCACTAATTGTGTTGGGAGAAATGACTCGTACATAAAAACGCTTACATGTACAGATAATCAAGACGAATTTATGAAAAGCGTTTAAGAAATTGGCCTCTTCAAGGAGTCTTTATCATGTTCATAATCACGACAATACGGTAGGTCAAAATAGTAATATAAAAGAAATTTAGTTAGCTGCAAGACGGCACAATACCTAAATGAAATAAAAACTACTGCGGCTAGAGGGTTGCAATTTGGTATGTTTGATGATTCGAGGGTGGATGAACAATATATACCAATTTGTAGCTTTCTAGCCTCAGTAGCTTTTAAGATCTAGTCAACCGAATAGTTTTCTTTTACAGAAAACTAAAAAGGTATATTTCAATCATCACACAGGAGCAGTACGAGATACAAACAAGACCTGGACATCAATTCCAATATAAAGAGAGACTTGGAGAAATGCGAGAATAATTTCAAACATCAGAAAAAAAACTCAAATATGAAAAGACCAGCGGTATTCAATGAAGAAACAGATAGAAAAATAAGATAACACAAGAAATACGAAAATAATGGTTGCAAGACGGGATAATGAAGAGGAGAGAGGGGATACAAGAAAGCACCAGAAAGTTTACATCTGAAAATGGCAGCGTCACTAAATAAACGAACGATGAAGAAAGTTAAAAATAAAAAAAAGGGGGAGGGAGAGGAAGAACACCGAAGATGAAAATAAAAGAGGTGGGAGAGGGGGGATTAATTCCATGATTAATCTCGCAATCCTTATCTGCATTCCCATTCCAGAAAGCCTCTAAAAATTCACAGAGCATTTCGCTCAAGATCTGAGAGTGGGGAATGGACTCTCTCTCTCCAGATCTGAAAGTGGGGGAATGGAGAGTGAATCTTACTTCGTGAGGTATCTCGTACATCTCTCGTACTTTTCAAATGTAAAAATGCAAGGCGAAATAAATGGGGAAAGTGGGTCGCGTCTTTTCACTGTAATTGCCTTTGGATTTTGCGTAAAAAAAACAGGTTAATATTCATGCGCGAAGGTATGCAGAGTATGTTTGTACACCATAAACATATTAATACTATATAATAGAATAATAATATATTTAGATATATATTATATATAATATATCGATAATATATATATATTATATAATATATCTATAATTATAGATATAATTATATGATATATATGCGTGAGCGGCATTTTTTTATATTTTATTTTGGGGACAGTGAAGAAGATCGGCAAAAACTAGGGGACCACTTGGAAAATGCTAGGCCGAAAAGAAAGCTGGGAGGAAAAATGAGGTGAAGGTAAAAGGAAACTTTGAAGATGGAGCTACGAACGTGAAAATGGACGAAGAGGAAAAGAACACATTAGTATACCTGAGGGAAGTAAAAGGACTGGTTAGAGTCTATGGAAGTCAAGATGTTAAGCCAACTCTCCTTTATGGAAGTGAAGAGTGGATGGTGAATAGCAATAAAAGAACAATGGTTGCCTCTGCTGATATGTACTATTCACGTTGTATTTGTTGTGCAAAAACAACTGAAAAGGTGCGACAAGCGGATATACAAAGTATTGTGAGATGGTCTGGTCATGCGGACCAAATGGAAGACGATAACATAAAAAGCTTATAAAAATACCATAAGTCTGGATGCAGGAGAATGGGAAGACCAAGAAAAGGCTGGACAGACAAAGTGGAAGTTTAAATGGAAAGGAAAACTTTCAATACTCCGGAGGCAAGAGAATGCCTGCGGGATAGAGGTGAGGTGAATGGTGCAGTACATGTTGCGGGTTCTATACGTTGCTGATGAGCTTTCTGTGTTGTTTTAAGAGGCAACTAACGTGGTAGCGATTGTTGCGTTGCTTTTCCACTGGAGACACCCCCACCCCTATCTATCTATCTGTATATATATATATTATATTATAAATATTATATATATATATATTATATATATATTATATATATATATATATATATGGTGTGTGTGTTTGTGGTAATCAGACAATGTACCTTTTCCTTAAATTCGCAAGCACGCACCAGTATACTATACGTACGTTAGCGTTATTTGTTAACAGTAACAGAAAAAATAAATAATGATAATTCCGGTCACATCTCCGCCCTGAAATTCGGTCCAGAAAGAACTTAGTAGGTCTTCCATTTTCTATCTCTTTTGAAAGCTTCGTAAAAGCTCTGAGTGTGTGTATCCTATTGTCAACATTTTCCCGTAAGAGAAAGTTACCTCCTGCAGAGCGGGACCTCCTCAACGTCCGGAGAAGTTTTAATGTAAGGACGTACTTCATAATACGTGAGCGCATTTTTATCTGTTGGTCTAGTTAATAATCTATTTTTTTTTCTTTTTTCTGCGTTTCCCTTTACTTTCTCTTGCTTCTTCCTACTGAACACCATATTGAACCAAAACAAAAACTTCTTTCAGTTTTCTTCTGAAGATTGAAAAAGAAACCCACAAATTCGCTGTATAACGTGTATACTTCTACGTATTTACATTTAATTTTACTCCACACTCGAGTACTTTCAGGCCCTATCTGTGGCCCATTTTCAAGAGATGTTTGGGTTGTCAGCCTTGACCCAGGTTGATAAACCAAACATCTCTTGAAAATGGGCCACAGATAGGGCCTGAAAGTACTCGAGTGTGGATTAAAATTAAATGTAAATACTTAGAAGCAAACACGTTACACAGTGATTTTGTGGGTTTCTTTTTCAATCGAACACCATATTCTTAGGAAGCTCATTCCATATGTTTGTTTGTTTGTTTGTATGGTGTTTTAACGTTGCTTGGGACCGGTGGTTATTCAGCAACGGGACCAACGGCTTTACGTGACTTCCGAACCACGTCGAAAGTGAGCTTCTATCACCAGAGATATACATCTCCAACACCTCAATAGAATGCCCGAGAATCGAACTCGCGGCCACCGAGGTGGCAGGTCAAGGCCATACCGATCACGCCACCTAGGCGCCTCGTTCCATATGAATAGGTTTCATCTACTGAATCATTAATGCAGATTTTAGAATAAATTATGCCAAGATGATGTGAATAATATTGACCTACCCATAACAAATACTCTATTAATTCTGATCAAGGGAAAAAACTTGAAAGAAAAAACCTCCAAAACATTTGCAGCATATACCCCTTTGAGGGAGAGAATGTATAAAACTGTGTTTTTTTCTCTCACTTAAAAAACCAGAGGTAATATTCGGCCAAAAAACGATTCATGATAAAAAAAAAAGTATTTGATTTTACACGCGAGGTCGAGCCTTTGACCCATAAGGATCAAAAGGAACCCTTCATCAGCTTTTCCAATTTCCGTCCACGCCGTAGCCTCCTATTCCTATTTACCTTCTTTTTTCTGTTTTGTTTACTTTTCTATCTCCTCTCGTTTTCCCCTCTTCCTCTCCCCTTCATCACCTTCCCTCTCATTCAATTCATCATGCTTCGTTTCGTCCACCTCCAACTCTTCATTATTTTCATTCTATTCCTGAATTTCCTTATTCCTCCCCCACCACCCCCACCAACTTTCTCTTCCTCTTGCTCAACCTGTTCCATAGATTCCTAGTCCACTTCCTCTTCCCCTTACTCCCCCTCTTCAAAATATTCTTCTTCTTCCTCCTCCTCTTCTGTCTCATCTAAGCACCATCTATATAAAATTCCGGAGCTTTTGAAGAATAGCGGACCCATACAACCCTTTTGAAAAATAGGGGTCCCTTGGGCCTTTTGAAAAATAGGGGTCCAAGTTTGTGGGGGGTTGTGGCCTTTTTGAAATAGGGGTCGCCAGTTTGGGCCCGTTTGAAGAATAGGGTCCCAAGGTTGGGCCTTTTGACAGAATAGGGGTCCCTTGGGCCTTTGGAAGAATAGGGGTCCCTTGGGCTTTTGAAATAGGGGTCCACCCTTGGGCCTTTTTGAAGAAAAATAGGGTCGCACCAAGTTTGGGCCTTTTGAAGAATAGGGTCCCAGTTTGGGGGCCTTTTGAAGAATAGGGGTCACCCAGTTTGGGCCTTTTGAAGAATAGGGGGTCCCAGTTTGGGCCTTTTGAAGAATCGGGTTCACAAGGGTTTGGCCCTTTTGAAGATAGGGTTTTCACGGGTTTTGGCCTTTTGAAGAATAGTGGGGTCCACGTTTGGGGGCCTTTTTGAAGAATAGGGGTCCAAGTTTGGGCCTTTTTGAAGATATGGGTCCCTTGGGGACCCGTTTGAAAGAATTAGGGGTTCCGTTGGGCCTTTTGAAAGAATAAGGGGTCCCTTGCCTTTTGAAGAATAGGGTCCCAGTTTTGGGCTCCTTTTGAAGAATAAGGGGTCACAGGGGTTTGGGCCCTTTGTTGAAAATAGGGTCCCTTTTGGGCCATTTTGAAGAATAGGGTTCCCTTGGGCCCTTTTGAAGAAAGGGTTCCCAGTTGGGCCTTTTGAAGAATAGGGTCACAGTTTGGGACCCTTTTGAAGATAGGGGTTCCCCAAAGTTTGGGGCCTTTTTGAAGAATAGGGGTCCCTTGGGGTCCTTTTGAGAATAGGGGTCCCAGTTTGGGCCTTTTGAAGAATAGGGGGTCAACGGTTTGGGGCCTTTTTGAAGAATAGGGGTCACAGTTTGGGCCTTTTGAAGAATAAGGTCAAAGTTTGGGGCCCTTTTGAACAATAAAGGGGTCCCATTTGGGCCTTTTGAAGAATAGGGGTCCCTTGGGGCCCTTTGAGAATTCGGGTCCCCGTTTGGCCTTTTAAAGATAGGGGTCGCCTTTGGGCTTTTGAAGAATAGGGGTCCCAGTTTGGGCCTTTTTGAAGAATAAGGGTCACATGGGGTTTGGGCCCCTTTTGAAGAAAATGTCCCTTTGGGCCTTGTTTTGAAGAATAAGTGGTTCCTTGGGCCTTCTGAAGGAATAGGGTCCCAGTTGGTCCTTTTGAAGAATAGGGGTCCCAGTTTTGGGCCTTTTGATAAGAATAAGGGGTCCCCTTGGGCTTGTTGAAGGAAAGGGTTCCCAGTTTGGGCCTGTTTGAAGAATAGGGGTCCCTTGGGCCTTTTGAAGAAAGGGGTTTCCCAGTTTTGGTCCTTTTGAAGAATTTTTAGGGTCACAAGTTTGGGCCTTTGAAAAATAGGGGTCCCCTTGGGCACCAATTTTGAAGAATAGGGTCCCATTGGGCCTTTTGAGAATAGGGGTCCCAGTTGGGGGCTGTTTGAAGAGTATAGGGGTTCCCTTAGGCCTTTTGAAGACTAGTTGTCCCAGTTTGGGCCTTTTGAAGAATAGGGGTCCTTGGACTCTTTCGAAGAATTAGGGGTTCACAGTTTGGGCCTTTTTGAAAATAGGGGTCCCAGTTTGGGCCTTTTGGAAGATAGGGGTCCCAGTTTTTGGGCTTTTGAAGCATAGGGGTCTACATTTGTGGGCACTTTTGAAGAATAGGGGTCCCAGTTGGCCCTTTTGAAGATAGGGGTCCCAGTTTGGGGCCTTTTGAAGAATAGGGGGGTACCCAGTTTGGGCCTTTTGAAATAGGTGTCCCAGTTGCCTTTTTGAAGAATCGGGGTCAATAGTTTGGGCCTTGTTTGAGAATAGGGGTCACCTTTGGGCCTTTTGAAGAATAGTGTCCTTGGCCTTTTGAGATAGGGGGTCCCAGTTGGGCCTTTTGAAGAGATAGGGGTCCACGTTTGGGCATTTTGTTAGAATAAGGGATCCAGTTGGGCCTTTTGAAGAATAGGTGTCCAGTTTGGCCTTTTTGAAGAATAGGGGTCACAGTTTTGGCTTTTGAAGAAATAGGGTTCCTTGGGCCTTTTGAAAGAATAGGTGTCCAGTTTGGAAATTTTGAAAATAGGGGTCACAGTTTGGGCTTTTTGAAGAATAGGGGTCCCCTTGGGGCTTTTAAAGAATAGGGGTCACAGTTTTTGGGCCTTTTGAAGAATAGGGGTCCCTTGGGCCTTTCAAAAATAGAGGTCCCTTGGGCCCTTTTGAAGTAAGGGGTGCCTTGGGCCTGTTGAAGAATAGTGTCACAGTTTGGCTTTTGATGAATAGGGGTCCCTTGGGCCTTTTTGAAGATAGGGGTCACACTTTGGGCCTTTTTTTGAAAGGAATAGGGGTCCCTTGGGCCTTTTGAAGAATAGGGGTCCCTTGGGCCCTTTTGAAAATAGGGGTCCCTTGGGGGCCTCTTGAAGAATAAGGGGTCCCCAGTTTGGGGCCTTTTGAAGAATCGGGGTCACGTCTGGGCCTTTGTGGGAAATAGGGGTCCTTGGGCCTTTTTGAAGAATATGGGGTCCCAGTTTGGGCCTTTTGAAAAATTTAGGGGTCCTTTGGGCCTTTTGGAAGAATAGGTTTTTCCGTTGGCCCTGTTTTAAGGAATATGGGTTTCCCTTCCGGGGTTCCTTTTGAAGAATAGGTCTTTGGGCCAGGGGTTGTTTGGGTTCTTGAAGAATAAAAGGGGTTTTCCACCCAGGTTTTGGGCCTTTTGAAAAATAGGGGTTCCCAATGGGGCCCTTTTGGGAAGAAATAAGGGGTTCCCTCCGGGCCCAGTTTGGGCCTTTTGAAAAGAATAGGGGTCAACAGTTTGGGCCTTTTGAAGGAATTTTAATGGGTCCCTTGGGCCTTTTGATATTTTGAATAGGGGTTCCCTTTGGGCCTTTTGTAAGAAATTTTTAAGGGTGGGTCCCTTTGGGCCTTTTGAAGAGGGAATTTTAATGGGGCGGGTTCCAGGTTGGTTGGGCCCTTTTGAATTTGAATAGGGTCCATTTTGGTGGGGTTTTTCCTTTTGAAGAATAGGGGTTGGTTTCCCAAGTTGGGCTTTGGGTTTGAATTTTAAAGATAGGGGTTCCCCGGGCCTTAGGGCCTTTTGAAGAATAGGGGTCCCACCAGGGGTTGGGCCTTTTTTGAGAATAGGGGTTCACAAGGGGTTTGTGCCTTTTGAAGAATAGGGGTTCCAAAAAGGGGTGGGGCCTGGGGACCAATAGGGTCCCAGTTGGGCCTTTTGAAGGAATAGGGTCCCTTGGCCGACCTTTTGAAGAATTTTTAGGGGTCCCAGTTGGGCCTTTTAAAGAAAATAGGGTTCCCTGGGCCCAGTTTTTGGCCTTTGTTGAAGAATAGGGGTCCAGTTTGGCCTTTTTGGGGAAAATTTTAAGGGGTCCCACCAAGTTTTTGGGGCCTTTCCTTTTGAAGAATAGGGGTCCCAGTTGGGCCTTTTTTGAAGAATAGGGGTCCTTTTGGGGTTGGGCCTTTTGAAGGGGATTTTATAGGGGTCCAGTTTGGGCGGGCCTTTTGCACCAGGGGTTCCTGGGCCTGGAAGAATATGGGGGTTCCCACCTTGGGCCTTTTGGAAGAATTTTAAGGGGTCACAGTTTGGGTCTTTTTGAAGAATAGGGGTCAAGTTTGGGCTTTTGTAAGAATAGGGGTCACGAGTTTGGGCCTTTTTTGAAAGAATAGGGTCCTTGGCGCTTTGAAGATAGGGGTCCGCAGTTGGGCCTTTGAAGAATAGGGGGTCTTAAGGGTTTGGGCCCTTTGTAGAATAGGGATCCAAGTTGGGCCTTTTGAAGAATAGGTGGGTCCGCCAGTTTGGGCCTTTTTGAAGGAATTAGGGGTCACAAAGTTTGGCCTTTTTGAAGAAAAATAGGAGGGGTCCCTTGGGCCTTTTGAGAATTTAGGGGTCACCAGTTTGGAATTTTGAAAAATAAGGGTCACAAGTTTTGGGCTTTTGAAGAATAGGGGTCCCTTGGGCCTTTTTGAAGAATAGGGGTCAAGTTTGGGCCTTTTGAAGAATTACGGGGTCCCTTGGGCCTTTGAAAAATAGGGGTCCCTTTTGGGCTTTTGAAGAATAGGGGTGCCCTTGGGGCTTTTTTTGAAGAATAAGGGTTCCACAGGGGTTTGGCCCTTTTGCAGGGATATGGGTCCTTGGGCCTTTGATTATGAATTTTAGGTCACAAAAACTTTGGGCCTTTAATGAATAGGGGTCCATTGGGCCTTTGAAGAATAGGGGTGCCTTGGGCCTTTTGAAGCAATAGGGGTGGACTTGTTTGGGCCTTTTGAAGAATAGGGTCCGGGGTCTTGGGCCTTTGAAGAATAGGGGTCCCACCAAGAATAGGGGTTTGGGCCTTTTGAAGAATAGGGGTCATTGGGCCTTTTGAAGAATAGGGGTCCCTTGGGCCTTTTGAAGAATAGGGGTCCCTTGGGCCTTTTGAAGAATAGGGGTCCCTGGGGCCTTTTGAAGAAAGTTTCCCAAGTGGGGGCTTTTGAAGATAGGGGTCCAGTTGGGGCCTTTTGGAAGAATAGGGTCCCCTTGGGCCTTTTGAGAATAGGGGTCACAGTTGGGTCCTTTTGAAGAAAATAGGGGTCCCAGTTGGGCCTTTTGACGCAATAGGGCGGGGTCAGTTGGGCCTTTTGAGAATAGGGGGGGGTCCCTGGGCCTTGGACGAAATAGGCGTCCCAGTTGGGCCTTTTGAAGAATAGGGGTCCCGGGCCTTTTGAAGAATAGGGGTCCCAGTTTGGGCCTTTTGAAGAATAGGGGTCCCAGTTGGGCATTTTGAAGAATAGGGGTCACAGTTTGGGCCTTTTGAAGAATATGGGTCCCAGTTTGGGCCTTTTGAAGAATAGGGGTCCCAGATGAGCCTTTTGAAGAATAGGGGTCACAGTTTGGGCCTTTTGAAGAATAGGGGTCCAGTTGGGCCTTTTGAAGAATAGGGGTCCCAGTTGGGCCTTTTGAAGAATAGGGGTCCCTTGGGCCTTTTGAAGAATAGGGGTCACAGTTTGGGCCTTTTGAAGAATAGGGTCCCAGATGAGCCTTTTGAAGAATAGGGGTCACAGTTTGGGCCTTTTGAAGAATAGGGGTCCCAGTTGGGCCTTTTGAAGAATAGGGGTCCCAGTTGGGCCTTTTGAAGAATAGGGGTTCCTTGGGCCTTTTGAAGAATAGGGGTCACAGTTTGGGCCTTTTGAAGAATAGGGGTCACAGTTTGGGCCTTTTGAAGAATAGGGGTCCCAGTTGGGCCTTTTGAAGAATAGGGGTCCCAGTTTGGGACTTTTGAAGAATAGGGGTCCCAGTTTGGGCCTTTTGAAGAATAGGGATTCCTTGGGCCTTTTGAAGAATAGGGGTCACAGTTTGGGCCTTTTGAAGAATAGGGATCCCTTGGGCCTTTTGAAGAATAGGGGTCACAGTTTGGGCCTTTTGAAGAATAGGGGTCCCTTGGGCCTGGGGAGAAAAATAGGGGTCAGTTGGGCCTTTTGAAGAATAGGGGTCCCAGGGCCTTTTGAAGAAAAATAGGGGTCCAGTGGGGAGGGCCTTTTGAAGAATAGTCACAGTTTTTTGGGCCTTTTGAAGAATAGGGGGCACAAGTTGGGCCTTTTGAAAAAATAGGGGCAAAGTTTGGGCCTTTTGAAAGATAGGGGTCCCAGTTGGGGCCTTTTGAGAATAGGGGTCCCAGTTGAGCCTTTTGAAGAATAGTCACCAGTTTGGGTCCTTTTTGAGAGTCCCAGTTGGGGCCTTGTTTTGAAAAATAGGGGTCTCAGTTGGGCCTTTTGAGGGGGTTCTTTTTTGGGCCTTTTGAAGAATAGGGGTCCCGGGCCGGGGCCCTTTGGGCCTTTTGAAGAATTAATGGGTCCCAGGGGCCCTTTTGGGCCTTTTTGAAGGGGAATTTTATGGGGTCCCACTTTTGGGCCTTTTGAGGAATAGGGGGTCCCCAACCATTTAGGGCCTTTTGGGAAAATCCTAGGGGTCCCCACTTTGGGCCTTTTGAAGAATAAGGTTTGCCTTTTCCCGACCCTTTGGGCCTTTTGAAGATAGGGTTCCCCCTAGGGGGCCTTTTGAAGAATAGGGGTCCCTCGATTGGGCCTTTTGAAGTATTTTATTGGGTCCCAGTTGGGCCTTTTTGAAGAATAGGGTTCACAGGGGTTTTTGAAAAGCTTTGGGCCCTTTTTGAAGGGGAATTTTATGTTCCCATTTGGGCCTTTTGAAGAATATTGGTTTTGTCCCAGTTGGGCCCCTTTTGAAGATAGGGCCGGGGTCACAGTTTTGGCCTTTTGGAAGCCCATTTTAAGGTGGTTTCCCAGTTTGGGCCCTGGGGAAGGGCAATATGGGTCCCATTTGTTGGGCCTTTTGAAAGAAAATAGGGGAGGGGTTTTCCCTGGGCCTTGGGTTTTGGAAAGAATATGGGGGTCCCAGTTTGGGCCTTTTGAAAATAGGGTCCCCAGTTTGGGCCTTTTGAAGAATAGTCCCAGTTTGGGCCTTTTGAAAATATGGGGTTCCCTTGGGCCTTTTGAAGAATAGGGTCAACGTTTTGGAAAAAAATTTGAAAAATAAAGTTCCAAAAGGGGTTGTTTGGGCCTTTTGAAGGATGGGGTCCCAGTTTTGGGCCTTTTGAAGATAGGGGTTCCCAAGGTGGGCCTTTTGGGTTTTGAAGAATTTTGTTCCAAAAGGGGTTTTGGGCCTTTTTGAAAATAGGGGTCCCGTGGGCCTTTTTGAAAGAATAGGGTCCCGTTGGGCCTTTTGAAGAATAGGGGTGTCGCCCTTGGGGTTGGGCCTTTTGAATAATTTTAGTGTCCCATTGGGCCTTTTGAAGAATAGGGGTCCCCAGTGGGGCCTTTTTTGGAAGAATAGGGGTCAAACCAAGTTGGGCCCTGGGTTTTTGAAGAATAGGGGTCCCCTTGGGCCTTTTGAAGAATAGGGGTCAGTTGGGCCTTTTTTGAAGAATTTTAGGGGTCCCAAGTTTGCCTTTTAATGATAGG